>NC_133332.1:51332390-51701557 GCF_042186555.1 Aquarana catesbeiana | reverse complement strand
GGTTGGCAGAAAATTGGATTTAATATCATTCACAGATAGGGTTAAACTTCGTTTTCTGGCACTTCTGCATCAGTGAGTCACCATGGTAACATTCATCTAGGGAAGAGCACCAGGTAGAGGCTTGGCTTTTCCCTTTAGACCCTTTCTAAGTAAAGTTAACAGTGTTTTGAAGCTGAGTTGAAAACGAGGCTTGGTTCACTCTTAGTACTATTTAGGTGATGGCTCAATGCATCGCCCGTGCCCCTTTGAAGACGTCAGCTGTGACGAAACATGTAGGGCGTGGCTACGCATTGCAAGCCTTCACATTGTTTGCCCCATGTCCTGCACGGGTGTTCGTTTATTTTATACGCCGGCTTATTTTTTATGTTTTTAACGAGTGTTTCACGGAGCGTACTTTCTCCGTTTTCGTGGTAATTCTACAATTAATCCTATAATATTTTACTACACCATTGGAGCCCCTTTTTTCTTTTTATCCACCATCTTTGGAGCAAGCGAGCGCTTCTCCCCCTCCAGGGCACAGGACGTGGATCAGTCCGAATTGAGACGCTGGACGAGTCAGCTGCTGTGGACGCTATCATCATATGGTCCCTGCAGAGGGCGAAATCTGCGTACTCGTAAGACCTCGCTACTAAGGGGGTCAACCATCGAGGGTAAGGGTCCACCTTTATCACTTTTTCTTTGGATTCACTGCAATTGGATGTCACATCTATTTATCCTTCTTTTCTTCCTTCAATCGCACGGATGACGGTCTGATGGATAGTGGATGATTTTCCTTTTGCTTATGAACTTTTTTCTTGTTTTTACATTATGGACTATGCTCACAATCTTTAGATTATATTATTTTATTCTACCATTCACAGATACTTTTTCAGTGTCACACTTACATTTGGTTGATGCCTTTTTGTTGTGATCATTATCATTTATTTTATTGGATTTTTTTCACAGGTGTGTTTGGCACATCAGTGCACACTCCACACACCATTACTTTACTTATTTACTTAGGATTTTCACGTTTATATAAATTTATTTAGGTTTATTTTTCCAATTTTTCAACTCTGTTTCTTGCAAGCTCATTTATTTCTTACACATTTTTTTCACTTGATTATATAAATTGTGTAATACAGTTTGTAAACGCACTTTTCACAAACTATTGGAGTATTTTACACGTATATTGGTGTTTTATTGTGCAGCTATCATCCTGTTTTTCTATCCAGGTTCCCTAGCGCGGTTTTCCCATATTTATTATTTAAGTCTGGAGCACAGCAGTACAGAGACACTCTGGGACTAAGCAGCGGTCACAAGGTTTCTCAGGTGGAGCATCGACCTGAGCAGCAAGAATTTTGTCACCCAAAGGAGAAGCAAGACTGGTGCGAACCGTAGCCAGAATACGATCAGGAGGAATCATAGGAACTGGAACCGACTCCAACTTGGAAGTGGAGGAAAATTGTTGTGACAAGGCGTCAGCCCTTACATTCTTAGTACCGGGTAAGAATGAGACAATGTAATTGAAACCTGACGAGAAAAGAGCCCATCGCGCCCTTCTGAGAGAGAGGCGTTTAGCCTCAGACAAGAATATGAGATTCTTATGGTCAGTAAGAATGAAAACCGGCACAGTGGTACCTTCGAGGAGATGTCTCCATTCTTTCAGGGCTAAAATGATTGCCAACAGCTCTCTGTCACCAATCTAGTAATTGCACTCGGCAGGTGACAATTTCTTGGAAAAGTATCCACAAGGATGCATAGCACTCTCAGAGGTAGGACGTTGAGACAGAAGGGGCGCCAACACCAGTCTCAGAAGCATCAACCTCAAGGATAAAAGGTAACGTAGGATTAGGATGTGCCAACACAGAAGCAGAAACAAAGGCAGCCTTGAGACTTTCAAAGGCCTTAATAGACTCCGGAGACCAACTCTGTGGGTTACCGTTCTTTCTGGTCATATTGGTCAGGGGCTTGACCAGACACGAAAAGTTCCAAATAAACTTCCGATAATAGTTGGCAAAACCCAGGAAACGCTGCAGAGGACGTAACCCCGTGGGTCGAGGCCACTGTAGGACTGCCGAAAGTTTCTCTGGGTCCATCGAAAAACCAGCAGTGAAATGACATAGCCCAGGAATTTAACCTGTTCCCGATGGAACTCACACTTCTCCAGTTTACAATAGAGCAGTGGTTCTCAACCTCCCTAGTGCCGTGACCCCTTGATAAAATTCCCCATGTTGTGGGGACCCCTAACAGTAAAATTATTTTTGTAGCGTGGGTTATCAGTACCCAAGGCAAGACGTAATTTGCGCCCCTAACCCGCGGACATTTAGCGCTCTTCGAGTCACTTCCACTGGTACAGTATTAAAACCCCTTATGGTATATTTTAGGATGTATCACTCTTTCTCTTTGTTCTACTTTCTTTCTCTTTTATCTCTCTCTATCATAATTTATTGTTTTTTTTCCTCATCCCTCTCTCTAGCTGTCTTTCTTGTTCTTTCTCTTATTCTTTCTCTCCCTTTTTCTTTGTTCCTCCCCCTCTTTTCCTTTCTCTTCCCTGTATTCTCTATTTGTATTCCTTCTCTTACTCCTTGGTGGGGGGGGGGGGGGAGTGGGATGAATGGCAGTGCTGGTGGGGGTGGGATCAGTGGCAGCGCTGGTGGGAGTTCTGATCAGCCAAGTTGGGTGCTCTTGATCAAGATCATCTGCTGATCTGAGAACTGTAGTGGGGACTTTTAATGGCAACTATAATCACAGGTAGCGTTACTCACTGTGTCTCCGACTTTGTGGTGTCTCATAGCAGTGACAAAATAAATAATGATATTTGAAGCGCTTCACAATGTGCATAAAAATGAATATATATGAATAAATATAAATAAATAAATATAAATACTCAAATAAATCCAGCGGTGAATAAAAGTTCCTAAAAAATCCAGCAATCAAAATAGTGTAAAATTAAAAAATTAGTGCCACCAAATGTGTAAAAAAATCCACATAAAAAATCAACATAAAAATAAATATATAGGGATGTATTCAGAAGGTTCAATTATACAAGTGTAGATTTCGATTGGTATAAAGCTTTGATCCGGTCCCACTAGCAAAGCTGTTTAAAAACACTTGCTTAATTAAGGTGCTCATTGACATTTATAGTAACAATGTTTCTTTTGCTTCTGTTCACAACCAATGTGAGAATCATAAACAGATCTCATTTGACAAGCAGATAAGAGAAAAACCAATCATTGTGCAATAGTTAGGATACCAAGGTACACAGGCAAACTTCAATCCACTCACGTGTGCCTTATAATGATAAGGCATATGCAGGTTTTACTATAGCAGTCAGCCGCCTTAGACAGGAGCAGATTCACTGCAGTACACTGTGTTATACTGCTGATCTGCACAGAGCGTCCTTGGCTCCTCCCACGTGTTGCATCACAGTCACGTGACTTTTTCAAGGATCCTTTTTCAGCTGGCCTCTAATCTTTGCACCCCAGCCATGCCGTGAACTGAATGGGCGGCTGCGAAGAGGCTGAGTGAGCGGCCGCGGGCTCCAGAAACTGCCCAGCTGGGTGGTCGCGAAAAGGCTGGGAGAGTGGTGCAGGCTTCAGGAACAGCCCAGGATTCGGTGACCCCTGGCAAATCGTCATTTGACCCCTGGCAAATCGTCATTCGACCCCCGAGGGGGTCCCGACCCCCCAGGTTGAGAACCACTGATTTAGAGCTTCCTACTACACCCCATGTGACCATGTGACATCACATGCAGTGTAAACCTGGCCATTGGACAGCATTACTGCAGCCTTATCAGCTGAAGCTGATAAGACTGACAAAGGCAAACACTAGATAATCAGCACAAGTAAATACTATGAAATCAAACAAGTCAGCTAAGAGCAGTACAGCAGGGTTGCCATAGAAATGTTGGATTGAGAAGGAGGCTTGGTTAACAGTACAGGAAGTGCTCAATGTAAGGGCGGAAATACACTCTACTGTGGACTCAGAAAACAATACTTAAGATGGCGCTGCCTAACCCCTGGAATCAAGTTTTTTAAAGTTTCTTTAACCACCTCAATACAGGGCACGTACACCCCCTTCCTGCCCAAGCCATTTTTCAGTTTTCAGCGCTGTCGCACTTTGAATGACAATTGCGCGGTCGTGTTACACTGCACCTTAATTAAATTTTTATCATTTTTTTCCCACAAATAGAGCTTTCTTTTGGTGGTATTTGATCACCTCTGCGGTTTTTATTTCTTGCGCTATAAACAAAAGAAGAGGGACAATTTTGAAAAAACACAATATTTTTTACTTTTTGCTATAATAAATATCCAATTTTTTTTTTTTTTTAACAAATTTTTTCCTCAGTTTAGGCCGATACATATTCTTCTACATATTTTTGGTAAAAAAAAATTGCGATAAGCGTATATTGATTGGTTTGCGCAAAAGTTATAGCGTCTACAAAATACGGGATAGATTTATAGCATTTTTATTATTTATTTATTTTTTACTAGTAATGGCGGCGATCTGCAATTTTTATTGTGACTGCGATATTGCGGCGGACACATCGGACACTTTTGACACATTTTTGGGACCATTCACATTTATACAGCGATCAATGCTATAAAATTGCATTGATTACTGTGTAAATGTGACTGGCAGGGAAGGGGTTAACATTAGGGGGCGCTCGAGGGGTTAATGTATTACCTAAGGAGGTGATTCTAACTGTGGGGGGGAGGGGACTGACTGGGGGAGGTGACCGATCGCTGTCCCTATGTACAAGGGACACGCCATCGGTCTCCTCTCCTCTCTGACAGGACGTGGATCTGTGTTTACATGCACAGATCCACGCTCCTGCTGTGTTACCCGGCAATCGCGGGTGCCCGGCGGACATCGCGGCCGCCGGGCACGCGCACCGGGTCCCGAGTGACACGGCGGCGCGCGCGCGCCCCCTAGTGGCTCGGGAAGGCGAGGACGTCATATGACGTCCTCCCAGAATAACAGAAGCCTCGTCCAGCCGTCATATGACGGTGGGCGGTGGCTTAGTGGTTAAACAGTAAGTAATATGCGATTTGGGCTGGATTACAGTGGCTATAGTTTGATAATTACTTATTATAGTGGACTAAATGAAAAGCAGCATCAGAGTGGCAGAGTTTACTTCCTCTTTAAGGGTTTGTAAGATGGGGAAGAAGTACAGTAAAGAATAGAGTAGTGCTAGGAGTGAGGAAGGTGTGAGAAAGTTTGCATCCGGTCACAGATGAACATAGTGAACTGTTTCTTGAAACAAACCGGTCAGTGTACTTCGACATTGTCGTCTATACAAAATGGAGATCTCAATTCTGAAGATTATCTTCATCACAAATCTGATGTTGCAGCTGACAGCAGGTAATACAATATGACCATATACTGGTATTTTCTTTGAACACTTAGGCCCCTTTCACACTGGGGCGGGGGCGTTGTCGGCGGTAAAGCGCCGCTATTGTAAGCGGCGCTTTACCGTCAGTATTCAGCCGCTAGCGGGGCGGTTTTACCCCCCGCTAGCGGCCAGGAAAGGGTTAAAACCACCGCAAAGCGCCTCTGCGGAGGCGCTTTGCCGGCGGTATAGCCGCGCCGTCCCATTGATTTCAATGGGCAGGAGCGGTGAAGGAGCGGTATACACTCCACTCCTTCACCGCTCTGAAGATGCTGCTAGCAGGACTTTTTTTCCCATCCTGCTAGCGCACCGCTCCAGTGTGAAAGCCCTCGGGGCTTTCACACTGGAATTAAAGCAGCGCCACTTTCGGGTCGGTTTGCAGGTGCTATTATTAGCGCAATAGCACCTGCAAACCGCCCCAGTGTGAAAGGACCCTTAAAGAAACGAAACCTTGCTGACTTAGAAGTGTGTTTAATTTTGTAGGTGTCACTTTAATATGTGTGTTGTTAGGGAAGAGCAAAAAGAATCTCTTTCAATTACTAAAATATAAGGCACATATATCTAATGGGTGGATGGTGGAAAAATTGCAGTTTTTTTATCTTTATTGTTCTTTGTTCTCTACCTGGACCCACCTATAGTACCTCAAAGTATGCGCACATCCAAAATCCTCCAGCTGGGCAATATACTGTCTACCCGATACAATAAGTCCTCTACTTATGAATGAGTTCCGTTCCACGAGCTCGTTCGTAAGTCTAATGCCCCGTACACACGGTCGGACTTTGTTCGGACATTCCGACAACAAAATCCTAGGATTTTTTCTGACGGATGTTGGCTCAAACTTGTCTTGCATACACACGGTCACACAAAGTTGTCGGAAAATCCGATCGTTCTAAACGCGGTGACGTAAAACACGTACGTCGGGACTATAAACGGGGCAGTGGCCAATAGCTTTCATCTCTTTATTTATTCTGAGCATGCGTGGCACTTTGTCCGTCGGATTTGTGTACACACGATCGGAATTTCCGACGGATTTTGTTGTCGGAAAATTTTATAGCCTGCTCTCAAACTTTGTGTGTCGGAAAATCCGATGGAAAATGTGTGATGGAGCCTACACACGGTCGGAATTTCCGACAACAAGGTCCTATCACACATTTTCTGTCGGAAAATCCGACCGTGTGTACGGGGCATAACTTGTTCGTAAGTCCAACAAAGATCAGTGCCTGCCAGGCTGGATACAAATCTATGATTTAAAAAAATTAATAATTTAGCTCATTCAGCTTGAAATGGAGCTTAGTTATGTAGCATGAGCCTGTTTATTCTGCAATGTTTACATTTTTTATAAACTCATTCAATTAATCCAATCTCTGCAAGCTGAGATAACATGAACTGCATTGATATATTCAAACAATTTAACAGTAACCATGAGATAAAACAAAGTTCAGGAATATTCCTTTATCCCGTTGTTTTGCAAATCCATGTACACTACAAACTGTATGATTGAATTGGTTCCGATATAGCTGTTTTACTAACCTGACAGCTTATTATTCAAAATAGCAAATGTATATTATGTAACGTTGCTTCACCCTGTGGCCACTAGGGGGCGCGCGCAAGCCCCCCCGCTCGCCCTCCGAGCCGATGCGAGTGCCCGGCGGTCCCTATCACCGCCGGGCTCCCGCGATCGCCGCTGAGGCACAGAGAACCGGGATCTGTGCGTGTAAACACACAGTTTCGGGTTCTCTGAGGGGAGAACAGACAGTCTGTTCATACAGAGTATGAACAGCGATCTGTCATCTCCCCTGCACAGTCCCCATCCCCCTTCAGTTAGAACACACACACTAGGACACACTTAACCCCTTTACTGCCCCCTAGTGTTAACCCCTTCACTGCCAGTGACATTTTTACAGTAATCAAGGCATTTTTAATCGCACTGATCGCTGTATTAATGCCAATGGTCCCAAAAATGTGTCAAAATTGTCTGACGTGTCCGCCATAATGTCGCAGTCATGACAAAAATCGCAGATCACCACCATTACTAGTAAAAAAAAAAATAAAAAATAAAAATGCTATAAATCTATCCCCTATTTTGTAGATGCTATAACTTTTGCACAAACCAATCAATATACGCTTATTGTGATTTTTTTAACCAAAAATATGTAGAAGAATACATATCGGCCTAAACTGAGGAAAAAAGTTTTTTTTTTATATATTTTCTGTGGATATTTATTATAGCAAATGTAAAAAATAATGCGTTTTTTTCAAAATTGTCGCAAAAAATGAAAAACCGAGATCAAATACCACCAAAAGAAATCTCTATTTGTGGGGAAAAAAAGTACGTCAATTTTGTTTGGGTGCAACTTTGCACAACCGCGCAATTGTCAGTTAAAGCGAAGCAGTGCAGAATCGCAAAGTGCTCTGGTCGGGAAGGGGGTAAAATCTCCTGGGGCTAAAGCCCACCCTTGTGCTTGCAGACAAAGGCTGCCAGCGCTGATCAGTGTGTTCTGGCGGGGGGGGGGTCCCCTTGTCAGAACACAATAGCACAGCGAGGGAGATCGCTGCACCAACATTGCTTGTGTTGGTACGGCAATCTGTCAGTTTTTTTTTCATTCAGCCCGCTGGGTTAAATAAATAAAAAAAACTGTGCAAACACATGTTCACATCTTTGAAAGTTCGCAACTCAAAGGCTTGTATGTAGGGGACATACTGTAAATCTAATCGGTAGCCAATCAGCCAACCTAGGGATGAACATGGGATGCTGACAAACTGATAATTGTTAGCTTACTGTTGTCGGCCTGCAACAAGGAGTCTGTTATGGGAAGCATCTCCAAGTATTAAACTTTGTAATAGGTTCACTAAAAAATGTTTTGTTTACCCTGTTTGGCTGTAAGGCAAATTTTTGCATTTTTTTGCACACATGTAAAAATCGTAATTTTTGGCAATGAAATTAATTAAACTCACCCAATAGGGGACATTCTGCTTTAAGTCCCCCCCCACACCTAATTTGGCATGTAATTGTTTTTTTTGGGGGGGGGGAGCGGGTACCTAGTTTTGACAGGTACCCGCTCCCACTTGTGTTCGGATCACCCAGGCAATCCAAGCTGAAGTTCTCCCCCCCCCATCCCTGCCCAAAGTCTTCTGGGACACATCACAGGTCCCAAAGACACGGGCTTGCTTATGTGTAGTGGGCAGCCGGGTGTGAAGCTGCAATCTGTCACTGCTGGTGGCAGGGCTGCTGATAGAAATCACGGGGCCCTGTACAGTCTACCTGACAGGGCCCCCCACAGAAAATATCAAAGCGATATTTTGCTAAAAATACAATGCCAAACAATAGATTTTGGGTTTACATACATTTACATGTAAAAAATGCACATTTACACCCATAGATTGACCATATAAAAACAAATAAATAAAACATTTTTTTAAGCAGTGTTCATTTATCTGTGCAAAATTAAATATACTTATTTATCAAACTGTGTCCAATGTGCAAAAAGTTCTTCAAAACATGTCCTTCTAGAAAAGTGCGGTGAATAAAGAACGTCTCTAAGTAAGGGAAGCACCAGGTACTAGTAGTGTAAGTGGGAGCCATCTTGGATTACCTTTGGAAATAAAACAAGTATTAACGCTGCCATCAGTTTTTTAAATGTAAGTGTGTGCTTTTGGATTTCATTTTAATTAATTTGAAATAAAGAATACTGCACTATGACACTTTTTCTGTTGCATATTTTTTTTTTAAATGACCAACATGAAATTGAAAGAGAAATAGCCTTTAAAAAGATCTATTGCTTGATGGAGAAAAGGCAATCTGGAAGGCTGCTTGCGAATATAGCATTTTAATATTTTTTTTTAATTTTTTTTTTGTTTACAAACTTTTTTATTGAGTATAAAACAGAAAGAAAAACGGTACAGTGCAAAATGTTGATTATCAAAGGATTAACATCGATAAATAATTATCAGTACAAAAAAAAATAGCAATTTTGCATACAGTGGTTGTGCAAATTTGGTAATAACACTATAAGAATTTATTTTAGAGGGAATATAACATTGATTAAAGCCATTGTAGACCCATTATTACTTTAATAGGGTCATTGGATTCCAGTGAGTGCATAGTTTGGGTGTGACCACAAAGGGAACACAAGGTTGTTTTGGGGAGGTGTATTGTAGTTTAAAAAAAGCCAGGTCACAATACGCCCGACAACACCTTCACACATCTCACTAGGCTTTTTTCTGGCATTGGCACAGTAAAGGCTTCTTTCTGGCAACTCGACCATGCAGCTCATTTTTGTTCAAGTAATGTCGTATTTTGTTCCTTAAAACAAACACGCTGTCTTTTTCCAGAGTAGCCTGTATTTCTACTGAGGTTACCTGTGGTGTTTTTCTGTTTTTCTTTTGTATCCTGAACTATTCTTCTGGCAGTTGTGGCTGTAATCTTTCTTGGTCTACCTGACCTTGGCTTGGTATTAAGAGATCCCCGAATTTCCTACTGCTTAATAAGTAATTGAATAGTACTGACTGGCATATTCAAGGCTGTGGATATCATTTTATATCCTTTTCCATCTTTAGAAAGTTCCATTACCTTATTATTCAGGTCTTTTGACAGTTCTTTTCTGCTCCCCATGGCTCAGTATCTAGCCTGCTCAGAGCTAACAAACTCATTGGGGTTTATTTACTAAAGCTGGAGAGTGCAAATTCAAACTTACTTCTACATAGAAAACCAATCAGCTTCCAGGTTTTATTGCCAAAGCTTAATTGAACAGGCTGAGGTTAGAAGCTGATTGGAGTATATGCAGAAGTGAGCCAGATTTTGCACTCTCCAGCTTTAGTAAATAAACCTCACTGACTATTTATACAGACACTAATTACAATATAGACATCCACAGATGTGGAAAATTAACCTTTAAACACATCCGGACCGCCGCGTGACAATGTACGTCCTTACTTTGAAGGGGGATATCGTTGTTATGGCAGCAGCTAGCTGCCATAACCCCGGTATCCTCTTCTTCAGTGAGCGGTCCGGTTTAAGAAAAAAGTGGTCTCTGCGGCAGATTCGCCGCAAGATCACTTTTATCGGCGGCGGGAGAGGCCCCCCCCTCCTGCCGCTCTCTGGTGCCCTCCGCCGCTTACCGGAGCCGTCGGCAGCGCCGGAGGCAATCGGATCTTCACCCTTGCTGGGCATGGAGACGAGTGAGGGGAAGATGGCCCCCACCTGTCCCCATAACTATGCAGGGCGGACGCGACATCAAAATGTCACTTCCGCCCATAGCTCTTAAAGGGCCATTTTTAAAAAAAAAAATTTTTAAATGACAATTTTTTTTTTTGTATTGCATTTTAGTATAAATATGAGATCTGAGGTCTTTTTGACCCCAGATCTCATATTTAAGAGGCCCTGTTATGCTTTTTTTCTATTACGAGGGATATTTACATTTAAAAAAAAAAAAGTGTAAAAATAAAAAATAAAAGGTAAAATAAATAAGAAAAAAAAAAAGTTAAAAGTGCCCCATCCCGCTCAGCTTGCGTGCAGAAGCAAACGCATATGTGAGTAGCGCCCGCATATGAAATCAAACCACACATGTGAGGTATGGCCGCGATCGTTAGAGCGAGAGCAACAATTCTAGCCCTAGACCTCCTCTGTAACTTAAAACATGCAGCCTGTAGAATTTTTTAAACGTCGCCTATGGAGATTTTTAAGGGTAAAAGTTTGTCGCCATTCCACGAGTGGGTGTATTTTTGAAGCATGACATGTTGGGTATCAATTTACTCGGCATAACATTATCTTTCACAATATAAAAAAATTTGGGCTAACTTTACTGTTGTCTTATTTTTTAATTTAAAAAAGTGTATTTTTTTCCCGAAAAAGTGCGCTTGTAAGACCGCTGCGTAAATACGATGTGACAGAAAGTATTGCAACGACCGCCATTTTATTCTCTAGGGTGTTAGAAAAAATGTATAATGTTTGGGGGTTCTAAGTAATTTTCTAGCAAAAAAAAAACTGTTTTTAACTTGTAAACAACACATCTCAAAAAGAGGCTCGGTCCTTAAAGTGGAGTTCCACCCATTTTTTTTATCTTTGGCTGTGCTGCATGCCCTTAGCTCATCATTTTTACAATGGGCAATTTTTTTTTTTTTTTGCTGGTAAATACCTTTTTTTTTGTATTTATACATTACTTCCTCCTTTAGATCGCCTAGGCGATTGCGTCACTAGGGTTCCTGGGATAGCAGGGTCATGTATCCCATGAATCCTTGCGAATCGCCTACTGCCGAAATCTCGCATATGCAGGGAGAGAGAGTAGCTGTCAGAATTCATCGGTGATGTCGGGGGTGGGCGGGACCGAGCAGCTATCGAACACCAGCCAATTATTGGGCTTCTTAAGAAAGGGGGAGGAGCCGCATACACGAAGCGGCCCGCCCTGACCCCATCCTATTGGCTGGTGTTCGATAGATGCTCGGTTACATTACACACAGTTACATTACAAGACAGAGGCACACACAACGGATCTTACAAGCACCAATATCTGCTCAATGTTATACGGTCTCAGCGCGGGCTACACATTGCTTGATATAGTGATTTTATATATATTTCTCTATATATCTCTCTATATAGAGATATATATATATATATATATCTCTATATATATATTTCTATATATCTATATATATAGATTTATAGATATACCATATCTATATATCCATATCTATATATTTATTTATTTATTATACAGTATATATATATATATATATATATATATATATATATATATATATATTATTATATATATAGATTATATAGAAGCATTACTGAGCATGTGCGAGATTTGGTGGTGCATGATGGGTAGACAGCGGCACAGAAATCCAGCAAATTAACACAAGAGGGCTTCAGATGCCCACAACTAAAATGGAACCTGCCTGCTTCCGAGTAACTAACTATTTTTAAAGAAAGTAAAAGCGCAATAAATATGACATGTTAGAAATGTTCATTTACAGGTTAAGACAGAGCAGTCTTTAAAAAAAAAAATGTGACACTGGAACTCCGCTTTAAGTGGGTTAATTGCCATTTTAACCTGTGTATGACACCTTGTGTGTCTGTACCAAGGCCAAACATTCCAGGGTATGGAGACTTTTGATCAGGACCATTTGGTCGATTTCTGTTATCATTATGAATTAAAAAAAGGAGCCAAATAACTATGTGATAATAAATGGCTCCATATGATCACTATCTTTATATTTTCCAATTTTTGCCCAAATTTCACGATTTCTGCCAGGGTATGCAAACTTTTGAGCACAACTGTATATCTTTTCAAAAAGACACCCAAAGAATTGAAAAAAGAACAACATTAAGATTTAACCACTTCAGCCCTGGAAGGTTTTACCCCCTTAATGACCAGGCCATTTTTTGCGATACGGCACTGCGTTACTTTAACCACTTGACCACTGGGCACTTAAACCCCCTTCCTAACTAGACAAATTTTCAGCTTTTGGTGCTCTTACATTTTGAATGACAATTACTCAGTCATACAACACTGTACCCATATGAAATGTTTGTCCTTTTTTCACACAAATGGAGCTTTCTTTGGTAGTATTTAATCACCGCTGGGTTTTTTATTTTTTGCACTATGAAAGAAAAAAGACTGAGAATTCTGTAAAAAAATGATTTTTTCTTTGTTTCTGTTATAAAATTTAGCAAAGTAGTAATTTTTCTTCATGAATTTTGTCCAAAATTTAAACTGCTACATATCTTTGGTAATAAGTACAAATCGGTGTATATTATTTGGTCTTTGTGAAGGTTATAGAGTCCCAAAAGCTATGGTGCGAATATCTGAAAATTGATCACACCTGAAGTACTGACGGCCTATCTCATTTCTTGAGACCCTAACATGCCAGAAAAGTACAAATACCCCCCAAATGACCCCTTTTTGGAAAGAAGACATTCCAAGGTATTTAGAAAGATGCATGATGAGTTTTTTGAAGTTTTAATTTTTCCCACAATTCTTTGTAAAATCAAGATTTTTTTTTTATTTTTTTTTTCACAAAATTGTCATATTGGCAGGTTATTTCTCACACACAGCATATGCATACCACAAATTACACCCCAAAACACATGACAAGGGTAGCTAAGAACTTACCTTGCAGTGACCATTACCTATTTGTACCTTGATCTTACCTTTACCATAACTTAAAATAATCACACAACACCTAAGGTGGGTTAAATGGCCAAACATGGCCTTTTATTAATAAAACAACTTTTTGTTAACAACACACATTGTAATAACCCACCTAACTTCACTATTTCCGATGAAATGTATATCTATATCTTTTAAGATCCAAGGCGGTACCAATGTAACCATTACCCTCTTTATTTGTGTCAGAGGCACATCTAACTGAGTTGCCACCCCAGCCGCTATTTATGAAGACTCAAGGCCTAAACCCAGCTAACCTCAGCCACCCCAGGGTCCTTAAGCTACACGGTCACTAGCCAGTGGACCGTTCCCACTCGAGGATACCATACCTGATGGTTCCCCACCGCTTACCCAGAATGCACCACATTCTACCACCGCCAAGGATCCTAAGATGCCACAGCGCTCAGGTATGACTCCTTATACCTACTAGCTCCCCCCCTTTGCACCAAATTCTGACCAATAATGACCACTTAATTAAAAACTATATGCCACACCTTTAACCCTTCCCTTGCTGGCTTGCCTTAACACCCTTTCATGTCCCCCCTTCGCTGACTACGTTCCTGCTCAGCTATAGGCTTCTCTTTCTGCTATTACTCCCGAGTATGGCGATACCACATGTGTGAGACTTTTACACAGCGTGACCACATACAGAGGCCCAACATGCAGGGAGCACCTTCAGGCGTTCTGGAGCACCCAGGCCAATACTGACATTTCTCTCCTACATGTAAAAATCATCATTTATTTGCTAGAAAATTACATAGAACCCCAAAACATTATATATGTTTTTTTAGAAAAGACCCTAGAAAATACAATGGCGGTCGTTGCAACTTTTTATCTCGCACGGTATTTGCACAGCTATTTTTTTAATGCGTTTTTTTAAAAAAAAAACTGTTTTGTGCTAAAAAACAAAAACAAAACAGTAAAGTTAGCCCAATGTTTTTGCATAATGTGAAAGAAGAAGTTACGCCAAGTAAATAGATACCTATTCAAAATTGCACACGCTCATGGAATGGCACCAAAGTTCGCTACTAATTTTTTACTGGTTACATGTTTTGAGTTACAGAGGAGGTCTAGGGCCAAAATGATTGCTCTCGCTCTAACGTTCGCAGCGATACCTCACATGTGTGGTTTGAACACCGTTTTCATATGTGGGCGGGACTTACGTATGCGTTCGCTTCTGCATGCAAGCACACAAGGACAGGGACGCTTTAAAAAAAATTTTTTTTTTTTTTATTGTTCATTTTACTTTATTTATTTTAGTTTGACACTTTTTTGCAAAAAATTAATTTTTTGATCACTTTTATTCCTATTACAAGGAATGTAAACATCCCTTATAATAGGAATATGGCATGACAGGTCCTCTTTACAGTGAGATATGGGGTCAATAAGACCCCACATCTCACCTCTAGGCTGGGAAGCCTGAAATCAAAAAAAAAAAAAAAAAAAAAAAAAAAGATCCTGGCTTCGATCGTGGCGAGTCAGTAGAAGCACAGGAGGGCGGCGGGAGGGGGGGGGACGTCCCCTCTTGCCTCCCGTAAGAACGATCAAGCAGCAGAACAGCCGCTATGATCATTCTTATGGTGTAGGGAATCGCTGGCTGAAAAAGCTGATATCTGAATGATGCCTGTAGCTGCACCCATCATTCAGATATCCCCGCACAAAGTCAAGGACGTCATATGACAGCAGGTGGGAAGTGGTTAAAACGCATTTTTTTTTTTAACACAAAGTTGTCCATTTATACAATATTTCTAACACATTGCATGTACATACCAAAAATGACACCCCAAAATAGATTCTCCTACTCCTCCTGAGTACTGTGATACCACACGTGTGAGACTTCCACAGCCTGGCCACATACAGAGGCCGAGTACAGCCGAGTATGGCTGAGTATGGCTGAGTATGGCTGAGCATGGCTGAGCATGGCTGGGTATGGCTGGGTATCACCGAGTATTGCAGAGTATGGCTGGGTATTGCAGAGTATGGCTGGGTATGGCAGAGTATGGCTGGGTATGGCTGGGTATTGCAGAGCATGGCTGGGTATCGCAGAGTATGGCAGAGTATTGCAGGGTATGGCAGGGTATGGCAGGGTATGACAGGGTATTGCAGAGTATTGCAGAGTATGGCAGGGTATTGCAGACTATGGCAGGGTATTGCAGAGTATTGCAGGGTATGGCAGGGTATTGCAGAGTATGGCAGGGTATTGCAGAGTATGGCGGGGTATGGCAGTGTATGGCAGGGTATTGCAGGGTATGGCAGAGTATTGCAGGGTTTTGTAGAGTATGGCAGGGTAAAGCAGAGTATGGCAGGGTATTGCAGAGTATTTCAGAGTATTGCAGGGTATTGCAGGGTATTGCAGGCTATTGCAGTGTATGGCAGGGTATTGCAGGGTATTGCTGGGTATTGCAGAGTATTGCAGAGTATTGCAGGGTATTGCAGAGTATTGCGGGGTATTGCTGGGTATTGCAGAGTATTGCAGAGTATTGCAGAGTATTGCAGGGTATTGCAGAGTATTGCGGGGTATTGCTGGGTATTGCAGGGTATTGCAGAGTATTGCAGGGTATTGCATTGCAGAGTATTGTGGGGTATTGCTGGGTATTGCAGAGCAGGGTATTGCAGGGTATTACAGAGTATGGCTGAGCATGGAGGGATGGCTGAGCATGGATGGATGGATGGCTGGATGTCATTGCAATTGTCACAGAGCAGCGCTGTGGGCACTACAGATCCAGCCCACAGCGCTGCTGCCACCGATCTCTCCCCCTCTCCTCTCACCCTGTACCGATCGGTACACAGAGGGGAGAGAGGAACCGGCGGCCATTTATCGTGATCCGTGATGCGCCGGGTCCTCTGGACCCAGCGGTCACGGATGTTCTCAGGTGAGCGGGATTCTGGGAGGACGTCACCATACGCCCTCCCAGAGATATCCATCCGCCCTGTAGCCGTCATTCGGCTATGGGCCGGTTGGCAAGTGGTTAACTGAAAATTGCACGAACGTGCGACACTGTACCCAAATAAAATTGATGTCCTTTTTCCCCACAAATAGAGCTTTCTTTTGGTGGTATTTGATCACCTCTGCGGATTTTAGTTTTTGCGCTATAAACAAAAAAAGACCGACAATTTAAAAAAAAAAAACAAAACAATATTTTTTACTTTCTGCTATAAAACATACCCAATAAAAAAATTAAAAAAATCGAATTTCTCCATCAATTTAGGCCAATAAGCGTATATTGATTGGTTTGCGCAAAATGTATCGTGTTTACAAAGTATGGGATATTTTATGGCATTTTAATGATTTATTTTTTACTAGTAATGGCGGCAATTTTTAGTGGGACTGCGACATTGTGGTGGACAAATTGGACACTTTTGACACTTCACAGCCAGGTGCCCACTGCACATGCGCGAGCGGTGCTGAGCTTTGTGATTGGTCCTGAAGTCTTCTGGGACCTGTCATGTGTTCCAGAAGACTTTGGGAAGGAGAACTTCCGATTGCCTAATGTGACCGGAAAGGAAATGGGAGCGGGTACCTGTCAAAATCAGGTACCCGCTCCCCCCATCCTCCCTAAAATCTCAGTTTCACAAACAGGAGCCGGGAAGGAGGCCTTGAAGTGGAACTTCCCCTTTTGGGTAGAGCTCCGCTTTAATATAGATTTAATATCTACTATTGGTGAACTGCACACATGTGAATGGGGGCTTAAAGAAACAAATTTATTTACAGTACACCAGGCAAAAAAAATTGACATTTTATGAGATATAGCTGCAAGTATTGGGATAGAGAGAAAGAGACATTTGGGGAATTTTTTTTTAAAGAATCATACCCACCTAGGTGGATGCAGCATTGGTCCAATGCTGCATCTGTCCCCCCGACTCCAAGACTGAGATCCGAGTGATCAAACACCACCGATCACTCGTTCTCAGAGCTCTGTGAGCAGAGAGCTGCTGACTGTCAGTCACTGCTCTCTGCTCTGCCCCCCTCCCTTACTGGAGCACTGGACTGTGGAGGGGGGTGGGAGCAGCTGGTTCAGGATCTCAGTGGCTCGCTGAGAGGCTGAGCTAGGTACTGGTCCAGGGTTCCGGGCAGATCCCAACCATATGGTCACGACCTTTCCCCAGCCTGGAACGGCTCTGTGAAGTCAGCCGACAGCGGGCTTCAGCCCTCTGTCTGCTGAAAATGTGTCACAGGAGTGTAGCATGAGCTCCACTCCTCTGATCCACAGGAGAAGTACAGCCAAAGTACTTCTCCTTTAATTATGTATTAATGTTTTATATTTATTAAGGGTAGGGCTGTGTTTTATAAAATGTGTTTTATGGTAATATGCACATTACTATCTGCATTACTGCACCGCAATGCAAAAATTGATTCGGCCTCAATGTTTGCTCCTATAATGCTTTTGTTAGCTGAGATAGTTGTAACGAGATCTCAGTATCTGATTCCAAGACTATATAAAGATCACTCTGATAATTATTGTCTAACATTTAAACAAGCATAACATTTTCTATACAGCCTGTCAGTCCTTGGTTAAGGCTATAAGTGTTACTGTGTTAAAGAAACCTCCTAAAGCGGTTGTAAACGGCTTATGGAAAACGAAAAAAAAAAACCCTGTAAGAAAACGGCATAATGTGCTAGTATGCATCGCATACTAGCACATTATGAAATACCTTAAAACGAAGCCCTCCCAGCGACGCCCGCTCACCACTGTGATGGCTGACATCTTCTCCCGGTGTTTCTTCTGAGTTAGCGGTCTCCGGTGCTGTGAGTAGCTGGAGCCGCAATGACGTCACTCCCGTGCATGCATGTGGGAACGGCCGTTTCCGACACGGACTCTGAAGGTCCGGCGCTGCAAGCCGGACCATCGGCATGCATGCGCCGATGGTGTCTGCATACACTCTGAATATCTCCTAAACTGTGCAAGTTTAGGAGATATTCACAGTACCTACAGGTAAGTCTTATTATAGGCTTGCCTGTAGGTACAAGTGGTAGTACAGAGTTTACAACCACTTTAAGGCTTGGGCATGTCCACCAGATATGATATTCCAAGCCTTCTTTGCCCACATCCCCTGCAGAAATTAGGGGAGTTGCCAGAGACATAGCACTGGGTATTCTAAATGAAGCTGCAGATTTAAAAATATTGAAAACTAAAATGTAACTAAAAGGCAAAACTTTTTTTGGGAGTGGAGAGGGAATGGAACTCCTGTCAGTTTTTGTTGCTGTCTGTGTCCCCGTTAGGGAGATTCATCCCAAATTTTTGGTTGACACCAGAACAGTGATAGAAGAGAAATCTTCCAATAGGGACACTGGTTCTGATGGCCCAGGTGCCACCCTGGGTTTCCTTCACTTTGGAGGCATTTCCTCTCACTTCCTGTTTTGGCTATAGGAGAGGAAGTGAAAGGAAATCTCCCTATGGGGACAAAGATGGCAAAAAAACGAGCAGGGGTTATAACCCTCTCCTGCTCTATCCAAGATGAAAAAAGAAAGTTTTGCCTTTAGTTGTACTTTAACCTCATTTCATTACATAATTACATTTATACAGTATGAGATTTGGGTGACGAATTACAGACAGTAATAGTAATTGACGTAGCGTCTTACCCATTCTAATTCTACCTAAGGAGTTTTCACTGAGGGCTGTCATTGCTTAGCTCCACTTCTAAAAATGCTAGTTGCCTGGCTGTCAAACTGATTCAAAGCCACTGACCTGCAACAAGTATAAAGATATTCTTGCCTTCACTCTGCCTTTCCTGATCTGCATGCTTGTTCTGGAGTAGTGGCTCGGGAAGAACTGAAGCCAGGGGCAGCCAGGCAACCAGCATTCTCAAATATTGAATGTATTTCTCTGAGTATGTTTTTTTTTTTTTTTAGCTCAGTTGTCCCTCTTTGGATATCTTTTCATACATTCCTACAAAAACTGAAGATATCAGATGATGTCTAATGTTCTCAATGAGAACTAATCTAGAGAGGAAAGGAATGCTCTGACTGTGTGTAACCTATACATCACTTTTCATTTTGCTTTACATTAGATGGCAAGACAATTCTGAACATCAGACAACAGGAACTCATGACGGTGGAAGTTGGACAATCAGTGACCATCACTTGTTCCTTTGTCTATGATTTGCCTTCATATACTGCAAAATGGACTCGAGGCTGCAATCACAGTGTGTCTCTTACTGATCAGACATGCTACAATGGCAGAATTCATAGTTCTAATGCAGATCACATCACCTATATACCAACTGACTCAGGAACCCAGTGCTGTGAGATGTATTCTACAATGACTATCGTCAACGTAACCGAGAATGACTCCGGAATATACTGCTGTCATATACAGACTCTACGTGGGCAAAAGGGAGATGGAACTGGAACCAGACTGGAGGTCACACCAAGAACATACATAGCAGGTAACACATCATTAATTAGTAACTCTCAGGCGATTCCCTGCTATTTATGATATGTCCCAATATTGGTCGTCATAGATCTGAGCAGGGACCTCACTGTACACAGGCTGACTCCTTGGTGTGGTGGGTGAGTTCAGCATACTGTATACAGATACGTACAACTGAGAGAGTGCTGGGCACATTAAAGAAGTATTAAACCACTTTACTGTTAAAAAAAAACTTTTTAGGTACACACGTATTACAACTATGCTTGTGGGCTAAAACATCCTTCTATTAATACATAAGCCTACATAATATATTTATAAATGAAATCAAAGACATGGCTGAATACACAGTACATTTTTGAATTATGCCTCTCATTATGTATTTAGTCATTACTCTGTTGTATGGATTTGCATTGGTTGTCAGCTACACTCCACCATGCACTTTTCTCAGTTGTAATCCACCGGGTAGAAAAAAAAAAACCTCTCCCTGCACTTTCTGTCACTTTTTGAAAACAGTGTGCCCACACAGCTGTGTCATTCATTTACAGACATCTGTGCATGAAAAAACTACAAGTACTGTCTTCTACCACAGCAGTGACCCCTGATGACGGCAGAATGTACTGACAAAACGCGTCGGGTCCTGTGAATGCGATACGTCACTTCCGCACACTTTGCTGGAACACAGTTGAAGCGCTACGGCGTCACTGCTTCCTGAATTGTTTGTACCGCTATATGCAATGGAGTCCAGGGGGACCCCCCATTGGTTGCTATCTTGACTACCTGTAATGGGTGTCATGGCAACCTGGTGAGTAGGATGTTTGACAGGTGTTGGTGGAGGAAGATACACAGTGGGCTTGATTTACTAAAGGCAAATAGACTGTGCACTCTGCAAGTTTAGTTGCTCCAGAGCTTAGTAAATGAGCAGAAACTCTGCTGACTTCCATCATCCAATCATGTGCAAGCAAAATTGCAGTATTTTTTCTTTTCCTTTTATGTGATTGGATACTCTTTGCAAAGTGAAGCCTTACCTCATTTACTAAGCTCTGGAGCAACTGCACTTTGCAAAGTGCACAGTATATTTGCCTTTAGTAAATCAACCCCCGTCACTCCTAATTGTAGTTACAAAGATTCAACTTTATTATAAATAACGTTTTACCATTGTCACTGTATGGACATTTCTGGCAGATAGCCATACCATCTATTGGACTTTTTTTTTCTCATTTTCTTTTTTTTTTTTTGTTCATTTGATTGCACATTTGCACGATATTGGACTTTTAGTTCACTTATGCACATTGCACCTTGTTTATGAATTTATGACATTAATTTATGGTTCATGATTTCAATATGATAACACTTTACGGTTAATATCATAGCACTCAATATATCATATATTGAAAAGATCGCGGTTTACATGTATTTTATTGATTTTTTTTTTCTGTACTTGTAAGTTTGAATGGGCTGTGAGAGTGCTACTCAGCCCGTTAGTAGTTCATTCATTCTTCCTCTAGCTTTGTAACAGAAAGCCCATATGGGTATATCGGTACAAAGCTAGAGGAAGACTGACATCGCCCTCGTGATCTGCTGACCGCAGGTGCAATGCTCTGCAGGCTCCAATAAAAAAAAAAAACAGCATATTTTTACCGCAAAAATATGTGCATTCATTGTTTTGTTTTTTGTGAAAGGTGAACTTAGCCTTTAAAAAAATGAGGGTTTAATATCACTTTAAATTATGTCTGTAGCTCAAAAACTGTTTGTTTTTTGGATAGAGTGAGAAGGGTCTTATGTCAGTTTTTTATTGCTGTCTATCTCTGTAGGGCCCTCTCTATTTGTCTTGGTGACCATTGTCACTGCAGGAGAAAGTGATGCGAAATCCAAACTATTATAGTGATCACCAGGACAGGGATAGATGGGAACTATTTTAATAGGTACACTATTACACGCAGGTCACACCGATCGTGACATTGAAATCGTGCTACTTCATTTAAAGTAGCACGATTTCAATGTTGCATTTCAGTGCTGCTTCAGGTGCAACTTGGAAGACATCTGTGTGACTTCATGCACAGATGTCTATGCGAGTCGCACATGAAACTTGCAAAAAGTAGTGCCAGAACTCATTTCAAAATCAGTGCGACTCCGATGGAGTCGGAGTCACTCCAATTTGACCGTTTCCATTGCACATAATAGGGTGCGACTTGTCATGCGATTTGAAACAATTAAATCGCATGACAAGGCTGAGTTCCCAGCACAGCTGGAGAACTGGCCATGCTGTGCTCTCCTGCTTAGTGTGGTCAGTTTTTAATAGGAATGCAGAGAACACCAGGGATTTCACAAAAAAGGAAGCAAAACAAAAGAGCAGAATACTTTCTCATACAAGTACATTGTACAGCAGGCACATATCAGGAATATGAAATGTTGGGTTTATATAGAAACACAGAAAAGTGACGGCAGAAAAAGACCAAGTAGTCCATTGTGTCTGTCCATTTTTTGTTTGTTTGTTTTTTTTGTTTTATTTTTGTTTGTTTTTTTTAGTTTTTTTTGTTTGTTTTTTTTTTCTTAAAAAAATAAAAATAAACACGTAAAAAAAAAAAATATATATATAAAAAAAAAAACAAAAACGTAAAAATATATATATTTATAAAAAAAATACGCTTTAGGTTTAAAAGTATATAGATGTTTAATACATATATAATATATATATATATCTTGTTTCAAAGTTTGTAGCTTTCTAGCACTGATAAGCAATTCATCCTCATAGAGGAAGTTATTCAAGTCATTATCTCAGCTTTACCTGCTCCCAATCAAGCACTTGTGCATTTCCGTGTGTTCTCAGCACATTTCCTTGCATCACGTGTAGAGCACCCCATTCATTTAATGGGCGAATCTATATGTGAGAAACACAGAAAAGAAGTCCCTGACTCTTTTTAAAAAAGGCATCACACCACAAATGCATGCATTTTTAGATGTACAGGGGTGCCTTTAACAGTAAACTTTTCCTATAATTTTGCCTTTTTCCATAGCAATAGGTGATAATTATATTTGTTCTTTACTTGGCAGATACTCGACTGTGGCTGCTGATGGAGATCCTGCGATTTGTTTTGCTCACTGTCATCATCATCCTGCTGTGTGTTGCCATCAAGCATCGTTAGACATTTTGTATATATTTATTATGGTCAGGATTAAAAAAATACAAATTATAAGAAAAAAAAAAATCAACACATAATTATAAATGACTGTACATTAATATTTTCACATTCTCACTTTAATGTGTTCTTACTTAAAGACAGCGGGGTGAACTTTAAGCTCCTTTTCGCACATTTTCCGGTATCTTCCTTAAACAAAAGGTTGCTTACAGAGCTCAAAAGATTAAAGTGTTATTAAACTCAGTGGAAAAAAAAAAAGGGCCCCCCCTGCAAGTCAATGCCATAATGTGCTAGTATGCACTGCAAACTAGCACATTATAGCAGAATTACTTTTTAAACAGAGCCTCCAGTGGTGGCATGTTGTCACTGATGCAGGGCCTTTGCCTGGTCTTCCTTCCAGATTTGCGCTGTTTGGCCATTTGATTGGCTGAACCATGATGGCATCACTCCTTGGGCATGCGCACAGGATTCACAGTCGTGGCACCGAGCTCTCTGCATTGACAGCACACTCAGTCTGCCCTGAATGCAGAACGCACCGCGCATGCGCAGGTGACGTCACTGGCTGCTGCTACTGTGAATATCTCCTAAACAGCACACGTTTAGAAGACATTCATTGTACCTATAGAAAAAGCTATATTATATTATATGATATATTATATAAAATGAGCGTTTACTACCACTTTAAAGCGGAACTTTCAACTTTTTTTCAACTTTCCATTTGTTAAATCTTCTGCCCTTGTTGTTTTAACTTTGGATAGTAAAACATTTTTTTTTCTGCCAGTAAATCCCTTATACAGCCCACTTTCTGTTTCTTGTCTGGTCATTAGCCTAGGCTTATGACATCATGCACAGCTCTCTCTCTCACTCTCCTGAGAGTTTGCCAGGAAGGGAGGAGGGACGAGCCATAAGAGGGTCAATGAGAGCTGCAGAGCTGGAGGTGTGCCTCTGTGTGTCTGTGTAAATCCAGGAAGTGAACAGGCAGCAGCTTCAGCTGCCCACAGTTAAAATGGATGCAGCCAGACTCAGTGGAGGGAGATTTCTGCAGCATATTTGGCAAGTACAGAATCACAGTATATATAATACAGGCAGTCCCCGAGTTACGAATGGGTTAGGGACTGCCGGTTTGTTCTTAAGTCGGATATGTTCGTAAGTCGGAAGCGCATGCGCAGAACGGCAGAGACGTCATTTTCCGATGTTTTCCGATGTTCTGTCAAGTAGCGGCGCATGCGCAGACGTCATTTTCCGATGTTTTCCGATGTTTTCTGATGTGCCCGCCGTCGAAAAGTGGCGGCACATGCGCAGAACGTCACGCCGCCCCCCGTTCTTAAGTAGGAGTCGTTCGCAAGTCGGAAGTTCATAACTCGGGGACCTCCTGTGATATGCAAAGTGGTTGGAGGGAAGCTTCGGAATGGCAAATATGTTTTGCGATTTTTAACGTGACTGTGACATTGCGGCGCACAGATTGGACACTTTTGACACTATTTTGGGACCAGTGACATTTATACAGCGATCAGTACAATAAAAATGCACTGATTACTGTGTAAATGTGACTGGCAGGGAAGGGGTTAAACAGTGGGGGCGATCAACTGGTTATATGTGTTCCCTCAGTGTGTTCTAACTGTGGGGGGGATGGGCTCACTAGAACAAGACAGAGATCACTGCTCCCGATGACAGGGAGCAGTAGATCTGTCATGTTGCTTGGCAGAACAGGGAAATGCCTTGTTTACATAGGCATCTCCTCGTTCTGCCTCTCCTCGTCACGATCATGGGACACCGGCGGACATCAAGTTTGCGGGACTCGCGGGCACGCTCACGCAGCGCGCGCCCACTAGCCCGTGATTTAAAGGTACGCCCATTTGCACAGCCGTACCATTGTGCTGACGTATATCGTTTTGTGCTGGACGGCAAGTAGTTAAAGTGGAGTTCCACCCAAAAGCTCATTTGTCTCCTCCTCCCCCCTCCGGTGCCACATTTGGCACCTTTCGGGGGAGGGGGACAGGATACCTGTCTTTGACAGGTATCCTGTTCCCACTTTCGGGAACCATGGCTGCGGCTATTGACATCACTGCTCGGCTCCCTCCTCCTCCCCCTGTCGCTAGGCCAGTAGGTGAGAGGAGCGGGGCCTCGCGCATGCGCAGTAGGGTTCCCAGCGTAAAGCCGTAGGGCTACACAGCCGGGTTTCCTTACCCTCAATGGCGGCGGCAGCACCCGACAGCTGATGGAAACATTAGCTGCGGTGCCGACATTGCCAGACTCCAGGACAGGTAAGTGTCCTATTATTAAAAGCCAGCAGCTGCAGTATGTGTAGCTGCTGGCTTTTAATTTTTGCAGTGGTGGGCGGACCTCCGCTTTAAGCTGAAATTTACTCTCATAGGTAAAGGATTTCGAGCAGTGACTCTTCCCCCATCTTCCATATAGTTCTACCCTAAGGTTCTACTCAGGCAAGGCAGATTTTGCTGGGCTTCTATCTCTTTAGCTAACCACGAGTGCTCTGGGAACCCTTTAGTATGTATTTATTTTTTTTTTTAAACAAAGATGTAAGCATATAGTAATAAAAAACAGTTGCAGAGGTTACTGGATAACAGTAGCAGCTCAATGATTTTTTAAAATTTTGTTTAAATACCAGCACTTTTAAATATACAGTATATTTAGCTGTAGTTTCTGAATAGCAATTCAAATTAGAGGCTATTCATGGCACAGTACTAAAATGATTCAGCAAAAGTAATAGAAAGCCTTCTGGAAGAAAGTGAAAAATGTGATTTTTTTTTTTTTATAGGGAATATTTTATGTTTATTTGACCAGAAAAAATTGTCTTGAAAAAATGTAACGGAAGTTTATAAATGTATTATTTTCTGACTGTGTGTAGAAAATTTCATGCAGTGCTGTACAAGCTGCAGAGAGATGACGCTCTCCCCTCTTTGAATCATACAGCTGTGCTTTCTAAATAGCAATTCAAATTACAGCCCATTGATGGCATAGTAGTGAAAAGACCCAGCAAAAGGTGACGTAAACTGAATTACTTGAACCCCTTGTTGGCTGCAGAGGTAAATATAAAATATTCATATGAACTCATTGTACTTACCTGTATACAAAAATGTGTGTTTTTGTTGTCCTGAACATAATACAAAATATATGCAATATATTTACATCATAAATATCCTTTAAGCTTTCCTATATTACCCTTGTCTGTTCACCCAAGCTTTTACTCTGTTTCAAAGATTTAACACCATTAGGTGACTAAGAATTAAAATAAACTGTGATGCGAAAATGTTATTTCTTGTTCTTTATTTGACTGTGGATAAAATAAAGCTATATAATTGTAAAATGGAAGTGTTCTTATTTGGAGATGATGCTGGACTGAAGTGTTGAGAATGTAAGGAGGGACAATGAATGTTAAAGTGGTTGAACTATAAAACATCTTGGTACCTGTTAGATCCTATGACCTAATGATCAATTACACGCTGTAGGCTTAATTCAGAAAAAATGGTTTGCCTATTCCTTTGCACTGGTATTGGTAACAGTATGCCATGCATAAGACAGAGACCCGGGAACAGGGTGTAGTAATGCCGCGTACACACGGGCGGACTTTTTGACGGACTAGGTCTGGCGGACTTTTCGGCTGACTTTCCGACGGACTTTCCGAATAAACGGACTTGCACACCATCAACCAAAGTCCGACGGATTCATACGTGATGACGTTTGACCGGACTAAAACAAGGAAGTTCATAGCCAGTAGCCAATAGCTGCCCTAGCGTCGGTTTCTGTCCGTCGGACTAGCATACAGACGAGCAGACTTTTTGACCGGACTCGAGTCCTTCGGAAAGATTTGAAACATGTTTCATTTCTAGGTGCGTCAAACTTTTGGGAAAAAAAAAGTCAGCTGGAGCCCACACACAATCGAATTGTCCGACGGACTCCGGTCTGCCGGACCAAGTCTGCCGTAAAGTCCGCTCGTGTGTACGCGGCATAAGAGTAACAACAAGGTACAGAGATATAGTGCATTAAAAGTGAAATCTTTAATAAGACTAAGAACAACATGTTGTTGTTTAGTTGTGCCCGACTCTTCGTGACCTCATGGACCATAGTGCGCCAGGCTTCTCTGTCCTCCACTGCCTCCTGGAGCTTGCTTAACTTCATGTTCATTGTTTCGATGATGCTATCTATCCATCTTGTTTTCTGTCGTCCTCTTCTCCTTTTTCCTTCCATTTTTCCCAGCAGCAGGGTCTTTGCAGTAAGTCATCTCTTCCCATTAGGTGGCCAAGGTATTCGAGTTTCAGCTTCAGGATCTGTCCTTCCAGTTAATATTAAGGGTTGATTTCCTTCAGTTTTGACAGGTTTGATCTTCTTGCTATCCAAGGGACTTTCAAGAGTCTTCTCCAACACCATAGTTCAAAAGCATCACTTCTTTGTTCATCCATCCTCATGGTCCAACTTTCACAGCCATAGTATACTATTGGGAATACCATAGCTTTGACTATATGGCACTTTGTCGCTAGGGTGATGTCTCTTCTTTTTATAATGTTGTCTAGGTTTGCCATTGCTTTCCTCCCAAGAAGCAAGTGTCTCTTAATTAAATGGCTAAAGTCGCCATCTGCCATGATCTTGGCGCCTAGGAAGATAAACATAGGAAGAACAACATAGTAACTCACAAACATTGATGAAAAATAGCATGTCTCTAGCCACTGGAGTCCAAACAGCTGAACCTGAACTCTGTGGCGGAACTTTTTTTAAAGAAGAAAGCCTTGAGACTTGAGAACGGGGTGAATTACCCCAAAACACATTGCTGCTATCCCTATGACCCATCTGGAAATAGCTGCATAATGTTCTTAGAAATGTTCCCAGGAGACTGGGACTGCCGCTCAGCTACCATCTCAGAACAGGTTTGGTCTGACAGTTAAAAGATCTTTTACAAAAAGCCCCATCATTGGTCATGGCATGTGGGCTTCAGCTGTTTGGACTCCATTGGCCTGGGACATGCTGCTTATGAGTTGCCACATGGTTCTTATTCCTATCAAAACATATCTAAACCCAAAAACAAAATAGTAATATGTTGCAGCTTACCAATTCTTAAAAGTTGTAGCTGCATTAGTTTTCTTTTTTAGGCTTTTTCCCCTTTATTTTCACCCAGTGATTGGTCCAGTAACACGCCTCCTGTCTTATGCCCCGTACACACGATCGGACATTCCGACAACAAAATCCATGGATTTTTCTCCAACGGATGTTGGCTCAAACGTGTCTTGCATACACACGGTCACACAAATCTTGTCGGAAATTCCGAACGTCAAGAACGCGGTGATGTACAACACGTACAACGAGCTGAGAAAAATGAAGTTTAATAGCCAGTGCGGCTCTTCTGCTTGATTCCAAGCATGCATGGAACTTTGTGCGTTGGAATTGTGTACACACGATCGGAATTTACGACAACAGATTTTGTTGTCGGAAAATTTGAGATCCAGATCTCAAATTTTGTGTGACGGAAATTCCGATGGAAAATGTCCGATTAAGCCTACACACAGTCGGAATTTCCGACAACAAGCTCCCATCGAACATTTTCCGTCTGAAAATACGACCGTGTGTACGGGCATTAGGGTGCTTTCTCTATCTATGGGGGAGCAGCAGGGGCACATTTGAAAAGCAGCACTGTCAAGCTAGGGAGAGTGCAGGTAGATGGGTAGTCTTCCCATCTAAAGGTGGCCTAGTGCTATTGCTACATGGGAAGGGGAGTATTGTAAGAGAATTGATACCTTAGAGCAGAGGTCTCCAAGCTGTGGCCCTGGGGCCAGATTTGGCCCTTTGCTTGCCTTTATCTGGCCCTTGAGGCATTATTCCTGCCACTGACAGTGACAATGGGGCATAATTCCTGCCTCTTTACAACTGAATAAATAATATACTGATTTGGGTTATTTTCACCAAAGAAATGTAAGAGAATACAATTTGACCTAAATTTATGAAGAACAATTACAAGTGGGGTATGCCTGTATTTATTTGCAAAATGTTATAACAGAAAAACCTGTTTATTTTTCAAAAGCTTTTGGTTTATTTAGCAAAAAAATTGAAAAACCAGCAGTGATAAAATACTACTGAAAGGAAGCTCTATTTGTGTGCAAAAAAATGATAAAAATGTCATATGGGCACAGTGTTGCATGACCGCGCAATTGTCATCCAAAGTGTGGGAGCGCTGAAAGCTGAAAATTGTCCTGGGCAGGAAGGGGGTAAAAGTGTCCAGTGTTGAAGTGGGTAAGGTTACTGCTTTTAATGCACTAGATCTATGCACCTTGTTGCATTTCTATTACTACATCTTGTGGATACCCTTGGAGTAAAAAACAAAGAGGAAGATGTTGAGGTTGATTTACTAAAGCTGGAGAGTGCAAAATCTGGTGCAGTTCTGCATAGAAACCAATCAAAGTTTATTGAACAAGCTGAAGATAGAAGCTGACTGCATACCTCCCAACTGCTGGAGATGGGAACAATGGACACCAATTAGAAAAGGTGTGTAGGCATAGGACACACCCCTGCCATGCCCCCTTAAAGGAGAATTATACCAAAACAAAACAAAACAAATTTGTTAAACCCATAAGTGTTTTTTTTTTTTTTACCACTACTATTCCTTTATACTGACTTTTGAAATTGAAAAATGCAGCAATTTAGAAATTGGATGAAAGGTTTAGCACTGGGAAACACTTTTTTACAGATAAGTAGTGCATTTTGTAAACAACTATATAGATCAGACCAAAATGAGGGACAAACGAGGAGGAAAGAAGGACAGAGGGACTTTGTTGAAAATCAGGGACAGTCCCTCGAAATCAGGGACAGTTGGGATCTATGTGATTGGCTACCATGCACAGCTGCACCAGATGTTGCACTCTCCAGTTTTAGTAAATCATCCTCATTGTGTTAAAATTGTAGTTTTAATGTAGAAAAAGACCATCTATCATTGTAAGGTAAAGGGCACCTCTAAAGTGTCCAAGATACGGCATAGCAGATAGTTCTGGAGGTTCTTCACTGACCGTCTAGCTCTAGGCCAGCTACATGATATTACAGAGCCCAACAGTCAGAAAAGAAGCTTGGAGACTTTCTACTAGTACTATTATCCCCATTCAATTAAGATTGTCAACAATGCTCTTTACTTGTTGGGGACTTTTATGGCACCATGTTTATCATGGTAATAACTAAAATAGTTACATATGATAGTTTAATATCAAAGCTGCACAAACATTTATTAGCTTTAAATGGAAGGGTGTAAGAGGAAATAAATAGTATACATTCATATGTAGATGGTAAGAGCAAAACCACCAGAAGTGAGAAGGCATGAACTTTTTTGCTTTTATTACCTATTATGTTGCTGCAGTAAATGACCACTATGATCTGAGCAGTGTCAGTTTTAGACACAACATATTCACTAGCAACCCAGACTAAAACCAAGAGCGTATATATTTTTTCAAACATTCTAACTGAGCAGTTAGTTTGTGGTCAGTGGTGTGATATCCTGCAGTCAGCCCATAAAAGGATTACACATAGATCCTTACTTACAAAAGCTAATGGGTAGTGCATGTTTGATCACAGATACCCAAATCATATTCTCGCAGTATTAAAAAAAAAGTAAACGTACTTGTGGTGAATTTGTTAGGAAATGTGTTTTGCTATGCATAGAATGCTCCAGGGTCCAAATATGCACTCTCTAAGCTCTGGCATGCCTACAATATATATATATTTAGTTACAGGCGACTATAAAAACCATTAAAATGATACTAAAAAGAGAGCTGTTGTGTGGTCACATGATCTTTCCCTGTAATTTGTCATCTGCAGGGAAAGATCCTTGGGATTGGTTGATTGGAGCCGTGTTAGTCACATGACTAAAAAAAATTGTTTCAGAAGAGCAATTCAAATTAAATTATAAATATCAAAAAACTGTTTTATAGCTCCCTATAAATCTTTATTGAACATCAGATGTATATTCTTTTGTGCATTAATATGGTATAGAAGTCATAGATGACTGGCACTAGCTTTTATTTTGTTCAGACAGCATCTGCATCCAATGTACTTTTTTTACTTTACAGGTAGCAATTACATGTGATATTTACATGTGATATTTAATACTGATTTACAATAAAACTAACGCTTTTTTAAAATTTCTTAGTGAATTAATCAATAAGCATACTGTATCCCACCCCCATAGTGTTTGGCAATAGAAGACAATGTAGGAGGAGGGAGTAAGGGGAGTGTAATTTACCATTGTGTACATGCCAACATGTGTGATTCTGTACTCAGATAAGTGTAGCACCCTCTAGGGCAGAGTGCTAGGTTGTATGTAGGTTTTTCTGTAGTGTAGGTAAATTTAGGCTTGGCTGGTAGCCAAGCCTGTTTTGAATCTGGGTCAGGGTGAATGATCCAGCGAGGCTGGGTAACTCATCAGGCAGCAACCCTAGTACCTCTCCCTACTTGCTGGAACCCTGGAGAAGTTTCCAGAAGAATGGGAGGGAGGTTAGGAGGAGCTGCCTGGAGCATTGAGGAGGGCCCCAGCCAATCCCCAGCAAAATGGGCTGGCAGGGGGTAGGCCCCTCTTAAATACTCAGGGCCAGGCCAGCAGGGGCAGTGTGGAGTTCGGGTGGAAGCTGAAGATGGAGTGCTGAGGAGGCTGTCAGTGGCCCTTGAGGATAGCCCCCTAGTCTGGGGGGAGGTGTCCTCTGGCCTGGGGCTCGGGTGCTGGAGGGATCCTTTTAAGACACATGGAGGAGTCCTGTCCAAAGACACAGGAGCAAGAGTGAGGACAGCAGGAGCCAGCTAGCACGTCCGGGAGATTTGCAGGGAGTGGCTGATGGCCAGTGAGTGTGCAGTCTGGGAGGACTGTGGGAAGTAGCCAGAAGGGCTAGTGAAAGAGGCAGCGGCAGCCCGGTGGGCTGGCAGTGCCTGAAAAGGTGGTGCTGGGATCAGTAGTCACAGGAATGCAGCTGGACACTGGACTTTTCTTTACACAACCAAAGGAGCCGCGGTCCCTGCCTGTAATGGGATTTTGCTTGATGTGGCTGAGTGCCTTGCCAGATCCACCAGTGTTCCAGTTGGGTCTCAGTTGTTCTCCAAGCAAGTGATGTGCTGGAGGAAGAAGAGTGCATACATATGATTGAGTATTTAGGCTCCATGCACACTGGAGCTGATAAACTGCAGTTTATTGGAGTTTGGGTGTTTTTCAACCAGAGTTTTCTGCCAGCAATCTGGCGTCCAGAAAAAGCTTTTTTGAGCTTCAGTGTGCATAGAGCCTTAAAGTCAACAAAGGGTCACCCTATTTAATAATTACTCCATTATCATTTACTTTGCAAAATCAGCATTTGCTTTGTTACATGAACAACCTCTATCCCTTTAGTCCAAACTGTTTTCCTGTGACAACAGGACAGGAAATGTCACCAGCAAAAGAAAACATAAAAAAAAATTGGTTGGAGTGGGGCTTTAGTAAATCCAAAAAAATGTCTTTGATGACAGGAATCTAGTTATTATAAGGAACTAGCTACAGGAATGGAACTATGTCTCAATATCTTATACATTTAGGTCAACACTTGTATTTACATGACAAACTCTACATTTTCTACAATTTCCCTTTTTTAGGCATTGCATGCTTGAACACAGTACAATGACAAAGAGTTCAAATGAGATGTTATTCAGCAAGGTTTTATCATATGGCATAAACACTGAGATTACACAATCAAATAAATCCATAAAAGTACATTAAAATAATATTTTATTCTACTATTTGGTCATTTGTTTGGCTCTATGAAATGAAAATAAACTTTGAATGGATGACATTTATTTTGTCAAAACACTTTATGTCAAAAATTGCCACTTTTTAAAAATAAAATATGTTTACACTTTTTATTGTATCTCAGTGCCGGCCCATAATCTGGGGTTTTGTAGAGAGTGAAATTCCCTCAGCCTGGGATTACACCAGAGCGGTGTATTGGGGACCATATGGCTTGCGCCAGGTTAGGTTTTATTACCACCGTGTGCCAAGCCCTGATGACCGCTTTCATAGCCTGTGTTAAAAGTATCGGAGAACTCTCCACCCCCCTATAAAGGGCGTTACGAATGGCCTCATAAGATCCCGAATGTGCCGCCTCCAGGACTACTGGTATTGTCCGAGACCAGCCAATTGTGGGCATGAGTGAGCACTGCTGCCAAGTAGTACATGTGGAAGTCAGGGCAGGCAAGTTCCACCTGTGTCCAGTGCCTACGTAGAATTTTCTTGCTAAATCTGGCTGGATGTGATTGCCACAGGAAAGAAGCCACTATGGAATCCAATTGTTGGAAAAGGGTTTTAGGTATCCAGACCGGGGAGTGCCTTGAAATATACAATAGAACTGGAAGCAGTTTCATTTTAATTAAATAAATTTTTCCTATAAGGGTTAGTGGGAGATTTGACCAGGCCTTTAACTAAGATTTACACCACTGCAGCGTCGGGGACAAATTAAGTTTACTGAAATCCTGAGTGTTGGGAGAGAAATTGATCCCTAGGTATCTAATGGTACTTGCCCATTGCAGAGGTAAATTAGGATTACTCAGCTGCTTCGCCCCTATGGGAAGAATGAGTGACTTGCTCCAGTTGGTGTGGAGGCCAGAAATAATTGCAAAGCGATCCAGGATCTGGAGCGCTGCAGAAAGTGAAGGGTCTTGCAAAAAAAAAAAGGATTAGATCATCAGCATATAATGCTAGTTTCTCAACTTTTGAGTCGACCCGGATCCCAGACATCTCAGCTGACTTCCACAGAGCCTCCGCCAAGGGCTCCATCACCAGGGCAAACAGAGCAGGGGAGAGAGGGCACCCCTGCCTCCTCCTCCGCTTCTTAACAGGGAAGGAGGGCGAAAGTTTTGATGTTCAATTTAATATAGGCCATAGGGGACTTGTAATGTATACCGATCCATTTCCGGAACGTTGGGCCGAAGGTGAAACCCTCAAGAACCTGCATCATATATGACCATCTGATTGTGTCGAAGGCCTTCTCTATGTCGAGGGCTACCAAGACCCGAGAGGCATTCTCCCCGGCCAGGAGCTGGAGATGGGTGAAGACTCGTCTAAGATTTATGCCCGTAGAATTGCCAGGCATAAAGCAGGTCTGTTCTATATTGACAAGGGACGGCAGGACCTGCACAATCCTATTGGCTAGCACCTTGGTTGGTATCTTAAGGTCATAATTCATTAAAGATATGGGCCTATAGGTTGAACAACAAAGGGGGTCTTTCCCTGGTTTGGGTAGCAATACAATGTGTGCCTGGTACATACTGTCTGGCAACCTCCCGGTTTCCAGGCACTCTGCAAAGAGTTGAGTTAGTCTGGGAACCAGTAAAGTTGCATGGGTTTTATACCATTCCCCGGGTAGTCCATCCGGGCCTGGGGATTTGTTGTTAGGTAAGGAATAGATTGCATTTCCTATCTCCTGGCGCATTAAGGGCTGATCTAGTGTGTCCCTATCTACCTCAGAAAGAGAAGGCAAGGTAATTCCCCCCAATTCCTCAAGCATGGCTGCGACTGGGGTAGGGTTTGGATCGTCATATAGTTTTCTGTAGAAAAGATGAAATTCCCACAGTATACCCTCAGGGTCTGTAGTTTGACCACACATGGAAGTCTGGATCCTAAGAATTACTGTTTGGAGTGAGGGTTCTGCCACAAGGTTGGCCAATAGTTTACCATTCTTGTCCCCCGATTCAAAAAGTTTGGCAACAAACTTCCGCATATCAGATTGCATCAGCGAGGTATAAGGCCCCTTTCACACTGGGGCGGCGTCAGCGGTAAAACGGCGCTATTTTTGGCGTTGCTTTACCGTCGTTTTACCCCCCTGCTAGCGGCTGAGAAAGGGTTAAAATAACTGCAAAGCGCTGCTGCAGCAGCGCTATGCCGGTGGTATAGCCAAGCTGCCCCATTGATTTCAATTGGCAGGAGCGGTGAAGGAGAGGTGTATACACCTCTCCTTCAGCGCTCCAAAGATGCTGCTAGCAGGACTTTTTTTACCGTCCTGCTAGTGCACCGCTCCAGTGTGAAAGCCCTCGGTGACACAGCAGCGGCTCTTTCAGGGTGCTTTGCAGGTGCTGTTTTTAGCGCTGTAGCGACTGCAAAGCGTCCCAGTGTGAAAGGGGTCTAATGGAGTTTAAAAGCTCTCCTCGCTTGGGCTAGGGAAAAATGGTGTTCAGGTGTGAAATGCACCATTAAGAGCTCTGACGCCATTTTTTCTTTGTGTTCCAATTGAGTGGTCTATGTTGCAAAACTAGATCTCACAGCCTTAATAGCAGAGACATACTCCCCTCGGGCATCAGCCTTGCCTGTCTCCCAAACCAAATCAAGGGAAGACGAACCCTCATTGAGTGTCCAGTATTCTGTAAGCTTGGGTCCCACCACCTCCTGGATTTGAGGATTGTCTATCCATAGTGACGCCAACCTCCAGTCTCCCGGCTCGCGGGAGGCTCCAAGGGTCAAACATAACTCCAAAGGAGAGTGATGCGAGAGGCCTGCCGGAAGTTAGGAGGCCACCCCAACATGTGACAGAGTTGAAGCAGACCCAAACAACAAATCTATGCATGATCCTGATTTATGTGTAGCTGAGATATGCAAAAAAGTTCTGTCCTCCGGATGCTTCCACCGCCAAAGCTCTTGAGGACCAATAGTGTCTGCCCATAGTACCTGTTCAGGGTGGGCACATCTAAGAGGGTTAGAAGTGTCTTTAGTATGGTCTAGGATGGCATTAAAGTCCCCCCCCCGACTATGATTTTGTGGACCTGGAGGGGGCGAGTTTTGTGAAAATGGTATACAGGATGGCAAGATCAAACGGAGGAGGCATATACACATTGACCATTGCCCAGCGCTGAGCCTACATTTCAAGAATTAAAATAACATAACGTCCCCCAGATCAAGGAAAACCTGTTCCACCGAGCAAGGCAATGACTTGTTTAGTAGAATGGTCTCCCCCCCTCGCATAGGAGGAGTATGTGGCATGAAACCCCTGTTTAACCCATGCCCTTTTAAGAGCTAAGATCTTACTGCCTACGGGATGAGTTTCTTACAGAAACAGAATGTGGGGTTTATGACACTGCAGAAACTTAAACAAGAGGGATATTTTCACTTTGTCGTTTAGACCTCTGATATTCCAAGAGATCAACCTCAGAACCGTACCCATTTAAGAAAAAAAAATTTAGTGACATTAGGAGCATAGAAGGCCTATACCCAACCAAGTTTCACCCAGAGGCCAGGGGCAGAGGTAGTCCAGGTGATGTTGCCGTCCGGATAATCTGGGGGGAAAAAGAAGAAAAAGAAAAAAGGGAAAAAAAACACACAGTCCAGCAAGAAAAGCAGTGTAAGAAACCTGGGTAAACTTGCTAACCTATTAAAGGTATATGTAACTCCCTACTGCCTGGCATAACCTCAACTGCTGCCAAAGCAGTTTCAATGCCAAAACTTGATAGCAGAAAATGCCTACTTGAGGGCCAGAGTTCCAGGGGGATTCCCAGCTGGTGTTCAACCTATAACAGCAGGCGAAATTGCGGGGACATGTCTCCCATCATGGTAAAAGGGACCTGGCAATAATTCCTCCAGGTACATGGAGAGCACCAGGTCTTCAACTTCTTAGAGAACAAACAAACCGTGGGGGTCAAATGTAGCTCATGTGTCGAGGTATCTTGAGGTAGCTCCGGTGTTTACAGGAGATTTTAGTAGGATAGAACAGGCAAGGATGTGGGGGATCCGTGCATCAGGTAATTTTGTGGGAAGAGGCCTTCAGAGCAAGGTGGTCAGCCAGTTGTCAGCATCCGCTGTGTTGTTAAAGAACCGGATTGCTCCGTCATACTGGACCCGCAAGGGGCTGTGTTTTATGTTCTTATCTGGGAGCCATCTACGAACATGTTTGAAGGTTTTTCTCTTCCGCTGCGAGTCAGCTGAAAAGTCGGGGAAAAGAAGGACGGAGGTGTTGCCATATATGAGTGTGGGGTGTTTATGGGCTTCTGAGAGAATCTTGTCCCTGTCCCGATAGTTGAGGAAGCGGACCAGAAAAGGCCTGGGAAGGTTCCCTGTGATGGCACGGCCCGTGGGCACCTGATGGGCTCTTTCAAACACGTAGGTAGTAGGGACATCTGTAGGGCCTAGGAGTCGGTTTTCATCATCATCTGATTTTGTCACAAGGGAGTGTACTGTTCGCTGCAACTCAGCAATGGAGGTGGCATGGGTGGCTGTAAGATCTTCAGTGGCCGATACTCTGGACTCCGTTTCGGTCATTCTCCTTCTTATTTTGTTGAGGTCATTCCTTATAAGAATACAGTCCTCAGCAAGATGGTCGATGAGCATTAGTAGCGAGGTCCTACTCTGCTTGATCGCAGAAAGGATCATGGCCGTACTGTCCTGAGATAGCGGGGCTGACTCCTCCATTGCCAGAACCGCCCCAGGACCCATCTCAAAATCAGCCAGCAAGGCCCGGTGTCATCCTACCAGTATGGGATCTGGCTGCTGTGAAGGGCTCCGCGATAGCCGGGGCTTTGAGATGATCCCAGCGGCTCTGGAGTTCTTCTTCCCCTTCTTTGAGGAGGGGGGATCTGATAAGCCTACAAGGGGAACCACTATTGAGGAAAGTGCCCAGAGCAGTGACCAGGAGGCAGTTGGGGGTAACTCAAGTTGGCAGCAGGTAATGAGCCCTGGAAGAGCACAGTCTGGGCAGGCAGTCAGTGGTCACCATCAGCCCCCCACCTGGCAACAAACACCCTGGCAGAGATAGTTCGGTAGGGATGATAGACTGGGAGTATCAGGTGGGGGAAGCCCAAGGCAGAGGGACAGAGGCAGAAGAATGGCAGAGACACCAGGCCCCAGGACACCACAGCTGGCCCACACAATCAGTCCCTGCTGGACAGTGCACTAGAACACGGCAGGGAGGTGAATGGATGGTGAGGCAAATGGGTATTGCAGGGTCCGCGCTCCCGAGTCCAGGGCAGGCCAGCCGTGGTGCACTCCCACGGGGCAGCGGCTCAGGAAACACCGGGGATTGGCAGGCTCCACTAGGCCGCACTAGGCCGCCACAAGCAGTCCCCATGGCTCAGCAGACCACCAGATCATGCCAGGCAGGATGGGAGTCCCTTACCTCGCAGCCAGACCGGGATCAGCTTGTTCTAGCAAAGCACAGGCCGGCAAGATGGTGGCAGGCGCGGGTGTGTGCTGTCTATGGCAATGGACGACTATGGGCAGAACCTCTGCACAATATTGGCCCAAGACTCAGCAGGGGACAGAGAAGAACAGTTAGGCAGATTGGTGGGTCTTGTTCTGGCAATTGGATGCTAAGGATTAGCTGTAAGATGCCCAAGGCTCTTCTTTATCACATCTGCCGTTGCTCACATCCAGACACACCCCCTGTGAGTAACATCTTTTGCTAAAGAAAAACATCTGGGGAAGATGGCTTTGACTATTCTTTGGGGACTTTGAGGTGTTCTGCACTTGTGTGACCACTGTATGGAAGGGTGTGAGAAGGAGGAGAGTGTTCTGCACTGTGAACTCCTGAGTTTTGAACTGTTAACTGTGTTGCAAAGTGTCTGTAACTACAAGAAAATACAGTCTTGTCTATATTCCCATCGCACACATTCTTGGATCACAAGGCTCATCTGTAGCGGCCTAGTGGGTGCTTTAGCGATTACCAGCTGGACACTGAATATCACAGAACAATATACATATTCGCCAGCACACCATGGATATTCAGTTGCAGCCCAAAGCTTTTATTGCAGAGAAATCACATCACAAAAGAACAAGTGCAACATTTCGGAGTTGTGCAAAACCCCTTCATCACATACCTGACAAAGGGGTCCTGCATGGCTCCAAAACATTCCACTTGTTCTTTTGTGATGTGACCTCTCTGTAATAAAAGCTTTGGACTGCAACTGAAGATCCATGGTGCACTGGAGAATATGTACATTGTAACTACAAGAAATGTGCTGGAGAGAAGTTATGCAGTAAAGCAGTTAAAATACATTCAACTGAACTTTTGTTTATTCAGGGTAGCAAGCCTCGGGTTAGGAATAGCGTGACACAATACGATGAAGTATCTCCAACAACAAGGTAGGTGACTGTCTAATCCAAGGAGAAGGAGGGTGGGTCCTGAGTCAGAATGTCACAACCTCCAACCAATGAGAGGGACCCTTACACTTGGCATAGTTGGCAGGATGGTATATGTTACCGCCTTCAATCTGTGTCAGACTGTGTGAATAAAACGGAGCCAGGAGGCGGAAGGAGGCGATACGGTGTAGGGATGGTCTGCTGCAGATGCCGGTGAGCTGCTGATGTTGTGGATAGCTGTAGAGATATAAGGCCCTAAGATAGCAGCTGCAAAGATGCTACTCATCTTCCTGTGTCAGAGATATCACAGTGGACACCAGGCTAAAGGAAATGCCTATACTGGCCGTGTGTTGCTCAGCAGTGGTTAACTTGAGACCTTGATTGTGATAGTGTGGTGTAATGTGACACAATATAGCGGAGAATCTCCAACAACAGGTAGGTGACGGTCCTATCCAAGAGAAAGCGGGGCTGGTCCAGAATCAGCATGGCATATAACACCAGCCAATTAAAGGTACCCATACAAGCCATTTATTCATGCACTCCAGTGATGACTGCAGATCATTGATTTGGACCAGCTTCCTGATAGTGACACCATTTGAGTATGTCTGCACAAACATGACCACGTGTAGTCTCTATAAGGAGGCATGTGACAGGTTGACAATTCAGGAGCACAACTAGGAGACAGGAACAAACTGTTGAACCCCTGCAACAGTAAATGCAAGAACAAGGACTTCCTAGCAGTATCAACAAGTATTCCCTTAATGAAAAAGATTTAAATAGATTGAAAACAACCTTACATTAACATGTTAAAGCTCATATTGGATTTTAATGGTTGTGATTAGTTCGGCTTTACTTACACTCTGACCATTGCTGTTTAAAATGTATGGTGGTCATATAAACAGTGGTGTATTTAGGTTTTGTGCTGCCCTAGGCCTGACTAAACGCATGCACCCCCCTAATTTAAATACGACCCACCCCATCCTGTCGAGGCCACACCCCTTCCTGTTTAAGACCCACCCTATCATCTGTAAACCAAGCCCCTTCCTCTTTAGGCTTATTTGGCACCTTTCAGGGGGGAACGGGTACCTGTTTCTGACAGGTACCCTTCCCCACTTCCGGGAGCCTGCGCTGTCCCCTCTGAAGTTTGCCCCCCCTCCTCCTTCCTCCACTGGGCCATTCAGAAAGTGCAACGCGCTTCGCACATGTGCAGTAGGGAACCGGTCGGTTTCCCTTACCATGAATGATAGTGGTAAAACCCGAGAGCCAATCCGAAAATCGGCTGAGGTGTCGACATCGCTGGACCCTGGGACAGGTAAGTGTCCTAATATTAAAAGTCAGCAGCTACAGTATTTGTAGCTGCTGAGTTTTATTGCTATCATGGGGGGGGGGGGTCTCACTGTGCCCATCAATTGCAGCCTCACTGTGCCCCATCAAATGCAGCCACTGTGCCATCAAATGCAGCCACTGTGCCCCATCAAATGCAGCCACTGTGCCATCAAATGCAGCCACTGTGCCCCATCAAATGCAGCCACTGTGCCATCAAATGCAGCCACTGTGCCCCATCAAATGCAGCCACTGTGCCCATGAAACGCAGCCACTGTGCCCATCAAACGCAGCCACTGTGCCCATCAAACGCAGCCACTGTGCCCTCAAACGCAGCCACTGTACCCATCAAATGCTGCCACTGTGCTATCAAACGCAGCCACTGTGCCAAATGCAGCCACTGTGCCCATCAATTGCAGCCACTGTGCCCATCAATTGCAGCCACTGTGCCCATCAATTGCAGCCACTGTGCCCATCAATTGCAGCCACTGTGCCCCATCAAACGCATCCACTGTGCCATCAAATGTAGCCATTGTGCCATCAAACGCAGCCATTGTGCCATCAAACGCAGCCACTGTGCCCATCAAACGTAGCCACTGTGCCCATGAAACATAGCCACTGTGCCCATCAAATGCTAACACTGTGCCCATCAAATGCTAACACTGTGCCCATCAATTGCAGCCACTGTGCCCATCAAACGCAGCCACTGTGCCCATCAAACGCAGCCACTGTGCCCATCAAACGCATTCACTGTGCCCATCAAACGCATCCACTGTGCCCATCAAATGTAGCCATTGTGTCATCAAACGCAGCCATTGTGCCCATCAAACGTAGCCACTGTGCCCATCAAATGCTAACACTGTGCCCATCAAATGCTAACACTGTGCCCATCAAATGCCACTGTGCCCATCAAACGTAGCCACTGTGCCCATCAATTGCAGCCACTGTGCCCATCAAACGTAGCCACTGTGCCCATCAAATGCTAACACTGTGCCCATCAAATGCCACTGTGCCCATCAAACGTAGCCACTGTGCCCATCAAACGTAGCCACTGTGCCCATCAATTGCAGCCACTGTGCCCATCAAACGTAGCCACTGTGCCCATCAAATGCTAACACTGTGCCCATCAAATGCTGCCACTGCCAGTGCCCATAACACTGATATAATTTATTTAATCATTATACCTGCTGTCCTGGGGGTTTCCCTCGTGCTCCTCTCTCTCCTCTATCTGACGTCACAGCTAGATCCCGCCCCAGGGCCGAGGAGAAGATTCACTGCAGGGGAGGGTAGGCGGAGCTTAAGGCTCCACCTGTCACCTGCTGATTATAGAGGAGCGAGTGACACACGCCGCCCCCCCGCATGAGAAACCCCCCCCCCCACCTGTCTTGCCGATTCCCGGATGCCGCCTCCCGCACACATGCAGCCCAAGGCAGCCGGCTTTCTGTAGCGGCGCCGCGGTGTATGGGCGTGCTTGGCAGAGAGTGGGGGGGCGTGAGGTACACGCCCCCACTCTCTGCCAAGCACGCCCATACACCGCGGCGCCGCTACAGAAAGCCGGCTGCCTTGGGCTGCATGTGTGCGGGAGGCGACAGCGGGAGCCGGGAATCGGCAAGACGGGTGGGGGGGCTTCCTCTCATGCGGGGGACCGGCCCTTTTCGCCGCCCCCCGCAAAGTGCCGCCCTAGGCCTAGGCCTTGTTGGCCTAGGCCAAAACACAGCCCTGCATATAAAGTAGCACTGACAAGATCAGTTGCTGTCCAGCTCTTGGCTCTGGAACTCAGCCCTGCTTTAAAGTGGCAGTAAACCCTTACATATACCCTGGCCTCAGGTGATACGCAGAGATGAAACAGATTCTCCTACATAAATTGAACCTGTCTTTCTGCAATCTTCTCTTCTCTACATCTGTTAAAGGTACTGAATTTATAAAGCTTGTCTGAGAGTTGAAAGTAAAGGGGTGCAGAGCTAAAATTACACTCTTCAGAGCTCAATGAGGAGAGCTCTGAGAGCTGATTGGAAGGAAGAAACACACCCCCTTCACACAGAACAGAGCTGAGGCTGTCAATCAGCTGGAGGTCCCTCCCATGTCACCTTTTTTCTCTTGGTGTCAGGAAAACTTGTCAGAAGTGATTCATGCTGATAGCAGAGGAATGAAGCAGCAGAGAGAAATGACACTTAGTGCACTTAATTGAGACAAGTACACACTATAGAGGGATATGCTTTGTTCATATTTCATGTCTGAGATTTACAACCCCCTAATTCTATCTCTGCTCCAGTTGTGGTATCTCAACTCTAGCTCTGGAGCTTATTTAAAAATATGATCAGCCCTACTTAAGCTACAGCAACTCAAGTATCAGCTCTAGAGCATATCGAAAATATGTAATCAATGCTACTCCATTTCCAGACAATCCCTTTTCTAGATTTCTCTTCCTCTAGCAGCTGAAAGCTGGTCTCTCCCCCTCTCCTGACTGCCAGCTTTTAGGCTGAGGAAGAGACAGTCATCCCTCACTAATCTGAGTTTGTTATCTCTGTAACTTTCTTTCTCTCCCTCATCTTTCCTGTATCTCTGAGCTCCAACTGCCCAGCCTGCATATTTTTTCCATCTCATCTTCATTTTTATTTATCAACTTTATTTATTAGATTTAGCGGGAATTCTGTGAGTTATGTTGTATTTGTGTCTGCTAATTATTTTATTGTATTTTTAGTGAAATATAACTTTAATATTTTCTTGGGGGGGCTGTCAGGTAGTCTGTACAGGACCCTGCAATTTCTATCAGCAGCCCTGTGTGTAGAACCAGACAGACAAATTATTGGGTTTGCTGGGAATGACTCAGCTGTCTTGGACCACGTTGGAGTTGGAACGAAAAACAGGATACATGGAAGATGAAGTATCATTAAGAATCGGTTTAGAGAACTAGGGTGTACATTAAAAGAAAGGATCCCCAACTTTGTATTCTCTGGAGTAACACATGAAAATGAGCAGGAGATTAGAGCGCTAAATGCATGGCTAACGTCTAGATACATACAAGAAAGATTTGTTTTTCTAGAGCACCAAATTGATTTTTCATTGGGATACAGTCTATATGTTAAAGATAATTTTCACCTGAGAGGTAGGTGCTAGGGGAGAGGTTTTTGGTACAGAAGGAGGAGTATTTAAACTGCATTGGGGTTAGAAAATAATAGGGCAGATAGATCAGGCAAGGTCCAGACACTAAAGGATGGTGAAATGGGACAGGATGAAAGGGGACCAGGAATCCAACATTCATGAAGGTTGTATTCTGCAGGATCTTCAGCTGGCTGTTTTTCTTCATTACTGCAGAGATTGTTGCCACAGGCAGCAAGAAGGGGAGTATTCCTTATATTCGTTGCTGGGGCCAAATTATTATAAAGTTTTATTTTAGCGATACAGTTACTTTAAAATCAACAGTTTTTCACTACATTGTAAATACGGGCCTTTATATAATGAGGTAAGGTGATAAGTCCTTAAAGGACAACTAAATCCAAGAACGAAAATCAACACACCAAGAGCGACTTCAGAAACCTAATATGTACAGTCTGGAGGAAAGAAGTGAAAGGAGAGATATGATTGAAACTTTTAAAGGAGAAGTCCAGCCTGAACTTGTTTGGCTGGGCTTCTCCTATGGGTCACAAGAGTGCCAACAGTTTTGCACTCCTCTGACCCGTTTTCAGCAGAGAGCGGTCTGAAGTTCGTTCTCTGCTGACGTCACTGGAATCAGTCCTGGCAGCACGTCATCATGACAATAAAGTCTGGATCCGCCAGGTGCCTGGACTGATGGCCGTCTCAGCCTCTCAGCAAGCCGCTGGGAGGCTAAGACGGCCGCTCCCCGCCCCTCCACAGCTCAGCGCTCTAGTCAGCGTGGAGGAGCAGAGCAGGAGAGCTGCTGATTGACAGGCAGCAGCTCTCCGCACGGGGAGTCGAGAGAACTGAGCCATCGGTGGTGTTTGGTCGCTCGGTTCTCAGTGCAGAGACGCCGGGAGACAGATGCTGCATCCACCTAGGTAAGTATGATTATGGGAAAAAACGGATTCCCATACTTCTCTTTTAAATACATCAAGGGGGTGAATAAGGTTCAAAAGGGCAGTTTTTTCAATATGAAACCAAAATCAAGAACACGGGACATGACCTCAAACTAACTGGAGGAAAGTTCAAAACTAATTCCAGAAAGTATTATTTAACTGCAAGGGTAGTTGATGCTTGGAATAAACTTCCAGCAGAGGTAGTGAGACAGTCAACAGTAAATGGCTTCAGACATGCTTGGGACAAACATAGAGCTATACTCAGACAAAAAAGATAACAAAAAAAAAAAATTACAAAAACAAAACAAACAAAAAGGGCAGACTCTATGGACTACTTGGTCTTTTTTTCTGCCACTTTTCTATATCTATAAAAATATAATATATTGCAGCTCATAGTCTTTAGAAATGCTGGCTGCGTTGGTTTTCTTCTTTTTTTTTCAAAATTAAGAACGTTTTCAGCAAGTTGTTTAGTGCACAAAGCAGCGATTTTCCACAGTTGGGCAGGCAAGTGACTAAAAACCATCTAGTCAGTAAGTAGTTAAGTTAATAAATATGCAACACTGTTGAGTTTTTTCAGATGGGAAGGAAGGAACAGAATGATATACAGATCTACCAAGTGGCCAACAAAAAGGTGTGAACTCAATGTCACAGCCAAACCCACAAAACTTTTTCTTAGAATAAAGCGATCCATATTCCTCACCCTCACTGGCATTATCAATCAGAATGGCGATTTCATCTCTATTTATGACCATCTTCATCCAGCATCTGATCCTCTCCATGACTGCAGGTAACACGAAAACCTACATACATACTTATTACTTAAACACAGTTATCAGTGTGTGGGTGATACTGAAATTAAATGACCAAAAACTATTTTATATATATATATATATATATATATATATATATATATATATATATATGTGTGTGTGTGTGTGCATATATATATATATATACATATATATATATATATATATATATATATATATATATATATATATATATATATTTTTTTTTTTTTTTTTTTTTTCTTACTGCCGCTAAATCCAGTGTAATTTACATTTTATCTGACCTTATTTAATTACACATCCCCTAAAAGTAATAACAATTCTCTCTCAAAGGGAGTGACTTGGAGTCACTTACTGTACTTATGGTGAATTATCAGTTGTGTGTAAATATATATAATAACTTAAGGGAGCCTGGAAAAAAATATTAAAAAAAAAATACTTTAAAATAATAATAATAACGATAATAATAGTTTAATACTTAACACCTAGGATTTGCAAAAGTGTTTTTGTGTGTGTTGGTATTTATTATTTCTGTAGATAAGGTCAGATTTACAAGGTTTTTTATATACATTACGTACATTTCCTATTTTCATGGTAAAATGTTCTAAGCAAGCACTTACCACTTGCTTTGATCCTTTCTGCTGTGTTATGTTTTTCAAATATCAGAAACATTTTTTAATTGTACCAAGTACCCCAGTTTTTAATTTTGAATATCTTTTTAATATTGTAGTGGATGGAGTAGGGAGTTCTGAGGCTGCAAGCATTCCAAACAGTATATATAAGCAAAGAATTACCGTATAATTATAATGTACAGCGAGAATTTTAATGTACAGCTATTAATGTGCTGTGTCTGAGTTATCCCATGGAAACTAGCCCACAAGCCAAATGTCTTTTCACAAGAGAATTAAAAAAAAAAAAAAAAAAAGCACAGTCCACTATTTTGAATTTTTTTTTTCTTAAATAAATGGCTACAAATCACGTTGAATTGAATACACGATGTTTTAACCCACTTTATTACTATAGCTAGAATTCTGGAAACGTATCTGATACAGAAAAGGTCAAGTTCAGATAAAAAAGGAAGCCAAAGCATAAAATATAGTTGTGTATATTTTTTTTTTATTGCACAAAAGGTCAATAAAATCTCTAGTGTGTAGGAGATACTAAAATTAAATGACCACAAAAGCATGATTTATTTTTTATTGCTGCTAATTAAAATAGAATATTTTGTATTGCATATGACCTTGTGATTTACTTTCACATCCTCTAAAAGAAATAACAATGCTCCCTTCAATGTAGTGACTTATAATTAACTATTGTCTGTGTGTTAATATAGTAATTTTTTTAAGGAGCTTGGAAAAAAAAACCCTTTAAAAATTTTTAATGAAACACTTAATACTTGGGATTTGCTTTGGTGTGTAAAGGAGTCTTTGCGTATGTTGTTATTCAGTATTTCTATAGTGCCTTTATTTCTCATATACTGTATGTAGTAATACAACATATAACAAGGGTGGGTTTGATACTAAGAGCATTTATTCAAGTGCACACAGAGCAACATGTGCCCTAAAATGAATGATTTTCTTTCATAGATCTATCTATCTATCTATCTATCTATCTATCTATTTATTGTTTTGTTATATACCATGCTACTGCTGATAACACAATACAAATGTTGTTTCAGAGATTTACATGAGCTAATTGTGTAATGCTAATGTTGGGGTAACATAGACTTTAACAAATTAGGCATTTTATTTTTGGCTGTATTTAAAATTGTCTCCCAGTGTATCTAATAAGAGATTGTGACCCTTGTTTAATAATGGAGTAGAACTTGTTCACTTTCACTTATATTCACTTTAAGAATTTAAATTCTTTCAGATGAGAAACAAGGAAAATTCTCCATTCTTCTCCGATTTTTCGACTCACTACTGAAAAAAAAAATTGTCGCTGATTTATCTCCATCAACTATTAGAAAATAGATCACTATTGTTTTTGAATGAAAATCTACCTGTGCTATCTTCAGTAAATTAGGTGAAACAAAGAGAAAATAAATTTTGTCAAAATTACCCAATCAGATTTAAGTTCACATTGCAAAGAGAAAATTTGCTGAGTTAATGAGGCGAAGTTGTACCGACTTCACCCAACTATCTGCAAGCAAAAATCTTGTTTTTTTTTAAAGCCCATTTCTGGGAAGTTTAAAAATGATCCCTTGCAGTGGTGCTGTGCCCACACTACTAGAGTTACCTGCTCGTTTAGTCTAGGGGGGAGAGGAGAATCGCTTTTACTTACCCGATCCTCCACTCCCTCGGGAGGCAGCAGCCCCCCGTGCTGTGGCTGTGAACTGTCCCTCGAACATCATCACGTCCAGTGCGGTTCTATGGTCCCCACCTTGGTCTTGATGATGTCGGGACCTTAGACCTTAGCATGAGGTAGAAGACGCTGTGGGGTATATAGAAAAAATGTAAAAGAAAAAGAAACGTGAACCCACAAAGGCTATCTCCTAAAACTATTTTATTGAATAAAGATTGTAAAGCATTGGAGACATGCATGTGGAAGCAGACAGTCTCCACTTCAGATTGCACACACCCCCATTAACATTTACCACCCTCTAGATTCCATATCCTAACCCTCCCATAAAACCAAACTGGCCCAAAAAAGGTTATCCACCCCTAATAGTTTTCTGACCCCTAATGATATTAACTGGAGCCTTCCCTAGGAGCTGGGACAGCGCAGCTGCGACCACTACCACGGACAACTCCCCAGATGGTACCCCTGATTTACACCTGCACCCTACCAAACAATCCAAATTAGAACCCAATTCATGTGACCTCCTACAACCATATACGGAGGGCTCTACACCTTATAGCCGCAATGGGCGAATGTGGAGAGCACCCCAGCAGCGGGTATCCCTGAAAATCACGCTAAACACAGAATTTCCCCATGAATGGCAGTATCTGTCCTTGTCCCAACTCAGTGGGTAACCATGGATATCTGTATGCCCTTAATAAGAGCCATTGAGTTGGAGCTCATGTGGCCATTTACTGTAGATTAGGGTGTTGTATCCACACTATTAGATGGTTTTTACACTGTTGATTCAACAATGTAGCACTTCACACCACAGTGTCAATGAGGAACTTTAGCTCTGGAACACAGTGAGTGTTACACATATAGCATAACCACAGTTCATTACATCCGATCCGGCTAGTGCAAAGCTGGGTCCTAACACTTTGGGTACCCTTGAAAGACGCTGTGGGGACCGGTCTAGCTGTATGGAGGATCAGGTAAGTAGATCTTCTTTTCTATGTCTCCTTGACAAAAATGAGCAATTAAATGTTGCAGTGCAAGAACAGCCCCACCGCTAAAAATAATTTTTAGGTTTCCCAGAACTGGCTTTTAAATCTACCATGCAAATTATTATGTAAGAAAAAAAAGACCTGTGCTGACAACTCACCAAGTGAACGATTGTGAAAACAGTTCAAAAAATATGTGCCTTATAATGTTACACAAATACACATTTAGTGAGTATTAAAAGAAAATGTACACAGAAACTGTGCATAAACACACTGCCAAACTGTATGACTAAAAGTGAATTAATAAACATAAATAATAAAGTCTAGATCAATACGTTCGAAATCTAGATCAATTCGTCCAAAAGCTAACCTTTGGATGCTATGCGACTAGACAATCACTAGACTAATAGATAAATAATCCCATATATTCGTGAATAGTAAAGTGAAACTCTATATAGTAGAACTCCAAAGAATGTTGAAAAATCATACATAACATAAAGTCTATTAGATCACACAGTTCCTTCACAGGAGGATAATCTGTAGACTTCAGGCTAATTCATTCATATGGTAAATTTGAATGACAGACAAGGCTGGTGCCGGAAATGCTTGAGAGGAGACTTTGGGAATCACAAACCTCGCGTTCCACCAAAAGGAGAAGAGAAAACACATAGCATAAAACCTATGACACCGTGAGATCACCTGCGCATAAAAGCGCTACTCACGGAACCGCTGTGCAGAGCAGGCATTCAGATAAAGTCGGTGTTCGCTGCTGAACGGCGTGCGTTCCACCAACTCCAGGAAGTGATGTCACTGGTTCTCGGGTTACCAAGCGTGGGCAGGATGTTGCGTCGACGCGTTTCGCCCCTCCCCCAGGGCGTTATCAAAGACGCAACATCCTGCCCACGCTTGGTAACCCGAGAACCAGTGACATCACTTCCTGGAGTTGGTGAAACGCACGCCGTTCAGCAGCGAACACCGACTTTATCTGAATGCCTGCTCTGCACAGCGGTTCCGTGAGTAGCGCTTTTATGCGCAGGTGATCTCACGGTGTCATAGGTTTTATGCTATGTGTTTTCTCTTCTCCTTTTGGTGGAACGCGAGGTTTGTGATTCCCAAAGTCTCCTCTCAAGCATTTCCGGCACCAGCCTTGTCTGTCATTCAAATTTACCATATGAATGAATTAGCCTGAAGTCTACAGATTATCCTCCTGTGAAGGAACTGTGTGATCTAATAGACTTTATGTTATGTATGATTTTTCAACATTCTTTGGAGTTCTACTATATAGAGTTTCACTTTACTATTCACGAATATATGGGATTATTTATCTATTAGTCTAGTGATTGTCTAGTCGCATAGCGTCCAAAGGTTAGCTTTTGGACGAATTGATCTAGATTTCGAACGTATTGATCTAGACTTTATTATTTATGTTTATTAATTCACTTTTAGTCATACAGTTTGGCAGTGTGTTTATGCACAGTTTCTGTGTACATTTTCATTTAATACTCACTAAATGTGTATTTGTGTAACATTATAAGGCACATATTTTTTGAACTGTTTTCACAATCGTTCACTTGGTGAGTTGTCAGCACAGGTCTTTTTTTTCTTACATATTACCAAAGTGTCAGCACTTTTCACCTAGCAGCTGCAACACATGAATTAGTTTCTATTATAATTTATTTGTTTGCGAGCGCTGTTTTTCCATCTATTCATGCAAATTATTAGGTATTCTTTGCAACGTGAGTTGTAACATTGTTGCCACTCATTAACTAAGATAAGTGAAAGCTGGCTGTGCAAATGGAATATGCTCCTTTAGGAAATCGGCGTCAGTTTCTTAGCTGTAGAGTTAATTGATCTAAAAAGTTGTACTGGAAGAATATTTGGGTCCATATATGAGTACATAGGCTGGCTTTGAGGCAATAAGTCACTGCTATAGTTCACACTTCACTAGTGTTTGTTGGTTTTTAAAGTCTAATGCCCCGTACACACGGGCCGAATGTTGGGAAACAATGGCCGATTAAAAAAAAACGGCTGACATTCTGCCCTTGTGTTTGTCAGTCTGTCCGACAGTGGCGGCTGGTGCTCAAAATTTTTTTGGGGGGGTGTAAAAATATTTTGAAAAAAATCATCCAACACTGCCACTGTGCCCATCAAATGCTGTCACTGTGCCCTCAAATGCTGCCACTGTTCCCTCAAACGCTGCCACTGTGCCCTCAAATGCTGCCACTGTTCCTTCAAATGCTGCCACTGTGCCCATCAAACGCTGCCACTAAGCCCATCAAACGCTGCCACTGTGCCATCAAACACTGCCACTGTGCCCTCAAATGCTGCCACTGTTCCCTCAAATGCTTCCACTGTGCCCTCAAATGCTGCCACTGTGCCCATCAAACGCTGCCACTATGCCATCAAACGCTGCCACTGTGCCCTCAAACGCTGCCACTGTGCCATCAAATACTGCCACTGTGCCATCAATTGCAGCCACTGTGCCATCAAACGCTGCCACTGAGCCCATCAAACGCTGCCACTGTGCCATCAAACGCAGCCACTGTGCCCAAACGCTGCCACTGTGCCCATCAAACGTTGCCACTGTGCCCTCAAACGCTGACACTGTGCCCTCAAACGCTGCCACTGTGCCATCAAACGCTGCCACTGTGCCATCAAATGCTGCCACTGTGCCCATTAAACGCTGCCACTGTGCCCATTAAACGCTGCCAGTGTGCCATCTAAGTGGGGAGAAGCACACGCAACAGCTCTACCCGCCCCTCCCCTCTGGTGCCCATTCACAGAAGCCTTTGTATTTTGTGAAGATGGACTTGTGTCTTTTTTTCAGCCAGACTAACTATGTAATATAATACAAATGCCCCATACACACGAGCGGAATTTCCGTCAGAAAAAACTTGGATGGTTTTTCCAACGGAATTCCGCTCAAGCTTGCCTTGCATACACACGGTCACACAAAAGTTCTCTGAACTTTCGACCGTCAAGAACGCGGTGATATACAACACTACGACGAGCCGAGAAAATGAAGTTCAATGCTTCCGAGCATGCGTTGAATTGTTTCTGAGCAGGCGTGATTTTTTGCGCATCCGAATTGCATACAGACGATCGCATTTTTGGATAGGAACTTTTTCTGACCGAAAAATAGAGAACCTGCTCTCAATCTTTTGCTGGCTGGAATTCCGCCAGCAAAAGTCCGATGGAGCATACACACGGTCGGAATTTCCGACCAAAAGCTCACATTGGTCTTTTGTTGGTGGCATTTCCGATCGTGTGTATGCGGCAAAAGGCTTCTATGACTAGGCTAAAGGATAGGAGGGGTGAGCATACCAGCTGCATGTTATTGTTGAAGATGCTCAGACCAAAAGGTACAGCTTTGGGCTCCTGGAACTACAACTATAGCTGTCCTCTAGGAGTCCTATAAAATTGTCAGATATGAATAATAGAGATAAGTCCAGAGGGTGCCATGCATCTCATTAGACTTAAAGTGATTGTAAATGATCACTTTGTAAAACAACCCATTCAGTTTAAAATGCAAATTAAAGGCAAAACATTTTTATTTCTATAAAAAAAAATTATAAATACCTTTTTCCATTTTTTATAAATGATCACATCCCCTCTGTTCTCAGCTGCATAAGAGCTGGGGGAGGAGAAGCAGCAGCACACTTAGCTTCCCAGTGAAATACTGTGCAAGGAGGGTGTGTCAGGACAAGTCTGATTATTGGTGTGTATTGCTGACCATGGTGTGCTCTCCTGCTTAGTGTGGTCAATTTTTAATAGGAAAGCAGAGGGACTGGCAGGAACACCAGGGATTTCACATAAAGAAAGCAATACAAAGAGAACAGGATACTTTCTCATACAAGTACATGGTACAGCAGGAACATATCGGGAATATGAAGTGTTGGGGTAACAAACATTTTAACTCATATGTTGCTTTTCACTTTTAACAAAGGAACTGAATTCCTGGAGTTCAGCTTTAATCTACAAATCCATTTACTTTCCAGTTAGACTTTCGTTGTAATTGTTGCCTCTCCTGTTTTAATAGATTCTGTCTTAGGCTCCATTCACACTAACGCGTTTTTTGATACATTTTGCATTTTGCAGAAATGCATGGGAATTTTTTAACATGGGTTCCTATGGAACATGTTCACATCAATGGATTTGTGTACCTCTGCGTTTTTGGAAAGGGTCAGGGACTTTTTTCATGCAAAATGCAGCATTTTGCATGTAATAGAATTCAATGGACCAGCATCAAAAACACAAGTACAGTGTTTTTACAGCGTTCTTACAGCGTTTTTGCGGCATTTTGCGTTTTTTTCTTTCTTTTTTTTTTTACACTGTATACAGTATAAAAAAACATTGTAAAAAAAAAAAAAACGCAAAACGTGGCAGAAACGCTGCAAAAACGCATGTATAAAAACGCGGCAAGCACCGCAAAAAACACTGCAGAAACGCTCAAAAGCAACATGCATAGATGTGAATTGAGCCTGAGGCTGGATTCACACCTATGCAGTTTTAGTGCTTTTTGCATTTTGCAGATTTTCACTACTGAATGGGTTTCATAGGAAACCATGTCAAATGGACTGTAGTGCAAATCTGCAAAATGCAGAAGCACTAAAAATGCATAGGTGTGAATCCAGCCTTAGGCTGGATTCACATCTATGCATGTTGCTTTTGAGCGTTTCTGCAGTGTTTTTTGTGGTGTTTGCTGCGTTTTTGAACAGCGTTTTTACAGCGTTTTTGCTGTGTTTTGCGTTTTTTTTTTTTTTACAGTTTTTTTTTAGACTGTATACAGTCTAAAAAAAAAAACAAAACGCAAAATGCCGCAAAAACGCTGTACTTGTGTTTTTGATGCTGGTCCATTGAATTCTATTACATGCAAAATGCTGCATTTTGCATGAAAAAAGTCCCTGACTGATGTACAGTGTTTTTACAGCGTTCTTACAGCGTTTTTGCGGCATTTTGCGTATTTTTTTTTTTTAGACTGTATACAGTCTAAAAAAAACGCAAAACGCCGCAAAAACGCTGTAAAAACACTGTTCAAAAACGCAGCAAACACCACAAAAAACACTGCAGAAACGCTCAAAAGCAACATGCATAGATGTGACTCCAGCCTAAGGCTGGATTCACACCTATGCATTTTTACTGCTTTTTGCATTTTGCAGATTTGCACTACAGTCCATTTGACAGTTTCCTATGAAACCCATTCAGTAGTGAAAATCTGCAAAATGCAAAAAAGCACTAAAACTGCATAGGTGTGAATCCAGCCTCAGGCTCAATTCCCATCTATGCATGTTGCTTTTGAGCGTTTCTGCAGTGTTTTTTGCGGTGCTTGCCGCGTTTTTATACATGCGTTTTTGCAGCGTTTCTGCCGCGTTTTGCGTTTTTTTTTTTTTTTTTTTTTTTACTGTATACAGTGTAAAAAGAAAGAAAGAAAAAAACCGCAAAACGCCGCAAAAACACTACAAAAACGCTGTAAAAACGCTGTACTTGCATTTTTGATGCTGGTCCATTGGATTCTATTACATGCAAAATGCTGCATTTTGCATGAAAAAAAGTCCCCGACCCTTTCCAAAAACGCAGAGGCACAAAAATGCATTGATGTGAACATGTTCTATAGGAACCCATGTTCAAAAATTCCCATGCATTTCTGCCAAATGCAAAATGCATCAAAAAACGCATCAGTGTGAATGGATCCTCAGACCTGAGAAGATGCTTTGCAGCATGTTTAGGCAGAACATGGTGCTCTATATGTGAATGTAAATTAACTGACGATACATCTTAGATGTGGTTAGATATTCTAACTTTGAAAGGACATTTTATTTTACCAACGTAATATCAATCACAGGCCCTCTGTCTTACATATGGCAAAGTTGGTAAGACCATAATACTTTGCAGTTTGGCAACTGGATATTCTTGTTTAATATTACATACAGTATTTGCACATAGGACCCACATCTAAAAGCATCCAATGTAACACAGCAGTGGATTTGTCGTTTTGACTGTGCAATAGATAATAGACATGTGCACAACAAAAAAAATTAGTTTCCTTTCTTTGCGTTTCCGTTGATTCGTAACGATTCGTAATTTCATAAGACGCGAGGTTTCATATTCTGACTCTTTAGTATTTTTGTAACAGTTATATTTTCGTTGATACAAAATGATTCGTAATTCCTAATTTTCTTTGATTCGAAATTCGTAATTTTGTTAGATAATAATTTTCGTTTTTTCGGTACACTACTCGTAATTTAGTAATTGTTACTTCTGTGAGATTACCTTTTTCATTGATTCGAGACCTGACTCAGTCTCCTCCTCAATTGAATCTAAAAAGATTCAGGAATGCAGTGTGACTCAGACACAAAAGGGATAAGCTGATTGGCTAAAGATATTAAGTAAGATACATCACTCACTAATACACTGCCCATTCGAAAGAATGATTCGAGAACACACGAATGAAAATACGAACATACGAAATTACGAACATACATATTAAGATACACTTATGCCCTGTACACACGGTCGGACATTGATCGGACATTCCGACAACAAAATACATGGATTTTTTCCGAAGGATGTTGGCTCAAACTTGTCTTGCATACACACAGTCACACAAAGTTGTCGGAAAATCTGATCATTCTGAACGCGGTGACGTAAAACACGTACGTCGGGACTATAAACGGGGCAGTAGCCAATAGCTTTCGCCTCTTAATTTATTCTGAGCATGCGTGGCACTTTGTGCGTCGGATTTGTGTACACACGATCGGAATTTCCAACAACAGATTTTGTTGTCGGAAAATTTTATATCCTGCTCTCAAACTTTGTGTGTCGGAAAATCCGATGGAAAATGTGTGATGGAGCCCACACACCGTCGGAATTTCCGACAACAAGGTCCTATCACACATTTTCCGTCGGAAAATCCGATCGTGTGTACAGGGCATTACACTGTCCATTCAAAGGAATGATTCGAGAACACAAGCAAACAAAATTACGAACAGACAATGAAACGAAATTACGAACACACAAATGAAAATACAAACATACGAAATTACGAACAGACGTAAATGCAAATCATTCGTTATAGATGTCATTTTCTTTCTTTTACTGTTTCGGAGTTTCGTATTTTAGTAAGTTTTCTGTTTGTAAGTTCGTATTTTCGCATGTTCGTTATTTTGCTTATTCATAATTTCGTAATTTTCATATTTTGGTTCTTTCAGCTATTCGGATGTTTGAATTAATCCAAATGTACGAATACTAACAAATTCGTACGAAAATCTATTCGTTGAGAACCAAGTCGCACATGTCTACTAGATAATCACAGATTGATATGGGTACTAAAGGTGAAAATATCATCATCCCAGAAACGTATGAATTCTCCAGAAACCGATGCCGCATCAGAATTCTTTTTCATGCTTTCAATTGTTCAGGGTATCCAGCAATAAATTGAATCTTTCCTTATATTCCTCACATGATTGTTCCTACCATCCTGTCTCATTCTTTAGCCCTTCAAAAGGCCATTCTCAAATGTTTATTCCTATTGCCTCTTCTTCTAAAGTGTGTAAATACATTTTAAAATGTTTAATCCTTTGTACAGCTTCTGGAAGCTGTTTGATTTCAGCCTTTGGGAATCGCTCATAGACTGGACTGAACTAGGAGGGTGAAAGCTTCCAAATTTTTTTTTTTAATAAAAATATAAATATTGAACTTGTTATTTCCTAGATTCCTCCATTTTGAACGAAGAAAATGGCTTTCTGAACATTGACTTGAGTTTTATTTTATATTTTGTTACTCAGTTATTCGGACAGAGCACAGCTAGACCTTGTATATCAGAAAATGGTTGAGTATGAAGCCACCACAAAAAACTGAGTAATTATTATATCTAGGTCATGGTATCACCGTGTGGCCTATATTGGTCAGTTGTAGATGCTAGTAGCAAAAGATGCATAAAGGTGATAAATGTCATCACACTGCCTGCGGTTATTAGGATGGCTTTTGTAGTGACCACAGTTCTCAGATCAGAAACCAGCAATATGAGATTAATAACATGAGAACAGAGGCATGCTTGCCCGCATGTCTCAAGAAAATATAAAAAATAGTATTGGTCTGTGATACTAGCAGGACGGAGGGACGGGGGGGGTTGTTGTTTTCGATACCAAACATTGTGTGTCTAGAGCAGGCATGTTGCGCACACCTAGTGCATTACCAGAGATAATTTAATAAGAAGAATTTTTTGTATAAAAGTGAGTACTCACAGAATGCAACTGACAAAAGGCCATAAACACAGTGCATGGACATGCACAGAACACAGGGTACATCTAACACGTTTTGGGGGCGCACCCCAATTGCCGGTTTTGAACGGCCCGCCTGGTTATTTGGACATATATATCTTTTGTGGCCCCCAACAATCTCCCAGCGCCGGGGCCACAAAACATATATATGCTGGCTGCCTTGGAGGGGACAGGGAGGAGGTGGGACGAGTGCTGTACACACAGGAGAATTTCCTGTTTACACGGCAGCCTCTGTAATAGGAAGTCCCGTCTCCCGCGCTTCCATTGGATGTCTGTTCTGTCCATCAAAGGGGGTGGGACTTTCTATTAACGAGGCTGCCGAGAAAACAGGAGTTTTTCCTGTATGTAATCTTTTGGCGCTGATCCCGCCCCCTCCCTGTCCTCTCCGAGGTTGCAGATGGATGGGCAATGGTGGGTCCTGCATTCCTGGCAATGGGGGTGCTGCATTCCTGGCAATACTGGGCGCTGCATTCCTGGCAATGATGGATGCTGCATTCCTGGCAATGGTGCGTGCTGCATTCCTGGCAATGGGGGTGCTGCACTGATGGAAGTGGAGGTGCTGCACTGATGGCAATTGGGGTGCTGCATTCATGGCAATGGGGGTGCTGCATTCATGGCAATGGGGGGTGCTGCATTCATGGCAATGGTGGTGCTGCATTCATGGCAATAGTGGAGCTGCATTCATGGCAATGGTGGGGCTGCATTCATTGCACTTGTGAGGCTACAGATGGGCACTGACCCTTTTTTTGCTTCACAGTTCTTTATTTAAAATGTAAGTTTTTTTCCTGAAACTTCCCTCTTAAAGTGAAGGTGCGTGTTATACACCAATAAATACGGTATATCCAAATAACACGCCCAAGCTCATCTCTTTACTCACACACAGCCACAAAGACAAGATAATTCTTGTTGGACAGTGCATTAGTGCTCAAACGAACACACTTAGACCGAATTTTAATGGTTCAAAGAATGTCAGGCAAAATGGGCGGCCCTCACGCGTGTTCACTTCATCAAATCTGGCCCCCTTTGAAAAAAGTTTGGACACCCCTGGTCTAGAGGCTCCAGGTTCTGAATGTAGGTTATTATATTGAAGCCTACAGATTATACAAGTATACAAAATAACAGGTGGTTTAACAAAAGTTTGACTTGGTATCAGCCTCCTGCAACCCCTTGCACAGAATATCTCAACTGGGGGAGGGAGAAGCAGCACAAGAAGCCAATCAGTTGTACTGTAGTGTTCATGTGCGGACAATGAACATACTGATTGGAGGAGGAAGTAGAGTGACAGTGAGATGGGATTTTTAGTCTTCTTACACTGTCCAGTCACAGGCTGGGGGAGGGACAAGGCCTGTAAGCGTTACTTAAACACACCAAAATAAAATCAGGTCTCCTGCCCAGCCAGGCAGGGTTGTACTGTGGGGCAGAACTGTGTAAATCTTGGAACAGGATGGATGAAATACAAATCCTTTGGCATGTAAAACAGTTCCCTTATGTACATGTGCATCTCAAAAAATTTGAATATCAAAAAGTTAATTTATTTCAGTAATTCAATTCAAAAAGTGAAACTCATATTTTATAGATTACACACACAGAGTGATATATTTCAAGCATTTCTTTCTTTTAATTTTGATGATTTTGGCTTACGCTAGTGAAAACCCAAAATTCAGTATCTCAGAAAATTAGAATATTATATAAGACCAATAAAGAAAGGATTTTTAATACAGAAATGTTGGCTTACTTAAAAGTATGTCAATGTACAGTATAGTATGCACTCAATGCTTAGTTGAGACTCTTTTTGCATTTATTACTGCATCAATGCAGCGTGGCATTGGGGCGATCAGCCGGTGGCACTGCTGAGGTGTTATGGAAGCTTAAAGGTTGCTTTGATAGCGGCCTTCAGCTCCTCCGCATTGTTGGGTCTGGTGTCTCTTATCTTCCTCTTGACAATACCCCAAAGATTCTCTATGGGGTTTAGGTCAGGTGAGTTTGCTGGCCAATCAAGCACAGTGATACCATGATCATTAAACCAGGTATTGGTACTTTTGGCAGTGGGCAGGTGCCAAGTCCTGCTGGAAAATGAAATCAGCATCTCCATAAAGCTGGTCACCAGAGAGAAGCATGAAGTGCTCTAGAAGTTTCTGGTAGAGGACTGCACTGACTTTGGATTTGATAAAACACAGTGGAACAACACCAGCAGGTGACATGGCTCCTCAAATCATCACTCATTGTGGAAACTTCACACTAAAACTCATGCAACTTGGATTCTGTACCTCTCCACTCTTCCTCCAGACTCTGGGACCTTGATTTCCAAATGAAATGCAAAATTTACTTTCATCCAAAAATAGGACTTTGGACCACTAAGCAACATTACAGTCACTTTCCTCCTTTGCCTAGGTAAGACGTTTCTGACGTTGTCTCTGGTTCAGGAGTGGCTTGACACAAGGAATGCGACAGTTGTAGCCCATGTCCTGGATATGTCTGTATGTGGTGGCTCTTGAAGCACTGACACCGGCCGTAGTCCACTCCTTGTGAATCTCCCCCAAATTCTTGAATGGCCTTTATTTCACAATCCTCTCAAGGCTGCGGTTATCCCTGTTGCACCTTTTTCTACCACACTTTTTCCTTCCATTCAACTTGACAAATATATCACTCTGTGTGTAATAAATCTATTTAATATATGAGTTTGACTTTTTGAATTGAATTACTGAAATAAATTAACTTTTTGATGATATTGATATTTTTTTAGATCCACCTGTTTGTTTCATCTGTGTCTTTAGCTGCTTGCCTGGAGTTCAGCTTTATATATCCTGCTTTCGTTAAAAAATATCCAGTAGTCTAGCCATTAAGGTCATTGTTTAGTCATTTACCGTTATGGGGTGACAACTGTCTCTAGATTGTGTTCCTGCATTGTCACCCAGTTACATACACCACTTGGCCATACACACACACACCTATCAATTTTATCTGTGCATTTAGGAGTTTGCTAGAAGCTTAACTTTCATTTACATAATTATTAGGGCTCTTGCACACAGGATGTCTTTGCCCATTCAGCATAACTGTAGTCGTATTTCCTCCACCAAGGCAGCCCAGGTGCAGCATACAGGCCACCATTAACATGAATGGTGTGTGTTGCTGTACTCTTGTACACAGCGGTTCTATTGTAAAAGTGAGTAGAGCAGACAGGCATTTGTAAAATTTCTATTTTTGCAAATGCTTGTATGCTGCACTTGCGTTTAAGATAGGTATAGTGGCGTACTGGATGGAGGAAATATGGCTGCAGTTACGCTGAATGGGCTTTATTGAAAACCTGAACTAAGATGGACACAGGGGAAACTATGAGATATTCCACTTGACTCCTAATTAAAGTTTCAGGGCACAGTCCTTGCAGCAGCAAATAATGTGCTGAGCTACACAGGGACACCAAAAGCAACGTCCACTTTCCAGCACAGGCTGACTCTGATGCAAGAGGGGTAGCAGCAGCACAAAGTCACTGGGATTGCACACACCGGTCTGTACTCATTAATGTCCTTGGATAGTTGGATGCCTCCTTCCAATATCTGCCAGACATATCTCCTGTGAATTCTTCAGACCAGATCCCCAAAAAGAAGTCCCACTGTCAGCAACAGCAGAGTTCAACAGAATAGGCCTCCCAGCTAGCACAGCTAGGGGACCTCGATGAGCAAATGAAGAAGCACAGCTGCACTGCCCAGAAGGGCAGCAGCCCTTCAGGCTGAGACCTCCTCCTCCTGGTCAAGAACCCCTCTGCTTCAGGCCTCAAACTACTGCACTCTGCCAGCCATCTTCTGGGCACTCTCCCCTAGGGATTGGCTGGGACCACATAAATATTATACAAAAAAAAAAAAGTTGGGACTTTAAATGACGCATGTACATTAAAGTAGACGTCTGAACAGTAGATGACACGACATAATAGCATATATACATACAAGGATTTATGAATAATACAGATAATGTATAGCTGGCCATAAACATGAAGAAGAGTCATAGCATCATAGCACAATGCGTTATGTGGCATAGGAAAATGTCCTCCAAATTCTAAGATCACTTAAAAGAAGATAATGGAGTAAAATTAGAATGAATAAAATACATTGGTCCGTCTATATAAAACATGGGGCATCCAGATATGCCCGACGCGTTTTGTGGTTAATACCACTCTTCAGGGGCAGGTGCATCCACATCTGCAAAGGGATATAAATAAGCAAATATGGTCTGATGTTACCCATATATTGGGAAAAGTAGTTTGTAGGGAAAAGGAAAACACCTATCTCTTTATATACTCACAAGTCAACTGAGTCTGGAATCTGTGATGCTAGAACCTGGGGGGCTACCCGAGGTGTCTATCCCAGGAACTGTGGCAGGGGCCCGCACCCATATTGACCCCAAATGAAGAAAAATAGGAGGTCTCTAGGTAGTGATGTATATGGGCTCCAATTCTATAAGGTCCAAAAATTTTACATTGAGTACGACTATAAATAGGTACTAATAATGCTATGAAAGCAAGCGAAAGGGACCCAAAACCAGTATGACTAGAGACAGTATGTATTGTGTGGAGACAGGTGTGTACCCAAGAAAGGATATCCTCTATGTGGAGGAAGAAACAATGAAACAAGTGTGAAGAGTATGGCACCAAGCCAAACATTCAAAACACCAAGAGTATTATAAAAAGTGCTAGGAGCCTGAAAAGAGCGTGAAAAAAGAAAACTAGCAGAAAAGTTACCTCCCAGTGCTGTGATACGATGTGATCCAACTCCACAGGAGCAGTGTGTATGTGAGGTGCTGCCAAACAGACTGGCTAACACCGAATGGGGGTATTATATGTGCTCAGCTAGCCCTGCAAGTCAATCCTAGCGTCACGCAGGAGGGACTTGCAGGGCTAGTGTGACAAAAGAGAAGAGGCGTGTCCACCGGAGCGGCGGCTGCTGCCCACAGAGGCTCACCTCCCCAGAGGCTCACCTCCCCTCAGCCAGGCATAAAGGAAGGGGCATCAAGAGGATGAGTGTGGGGGCGTGGTGCCCATGCGCAAGGGGACATGTCCACCCGATCCCCCGCATCATTTTGACGCAATTGGGAGGGGAGAGCGCCCAGGGCGCATCGAGGCTCCAAGGTTATAGAAAGCCAGCAAGCCCACCAGGCACTGATCACAAGTGACTATCAAAAGAGCTAAGAGGGGGGAAGGGGAAATGGGACTTTAAAATAAACCATTAAAAGTAAAAAAAAAACAAAACAGAAAACATTACATAAATATTCACACATTGACTTTGCAACTATCTTCTAGAACCATCCAGAAGGCAAGGGGGACACATTCAAACCCATCCCAGAGCAGACCAGAGCAATCACAAGCAGCTCCACTGATTACAGGAGCTCTAAAACCCTAAATTTAACTAGCACCTATCTAGAAGGGTGCTACACCTTCAACCCATCACAATCAACCAGGGTAGGTCTGAATCTGTTTTGTGGATGTGAGAAATGTAAAAATCTGACATTCTGTATAAAAAAGGCAGCAAGAAAGGTGTTCCGGTATCACAAGATGACATCTTTCAAAATCAAGGATCTACTGTTGCACTACAGCAATGCCTGTACCAGAGGTCTGACAAAAGACCACCATTTTTTTTTGTCTCCTTCCCCCAGGGTGGTTTTAGTCAGTACTCTGGGTGGGTGGGTGGATTGTTGTGCTCTGCTGGTCTTTGTTATTTTTATTTGGCACACCTCTTCCCCAGGTCGACACTGATGCGGTATAAGACAGACATATGGAAATAATCATTGAGGTGATATGTAACTTTGACTCTGTAAACACACACACACACAGTATACTGTATATTCTGACCCTGTGCATTATACTATTTTTTTTTTAAATAAACTTGTATAGATCATCAAACAATTCACAAATTCATGATTAGTACAAGTGGATTTATATATATATATATATATATATATATATATATATATATATATATATATATATATATATATATATATATAAATGTATTGATATATAAATAAATTATATTAAATTGATTTAAATTTTAATAAACTTGTATAGATCATATAAATGATCTATAAATAAACCCAGGTCTCCCTTATCTGTTCAGAGGCTGTCAGGCCCAGTTACCAGTTCCCAAGCACATTGCGAAAGTTCAGGCTAAGTCTGGGGGTGTCTTTTTGAAGATTTATTGTAGTAATTGAACACAAGTGGATAAAGGGATGAGGGTGCAGGATACTTCAAAAATACAAGCAGGCATTAGAGGACAAATTCTCAGGCAAAGTCCTTCAGTAGCAGTCTTAAGTATTGCTGGAGGTAAAGGGGACAGCCAGCTAGTCAGACTCTGTAACAGTAGTCATAGTCCTTGTAGCATCCTCTGTAGCCAAGCTTTCTAAGGAAGCATCCTCCAGCAAATATCTTTAAAGCGGAGTTCCACCCAACAGTGGAACTTTCGCCCATTTGTCTCCTCCACCCCTCAGGTGCCACAATTGGCACCTTTCGGGGGGAGGGGGGACAGGATACCTGTCTTTGACAGGTATCCTGTTCCCATTTCTGGGAGCCACAGCTACGGATATTGAGGTCACCGCTCAGCTCCATCCTCCTCTCCCTGTTGCTGGGCCAGTAGGAGAGAGGAGCAGAGCCTCGCGCATGCGCAATAGGGTTCCCGGTCGTGAAGCCATAAGGCTACACTGTCGGGTTCCCTTACCCTCAATGGCGGCAGGCAGCACCCGACAACTGATGGAAACATCAGCTGCGGTGTCAACATCGCTGGACTCCAGGACAGGTAAGTGTCATATTATTAAAAGCCAGCAGCTGCAGTATGTGTAGCTGCTGGCTTTTGATTTTTGCAGCGGTGGGCGGACCTGCGCTTTAAATCCAGTTTACTCCAGGCCTTCAACCAAGCACATGCTGAGGCCTAACAACAACAGATTTCAGTAACACAGGCTGCCTCCAGAAACACCAGGAGAGAGAGGGCTCTGAACAGACCCTCCGAAACATTAATCTTGTCCCCAGTCACACCCTGTGGGTGGCCCTCTGCCAGGGATAACCTTAGGTCAGATAAATTGTCATAGCCCAACAATTGACCCTCCTATTCTATTTCTGGAAGCTTCTTCAGGCTGGCAGGAGCAATCAACCCCAGGTTTAGGGATAGACCAAATTAGTGCATAAAAAAAAAAAAAAAACAGTGATGAAACAAAGAGATGTTTCCAAAAAGATAGCAATTATGAGGATCAACCACAGTGTATCAAAAATAAGAAAAACTTTATTGAAAGATCAATGGGTTTAGTCCACTATAGGTTGAATTACACCATTATAGTGGAGACATCCCCCCCAATAAACCCAATTAAAAACACATACAAAAAAATGACAACGTTGTCACAATATGGTGCCAATCTCAGGGCCCCATTCACACACACATGCATAGCCTGCTTTTCAAAGGAGCATGCACACACACATGCTACACCTAGCATGTTCGTTGAAAGGGCTTGTGCAATAATTGTGTAGATTAATTAAGTAGATAGGTATGTAGATCACTCAAGATGGTATGGCACACAGGGGTAGGGAATCCTAGCCTGGAATTCATATGTCAGCATGTAGCCAGAGTACTAGGTTTACCAGCATAAGGAGAGAAGATCTCTCAATTTATGAAGGATAGTTCAATCCAATCATGTATGAGGTGGCCGTCAGTATGGTATACTTCACTTAGTGAACTTCACAGTCCAATGTTAAAAAGATATGACACATTACTGGGAGCGCGACTGAGGAGTCAAGAAAGAGAGAAAAGGGGGGGGTGCCCAAGTCTGTGCGGAAGAGGTGGCTTGATGTTACGCACTGTTGTAGCGCATGTTGGAGTGCAGGGCAGAAATGGTGCTGCCTACATCAACCCGTTTCGCACACGTACCGTGCGCTTGTCAGGACCTATGACATTCAGTGTCCATGCCTTTTTAAAGGGCAAATGCCCAATTAGCATCAATTACAGCAGAACTTCATATTAGGGCCATCTTGTGGTCACGGATCATATTGTAGTACTTAAAACACAGGGGGAATTAGGTAAAAAGCAATGTACACAACAAGCTCGGTATCCTTAAAGTGATTGTAAAGGATTGTTTTTTTTTTAAAATAACAAACATGTCATACTTACCTCCACTGTGCAGTTAGTTTTGCACAGAGTGGCCCTGAACATCCTCTTCTGGGGTCCCTCGCGGCTCCTCCCCACATCAGATAACCCCCTAGGAGAAGCGCTCTCCCGAGGGGGTTACCTTGCGGGCGTGTTCCCGAGTCCAGTATTTGCATCCATAGACACGAATGCTGGACACGGCCCCGCCCCCCGGCACCCGCGTCATTGGATTTGATTGACAGCAGCGGGGGCCAAGGGCTGCGCTGCTATCAATCTATCCAATCAAGAGCCGGGACCCCGTGGAGAGAGGGACAGCGCGTCCCCGCCGAAGAGATGAAGGGGCTCAGGTAAGTAAAATGGGGGGCCGGTAACTGACAGAAGTTTTTTCACCTTACTGCATAGGATGCAGTAAGGTGAAAAAACACGACCTTTAAATAAAAATAAATACAAGTCGCGTATCTACACAGGATAAGATCGTGAGTCCAAGGCATTAGAGTAAGCATTAAACATAGCCATATCGTCAGTGCTCCTAATTTAAAAAATATACAATATGGCCTAATGTTATTCTAGTGCTCAAGAAAGATTTTGAGGCTTAACTAATTATTTATTCCTTTAGGCTGCAAAGTGCCTAGCCTGAATATCCAGGATTTTTCTTTCCTAAGTAATACTGTGTCATAGTTACCTCTACGGTCCGTTAGGTTCAAAGCGAAGAACCAAAGATGGGAACGGGTGCCAATAAAATCAATGGGCTGTGACTTGTCATGCGACTTGGGGCCAAAGTGGCATGACAATTCTTACTAGTGGAAACGGAGCCTTATGCCCTGTACACACGATAGGATTTTCCGACAACAAAATCCATGTTTTTTTTCCGACGGATGTTGGCTCAAACTTGTCTTGCATACACACGGTCACACAAATCTTGTTGGAAATTCCGGACGTCAAGAACGCGGTGACGTACAACACGTACGACGAGCCGAGAAAAATGAAGTTCAATAGCCAGTGCGGCTCTTCTGCTTGATTCCGAGCATGTGTGGAACTTTGTGCGTCGGAATTGTGTACACACGATCGGAATTTACGACAACTGATTTTGTTGTTTGAGAACCAGCTCTCAAATTTTGTGTGACGGAAATTCCGATGGAAAATGTCTGATGGAGCCTACACACGGCCGGAATTTCCGACTACAAGCTCCCATAGAACATTTTCCGTCGGAAAATCCTATCGTGTGTACGGGGCATTAGTGTACGTTTCCATTATTGCGACCAGGGGTGTTGCTAGGTCTGCAAAAGATCTGGGGCTAGAGCCCATAGCAGCGGTCACCAACCTTTTTGCATGCCCCCGGGGGGGGGGGGACCGGTGTTAAGCCGGTACAGATTGTCACTTGCCACATCTCTTGCCACCATTTGCAGATTGTCACTTGCCACGTCACCTGCCACAATTTGCAGATTGTCACTTGCCACGTCTCCTGGCACCATTTGCAGATTGCCACATCTCCTGCCACCATTTGCAGATTGTCACTTGCGACGTCACCGGCCATCAGATGTGGGTTGTCACTTGCCAACTGATGTGGATTTTCACTTGCCATGCCAGTCAGTGCCACCAAATGTGCATTGACACTGCATTGGTGGCAGGCTGACAAGCACCTCCGACATTGAAGCAAGGGGGTCTGGCTGCAAAGTGGAGCTCTATGATAACAGGAAGCACATGGCCTCAACTCCACCGTGCCGTTAGGGCAGAAGAGTGCTGATGTGTGGCTGGCAGTGAGAGATCATGTCATCTCTCTGCTGCTCGCCGCAACTCGTTCCCAAATTGAAGAGACCTGGCTGTGAAGAGCGCTGATGTGAAGCGGGCGGAGAGAGATGTCATCTTTGCTTGTCTGCCTGCTCGCTTCTCTCTTCTCTTCTGCCACTGAAGGATTATTTATTGCATAATCACAACACAAGGAGTCAGGCAAGGGGCCCTGCGTGACTCCGAAACGTTGCACTCCCCTTGTGTTGTGACCATGCAAAAAATAATCAGTTTGAACGTTACTTTGTGTCCATGGTGTGCTGCCAAATATCTACTTTGTGACATGGACCAGTTTCCATCTGGTTGTTGCTGCAGCACCCAAACTTTGAGACCTTATCCAGGAACGTGTGCGATGGGAATATGAAGTATTTATGTGTCCAAAGTCGCATGACAAGTCGCACTAGTGGAAACAGAGCCTTAGTGTGGTTGCCTGTACTATGATCATTGTAGACTATGAGCTGAGACCCCAGAGCACTTCCAGCTACACTGACAGTCCCCCTCCTCCCCAGTATCCAGCTCCCTTCTTATGTGCACAGCTATACTGTATATGTGCACTGCACATATGAGAGAGTGGCAATGGTGAGGCTGCATTCATGGCAATGGAGAGGCTGCATTCATGGCAACGGAGAGGCTACATTCATGGCAATGGTGAGGCTGCAGTCATGTCAATGGTGAGGCTGCATTCATGTCAATGGTGAGGCTGCAGTCATGTCAATGGTGAGGCTGCATTCATCTTAATGGTGAGGCTGCATTGATGGGCACTGACCCTTATTTTGCTTCACAGTTTCTGATTTTAAAAGTTTTTCCCTGAAACTTCCCTCTTAAAGTGAAGGTGAGTGTTATACACCGTGTTTAATACGTTTATATAAAAATAACACACCCAAGCTCCTCCTTAGTCCTGAACGGCGCTCAGAGATTCGTTGGGGGCCACAAAAGAGATATATATATATATATATCTATAGATATATATATATATATATCTATAGATATATATATATATATATCTATAGATATATATATATATATATATATATCCAAATAACACGCCCAAGCTCACCTCTTCACCACACACAGCCACAAAGGCAAGAGAATCCTTGTTGGGCAGTGTATTAGTGCTCGGACGAACACACTTAGACCGAATTTTAATGGTTCAAAGAATGTCAGGCAAAATGTTCAGCCCTCACGCATGTTCACTTCAAATCTGGCCCTCTCTGAAAAAAAGTTTGGACACCCCTGCAGTAAGCAGGTTCCTTGTTTCTTGCTTGGTCATTGGGACGGAAAGTATGGGGAACTTCTCCAACAGGGATACTACTTTAGATGCATACAAAGATAATAGAACACAAATAAATTTGGTAATAGAAAGTGATATGGCTGTGTGCTGACTGTATTAACCCATCATTTGTTTCCTTTTGCTTTTCGATAGATGGCAAGGCAATTGTGGTCAAACAACAGAAACTCATAACAGCCAATGTTGGAGAATCAGTGACCATCAATTGTTCCTTTATCTATGATTCGCCTTCCTATACTGCAAGATGGACTAGAGGCTGCAATCACAGTGTGCTTCTTTCTGATCAGACATGCTACAATGGCAGAATTAGTAATTCAGATGCAGATCCTATGAACATAACAACTGACTCAGGACCTTTGTGCTGCGAGAGGTATTCCTCAATGACTATCGTCAGCTTGACCGAGAATGACGCCGGAATATACTGCTGTCATATACAGACCGCTCACGGGCAGAAGGGAGATGGAACTGGAACCATATTGAAGGTCATACCAAGTTTGCAAATAGCAGGTAACACATTATTATTTAGTAATGCTGATACTATTCACAACTGTATGTACCAAAAATTGATTCTCATTGATTGGTGAGATTGGTCCTGCTGTTCTTATCATCAGGACTGAGATAGAAAATCCAAAATATTATGGTGTTCACCAGAAAAGAAATAGATGAGACGTATTCCAGTGGGGACCACTGTCTAAGAGGTTCTCTCCCCACTTTGAAAAGTTATACCCTCACTTCTTATTGTGCCTGTGTCACTGAAAGTAAAGGGTAATCTCCCCAATGACAGACATTTAAAAATTCCATAATCTGTCTAAAAATATAAAAGATCTCATAATAAATCACTCTCTAAATATAAGTAGGAGAAGGAATTCTATGCATTGTGCAATCCATATCAGATCATTTCTTATTTTTTGTTACCTTTTTTTTCATTCACATGCCTTTTTCTGCAGCCATATAGATATGAAAACAAAACTAATATTGCACTTAAAATGGACAATTTATTATGTATTATGAAATATAATATGGTTTTGTATGTAATGTTTTTTCTATTTATTATGATTAAATTTAAAAACATAAGTGTTGCATATGCAGTATACATACAATATTTCACATGGCTAGTAGTTAATGAAAATGCAACAGAGGTTCTAACCCAACCTTCAAAAAGTTGGCCGGAGTTGGACCTTAAGCACTTGATGACCAGGCATTTTCTTGCACTTTTTGTTTACATGTGAAAATAATTTTTTTTGCTAGGAAATTACTTAGAATCCCCAAACATTATCTATCTATCTATCTATCTATCTATCTATCTATCTATCTATCTATCTATCTATCTATCTATCTATCTATCTATCTATCTATCTATCGATCGATCGATATATATCTATATCTATATATAGATATATATATATATTTAACCACTTAAGGACCAAGCCTATTTTTTACACCCCCAGACATTGTAAAAAAAAATTCCTGACACCCTAGAGAATAAAATGGCGGTTGTTGCAATACTGTATGTCACACCGTATTCACACAGTGGTCTTACAAATGCAATTTTTGGGAAAAAATACACTTTTTTGAATTAAAAAATAAGAAATCAGTAAAGTTAGCCCAATTTTGTTTCTATATTGTGAAAGATAATGTTACGCTGAGTAAAATGATACCCAACATGTCATGCTTCAAAATTGTGCCCGCTTGTGGAATGGTGACAAACTTTGACCCTTAAAAATCTCCATAGGCGACATTTAAAAATTTCTACAGGTTACCAGTTTTGAGTTACAGAGGAGGTCTAGTGCTAGAATTATTGCTCTTTCTCTAACGATCACAGGGATACTGCACATGTGTGGTTTGAACACCGCTTACATATGGGTGCGCGACTTACGTATGTGTTCGCATCTGTGCACGAGCCTGGAGGGACAGGGCGCTTTACTTTTTTTTTTTCTTATTCATTTTACTTTTAATTTTTTATTTTTTCACTGTCCCTTTAAAAAAAAATTTGGATCACTTTTATTACTATTACAAGAAATGTAAACATCCCTTGTAATAGAAAAAAAAGCATGACAGGACCTCTTTAATGTGAGATCTGGGGTCAAAAAGACCTCATATCTCACATTTAGACTTAAAAGCAATAAAAAAATAAATTAAATAAATTTTTTTTTTTTTAATTGTCCCTTTAAGTCCCTTTAAGGCCGTTGGCATGGAGTCGGGTGGGGGCCATCATTCCCTCACTCGACTTTCTGCCTACCAGGTGAAAGGACAGCTCCGGTAAGCGGCGGAGATGACCGGCACACGGCGGGGGGGCACCTCTCCCATCACCAATAAAAGTGATACTTTTGCGGAGTGCGGAGACCACTTCTTAAAGGGGACTGCCCGCTGTAAATAAAAATACCAGGGTTATGGCAACTATCTGCTGCCATAAAAATGGTATTTAATGTCAAAGTAGCGACGTATATCCACGGTGGGCGGTCCCAGATGCCCTAGCGAATAAATGAGTGGGTTTTGCAATTTTTTATGTCACACTGTATTTGTACAGCGGCTTTTCAAGCGCATTTTTTGGGAAAAAATACTCTTTTTGCAGCAAATCAAGCCCTCACTGACCTCTTTAGTTGCAATCTACTAGTCCCAGCACGCCCTATATAATAGACATGAACAAAGGCAGACATGTTTGAACTTCAGCCTGGGTGAGAACTGTGGTTCCTTCTAGAGATACAGTGGAGGAGAGAGCATATCCAACCAGGAACAGGACTGTTACTTTAATTATTACCAGGTAGAAAAAAAAGAAGAAAAAAAGTCTTTAAAAATAGAAAACAAATGCATCATCTCATCTAAAGACTGGAAAGCTGCAGTATATTACATTTGCGCTTTTGATTTTGAATACAAGCTAATGTTATAAAGCCTTTTTAGTGTTATCAGAGAAATTGCATGCTCCATCATCCCTCACAATTGTCTTATGGCTCGCAAATTGGATGCGATTGGCTCCTGCCTTCTACAAAATGCCCCAGTGTGAAAGTAGCCTTAGAGCTGCTACTTGGAATGGAAACTCAGATGTATTAAACGGGTTTCCTAAGGCTGCATTAACACCTGAGCGTTCAGCTCATAAAATGCTTGTAAAACACCCGAAAAAACGCCTTAAAAACACCCAACAAGCAAAATCCCATTAATTTTAACCACTTGACCACTGGGCACTCTCACACTTTGAATGACAATTACTCAGTCATGCAACACTGTACCCAAATGATTTTTTTGTCCTTTTTTTCACACAAATAGAGCTTTCTTTTGGTGGTATTTAATCACCGCTGGGTTCTTTATTTTTTGCGCTATAAAGAAAAAAGTCAGAAAATTCTGTAAAAAAATGCATTTTTCTTCGTTTCTGTTATAAAATTTTGCAAATTAGTAATTTTTTCTTCATATATTTTGGCCAAAATGTATACCGCTACATATCTTTGGTAAAAATAACCCAAATCGGTGGATATTATTTGGTCTTTGTGAAAGTTATAGAGTTCACAAGCTATGGTGCCAATCTCTGAAAATTGATCACACCTGAAGTACTGACGGCCTGTCTCATTTCTTGAGACCCTAACATGCCAGAAAAGTACAAATACCCCCCAAATGACCCCTTTTTGGAAAGAAGACATTCCAAGGTATTTAGAAAGATGCATGATGAGTTTTTTGAAGTTGTCATTTTTTCCCACAATTCTTTGCAAAATCAAGATTTTTTTTTTTTTTTTTTCACAAAATTGTCATATTAGCAGGTTATTTCTCACACACAGCATATGCATACCACAAATTACACCCCAAAACACATTCTGCTATTACTCCCGAGTACGGCGATACCACATGTGTGAGACTTTTACACAGCGTGGCCACATACAGAGGCCCAACATGCAGGGGAGCACCTTCAGGCGTTCTGGAGCACCCAGGCCAATTCTGACATTTCTCTCCTACATGTAAAAATCATCATTTATTTGCTAGAAAATTACATAGAACCCCAAAACATTATATATATTTTTTTAGTAAAGACCCTAGAGAATACAATGGCGGTCATTGCAACTTTTTATCTCTCATGGTATTTGCGCAGCAATTTTTCGAACACATTTTGTTTGAAAAAAAAACAGTTTTGTGCTTTCAAAAAAAACAAAACAGTAAAGTTAGTCCAATGTTTTTACATAATGTGAATAATGAACTTATGCTGAGTAAACAGATACCTAACATGTCACCCTTCAAAATTGCACACGCTCCTGGAATGGCGCCAAACTTCGCTACTTAAAAATCCCCATAGGAGACGCTTTAAAAAATTTTACTGGTTACATGTTGTGAGTTACAGAGGAGGTCTAGGGCCAAAATTATTGCTCTCGCTCTACCGATCGCAGTGATACCTCACATGTGTGGTTTGAACACCATTTTCATATGTGGGCGCAACTTACGTATTCGTTTGCTTCTGACTGCGAGCACACGGGGACACGGGGAAATTTTTTTTTTTTTTTTTTAATTGTTCATTTTACTTTATTTATTTTAGTTTGAGGCTTTTTTCCAAAAAAAAAACTTTTATTCCTATTACAAGGAATGTAAACATCCCCTGTAATAGGAATATGGCATGACAGGTCCTCTTTACAGTGAGATATGGGGTCAATAAGACCCCACATCTCACCTCTAGGCTGGGAAGCCTGAAATTAAAAAAAAAAAAAAAAAGACCCTGGCTTCGATCGTAGCGGTGAGTCGGTAGAAGCACCTGAGGGCGGCGAGAGGGGGGGCGTCCCCTCTCGCCTCCCGTAAGAATGATCAAGCAGTGGAACAGCCGCTATGATCATTCTTATGGTGTAGGGAATCGCCGGCTGAAAAAGATGATATCTGAATGATGCTTGTAGCTGCACCCATCATTCAGATATCCCCGCACAAATTTAAGGACGTCGTATGACGGCCGGCGGGCAGGAAGTGGTTAAAACACATTTTTTTAAACACAAAGTTGTCCATTTATACAATATTTCTAACACATAGCATGTACACACCAAAAATGACACCCCAAAATAGATTCTCCTGCTCCTCCTGAGTACGGCGATACCACATGTGTGAGACTTCCACAGCCTGGCCACATACAGAGGCCGAGTACAGCTGAGCATGGCAGAGTATAGCCGAGTATGGCTGAGCATGGCAAAGTATGGCTGGGTATCGCAGAGTATGGCGGGGTATGGCGGAGTATGGCGGGATATGGTGGAGTATGGCGGAGTATGGCGGGGTATGGCGGGGTATGGTGGAGTATGGCGGGGTATGGCGGAGTATGGCGGGGTATGGCGGGGTATGGCGGAGTATGGCGGAGTATGGCGGGGTATAGCGGGGTATGGCGGAGTATGGCGGGGTATGGCGGAGTATGGCGGAGTATGGCTGAGTATGGCGGGGCATGGCGGAGTATTGCCCAGGGTTGCACAGGATCATTGCAGAGTATTGCACAGGGTTGCACAGGATCATTGCAGAGTATTGCACAGGGTTGCACAGGATCATTGCAGAGTATTGCACAGGGTTGCACAGGATCATTGCAGAGTATTGCACAGCGTTGCACAGGGTTGCAGAGTATTGCACAGGGTTGCACAGGATCATTGCAAAGTATTGCACAGCGTTGCACAGGGTTGCAGAGTATTGCATAGGGTTGCACAGGGTTGCAGAGTATTGCACAGGGTTGCACAGGATCATTGCAGAGTATTGCACAGCGTTGCACAGGGTTGCAGAGTATTGCACAGCGTTGCACAGGGTTGCAGAGTATTGCACAGGGTTGCAGAGTATTGCACAGGGTTGCACAGGATCATTGCAGAGTATTGCACAGGGTCATTGCAGAGCATGGGGGGGATGGCTGAGCATGGATGGATGTGACTGTACATGTCACTGAGCTGCGCTGTGGGCACTACACATCCAGCCCACAGCGCGGCTCCCATCCGAACTTTCCCCCTCTGTACCGATCGGTACAGAGAGTGGAGGGAGGAACCGGCGTCATGACATGACGCCGGTTTGTTTACATGTGATCGCTCCGTCATTTGACGGAGCGATCACATGGTAAACGGCCGCGATCAGTAGTTTTTCATGAGACTCTAGATGGGTACAAAAAAAATGTAAATGTAAATGTACATACAGTTAAGTGCTGCAGCCCATACTTTTTTTAAATAGGAAGCCATAGTTCCTCTTTCAGCCTGGGCTCACACATATGTGAACACAGACATCGCATGTGATTCGCACTGCATTGAGGTGCTGATCACATGCGATGTCTGTGCAATGCGAATTCAGCCATACAACTGTTGTATGGCTAAACTCGCATTGGATTCACACAAAAAACGTGCAGGAACCTTTTTTTTTCCTGCACTGGAATTGGGTCGAATGGGATCCGATTCCTGTCCGAATTCACAGTTCGTACTGCGATCTGCAAACTGATCTGGGGGTGTCATTAACTTTGTATTGACACCCCCAGCTGTTCACAGAGGCCAGTGTGAACAGACTGCGGGGGAGATGCGATGTGGGAACCGGCACTGGAATCGCCCTGGTTCCCGCATCGCAATAGTGTGAACCCAGGGTAACAGAGGAGCAAAAACCTTTCTTGTAGCACTTTGTAGAGGGCAGAACGATAATTGAAAACCGTGTCTCTCAACCTGTGGTGTGTTGGACATTTTGGGATGAAAATGATGGCCATGTATGCCAATAACTCAAGAGAAGATAGATAAGAGTTTGTGAAGAGTTTCTGCACCAGAGTTTGAGATACAATGGTTTACGCAAGAAACCTTGTGCAGTCTTGTCATTCACCTATTAGTATAAAAACACTGCACTTTAAGTGGGGCCAGTCCTCAGAAAACTGATATTTAAGTTTTATTTGATCAATAACAATACTTAGGCATTGAAGCGCTACCACCGCAGGAGCCACTTGGTTATTTGGGTTCTCTGTTCTGCGCCTCAACTCCAAGAACAACCTCAACGCCTCTGACACACCTGCTTGAATGAAAGTTTCTGCAAGCACTTAAAGAAACATGAGCATGGATACCTTCACCTTGGCTGTGAATTTGTACCAGGAAATAGACAAGATTGTTTAGTGGTAAATTAACTCAATGTATTAGTACGGGTTAGAGTAAATGGCAGTTTGAGCATAAATGAACACACAGAAAGTAGGTTCAGACACAGTCCGCTATAGTATAATCACTTTGCCAAGGTAACTTAGAATAGAGTTCTGTACTACTAGACTGGGATTAACTCAGCAAAGACAGCAATAAACAGTACATATATTAACTGCAATGTAAATAATAGTACTATAACTAGTTTAGAGAGTACTCTGGGAGAATTGCTAGAATATAGTGACATGTCTCCTGAGAGGTACTTCTTAGCATAAGTAATAGGTATAGGACTCTGTGTAGCAGCTGTAAAGGGACAGTCTTTAGTCCTAACTTTTCAGTCAGCTAGTGTTGGGGTCCAGTTGTACCATCGGTGCACATGAGTACAAATAAGGCTACTAGATGGCTCAGTCTCTCTCTCTCTAGCAGCAGATAGTAAATTCCCAGAGCAGTAGCTCACCAGTCCCAGGGATATTACAGCTCACCATCTGGTCACACAGCAATTAGTCCACTCTCTGATCTGCACCTAGGTGAATCTCTCTATTGGCACCCCTGAACTCAGGACTCTGGATCCTGCTTAGACCGCCAATATGCAGCAGTTATGGTGCACCCTGGACGGCGATGTGCACTTTCTGGTCTCCCTCATGGCAAGAGCAAGCTGTGCCTGTACAGCTTGAGAAGATACAGCTCTCTCCCCTACTCCCAGCAATCTCCTCTCTGGGGAATGTACAGTAGTTCAAAAGCTTTTGATTACACAGCAGAGTCTCTCCTTAGGATTACATTTCCCACAGTGCATTGCTGCCTCACTCCTGAACTCTTCCTGCTCAGCAGCTCCCTCCTCTTGCTGAGATAGCTGTTAACCAGTTCATCACTACAAGGGAACAGCTACAGAGAGCAGCTGCAGCCAGTGTTTCTTTCACTCTCCATTCATATCCGAGCACCTGGCTACAGATATAAAAGGTCAGTCCTCCATAAAACCTTGAGTTTTTGGTAGATTCTGGAGAGTTATACCACCTGACAATTTCATCTATATCTCAGAGGAACTTCCTTGGTGAGAGCTTTGTGAGTATGCATGCTTTCTGTGTTCATTATGAGGGCCCCCCACTCTCTCTGCTGGGTTCTTTATTTGTGTGCCCCAGCTCCTCCTTTTACATAATATTATGAAGAATGTAACGAGAGGAGCTGGGGCCAGTGTTAATTTTGGCAGCAAATTTCGATTTGGTTTTAGTCTTAGTCTTAGGACTAAAATGGCATTTTAGTTTTAGTCCAGTGTTGCCAACCGCCCGTAGATTTACGGGCAGCCCGTAAAAACAGGGCACTTTTCCGGTGCCCGTAAATGTCCATAGAAGCCGAACGGTGCCAGTAAAAATGGCTACGACAGGCTCAGATGAGAACTGCGCATGCGCTAACTCCGGAAATCCCTGAGACAATCCGATCATGAGCCCGCCCTGCACTGCCTGGCTCGCAGTCACACTCACAACACATGCCTCTGTATGTCTATGGGGAAAGGGGGGGACCTCTATTAGTAGTACAGTCCGAGTCCTGTCCGGTTTGAAGGTCGGTTCTGCACCCGGGCCTGCCCCGGTAATGTTCTCTGTCCTCGTTAATCCTTCATCACACTGGCAGTGCGGAGGACGAAACGCTGACAAGCCAATAACCCCACCCAGGCTCCATGAACACCCCCCACCAGTAGTGAGATGGTACAGTCCGCGGAAATTCCTGTTTACTTCCGCCTCTGCACGCTGGGCCTGGAGGAAGAGGACAGCATGGCATCCAGTGCAAAGAGGAGAGCTGTGCTGGAAGATGAGGAGATGGAGGATGAACTGGGAGGAGGAGGAGAAGAGGGGGACTCTGATCTCAGTGAGGATGAGGAGTCTGAGGAGGACGATGATATGGATGAGGTGAACCGGTGTGGACTACAAGACTCAGCATGTCCTGGAATGCTGTGATGGGACTTGTAGTCCTTCATAGTGTTCATGCCTGGCCTGGTCAGTGTGTTGATATTGGTGTAGATGCGATTGTACAATGGCAGCCTGTGTATGGATGTGACTGCTGATATCTATATATTACTAGGAGAAGTCTGTGATCCTTATAGTGGGGAGGGGGATTAGGCAGTGTGTGGCTGTATTCTGTAGAGTGGAGTGTAGAACATACAGTTCATATTTCACAAGCTTAGTGTGCAGAGTTGCTAACCGCCAGTAAATGTACTGACAGTTTGTAAAAATCAGTGATTTTTTTTTACAACTGCCAGTAAATATCAGGGGCTGATAATTTCATGCTGTGTTGACTTTTTTTAAGTGTAAATCAAGCAAATGATTTTATTCTAGGTATTGTCAGTGTTTCCATATTATGTTTATACTGTTCAAATATTCACTGTTAATTTTCAATAGTTCTGTCATTTCTCAGGTTGCCAGTAAAAAAATGTGCTCCGCCAGTAAATTTTCCATGTTTTCTCAGTAAAAAATTCTGCGGGAGATTGATAAAACTGTTTTAGTCCCATTTTAGTCTTCTGCAATTGTTTTAGTCGTATTTAGTCGACTAAATCTCCAGGACATTTTAGTCGACTAAAACTCATTTTAGTCATCTAAAATCTAATGGATGTAGGTAAATTGTTTTAGATGTAGGTTAACTGTTTTAGTCGGTTTTAATCGACAAAATTAACACTGGCTGGGTCACACAAAAAGGTGGACATAACATTTAAATCTCCCAGATGGACAGGAACAATTGGCTGTCATGACGGTCAGATCTCACTGTTAGAGCCCATTCACACAGGGGCAACACGACTTACAGGTCGCCTCAGCGAGGCGACCTGCAAACGACTTCCACGGCGACTTGCAAAACGACTTCTGTATAGAAGTCTATGCAAGTCGCCCCGAGTCGCCCCCAAAGTCGTACAGGAACCTTTTTCTAAGTCGGAGCGACTTGCGTCGCTCCGATTAGAACGGTTCCATTGTACAGAACGGGAGGCGACTTGTCAGGCGACTAGGTCGCCTGACAAGTCGTCCCTGTGTGAATGGGCTCTTAGGGGTATTCAAGATGTATAAGAAGCTAGGGGCTGACTCAACTCACCAGCCTCTGTCTACAACTCAAATATCACTTTTGGGTGGACTTTAGTGATATAGAAAATCAGAACGCGAAACATCGGCCAACTTTGTATGGTAATGTAGGACATGCATGACAATAACTCAAAGGAGGAGTTTTTGATGTGTGGACACTGCTGACCATGACAATGTGGCACAGCAGAAGGCCATAGTGTGGAAAACCCTGGTTTGATTCAGTTGATTCTATTTCATTCAAAACTTGCTTCCATCAGACTACAAATCTCCAATAAACATCTCAACAAGTGCTCACCTGTATTTCAGTTATCCTTTTCTATTCCATAGGTCAAGTGTGTCCCACAACCACACCGCAAATTTATGAAGACTGTCATTTTGTGTTTGTTGTGATGGAATCCCTCCGCATCACCTGTCTCATCATCCTCATTGTCCTGCTGGGCCTCACATTAAAGAAAATTTGTGAAAGTGGACCTAAAACCAAATAAATGCTTTCATGTTAATAGCCTACATGATAAGTAATGTATGTATGAATGTAACAGATCCAGGTTTTTATTACATTATAGTTATATATTTTGCTTATGAATAAATTACATTATTAAATGCCTATATGCTATGTTCTTTATGTAATAACGTGTGCTTGCTAGCATGACCAACCAATGATGTCATTGCTAAGGACAGGTCAGGTGGCCTGCATAGCTTTCTGTTTTGCAAAAGTACAGATAACAGCATCGAGGAGGAGAAAGCGGAGAGGAGGTGCGGGCTGTGCTCTCTCTCTCCTGCCTATATACGGGAGTTAGCACAGGATTGCTCTCAGATCAGACTGTACAGGGTTTGATTACTGTTAACCAGGGCTTTTTTCCCAGGGAATAGGTTCAAGCACGCCCCCCTTCCAAATTACCCCTTGTCTCTGCCTCCTACCCACCTTCACGCACTTGGTTCCACCCCCTACCAACCTCTCAGTACCACCCCTTTTAAGAAATACAGAACCAAGTAATTTGAATGGAATTTGACACTGATAACAAGAAAAGCAATAAAATAGATCCCCTGCCGCCAACAACAATAGACCCCCCCACATCAACAATAGCCCCCCCAGTAACAATAGAGCCGCCACAAACAACTACCCCCCATAACTCCCAACTTTTTGAGATGGAAACAAGGCACACCTATTAGTAAAAGTATGTCGGCATAGGACACACCTCCTGCCATGCCCCCTTCAAAGCAGAATTATACAAAAAAATGATTAGTTAAACCCACAAAAGCTTCTTTTTACCACTACTATTCCTTTAAATTGGCCTTTGAAATTTACAAATGCAGCATTTTAAAATCTGAATGAATGGTGGGATACTTTTTGAAAGATAAAAAGTGCATTTTATATACATCTATATAGAACAGACCAACATGAGGGACAAATGTGGAGGAAAGAGAGACAGAGGGACTTTGTTCCAAATCAGGGACAGTCCCTCTAAATCAGGGACAGTTGGGAGCTATGCCCCCCCCCCCCAGCAACAATAGACTCCCACAAGCATCAACAGATCTCCCAGCAGCCAGCATCAATAGACCCCTCCCTCAATAGTAGAGCTCTCCCAACAACAAATGACCCCCCCTCCAGCCACAGTAGATCTCCCAGTAAAAGGAGGAAAAACCACCGCGCTGTATAAATACACACAATTAACACAATCAAGTTAATCATCTGTCTGCTCCCCCCTAAGCTGGCTTTGCAGCTTAGGGGGGAGCAGACAGATGAAATCTGCCAGAGCAAAAGCAATTGAAAGAATTTCTGGGATTCAAGAGAACAAAGCATTTGTGAGAACAACTCCTAGGTAGGAGTATAGTATCCCTAACATCCAGGCTCTGTATATACGTGGAGGATACTGGGCCACTCACGGTCTAAAGGAGCGATTTAGTGGTGTCTCCATCCCAAGAAAGGCCCCGACCGGGTTAAGGTCACAAGCTTTCCTAAGCTTGCCAGTTGGTAAGCGCATACTTTATCCATATCACAGTGGTGCGGTGAAGGTTTTATCCAGTGTTATTTGCAATCCTGCCTTAGAAAGGGACCCCTGCCTTTGGTTCCTCATCTACCTCACCCTCTGAAGATCTTCACTGATTAGAACTGATATTGACTCACTTGATTTAACCATGAACTTTATAAATTAATGATTATTATTCACGTAATTTATTTATCACTTTAATTCCTTCTCATTTGGTTTACAGCGCTGCTTCCCTTGTTTATTGACAGTAGATCTCCCACCAGCACCACTAGACCCCCCCCCACAACAATAGATCCCTACAGACCACATACTCTGCCTTACAAACTACATTTTAGGGCCTGCTCACACCAGTTGTAACACGTGAAATCTCACATTTTCCTGCACTGCACATGTGTTGCCTTTTGCAGATGCACGCAGGTGCCATTAATTCATAATGGCACCCCCATGCCATCTAGCAAATGTGTGTACGTTGGCACATGCTAAAACACATGGTACCGCAGTGCCATGCATTTTAATGCAGAGCGACTTAAAAAATCATGCCAGCACATTTCAAGAGCATAAAGCAGTCCATTAAAAAGCATGACACATGGGAATGCGCAAAGAAAGTGTACATGCTCAGACACACTTCCTGGTGTGAATGAGACCTCAGAATGGTGTGCCTGGGATTGTGTGCAATTCTAAAGGGTACCTTGATGGAAAAAAAGGTTGAGAAACACTGACCTATAAATGATGTATCATCCAAGTGTGCAAAGTGTGCGGTACACACAGGTCCCAAGGAAGACTCTTCACAGTACTTAGGGTTCTGCAGCTCCAGCTTTTCTGCCTCCTGGTTCTGTAGGTAGAGCTATGATTAGCTGTAATTTAGCCCCGCCTATTGGACCAGGGAATAGGGGAAGGGGAGAAGAGACAGAGCTGCAGTACCCTGAGTAGTGTGAAGAGTCCAGGGAGAAGGTAAGCACTGCAGAGGAGGGCTGTTTGTACTGTGAGACAGAGGGTCACTTACTGCTGCACTCTGTGTCAATACTGACCTCTGAACTCTGCATTACTTACTTTTGACCCCTAAACTCTTTAGAAAGTGAGGTCAGAAAGAGTAAGAGGTCAGAAGTGATGCAAAGGTCAGTAGTAAGTGACGCAAAAATCAGAGGTCAGTAGTAAGTGACACAGAGTTCAGGGGTCAGTAGTAAGTGATGCAGAGTTCAGGGGTCAGTAGTAAGTGATGCAGAGTTCAGGGGTCAGTAGTAATTGTTGCAGAGTTCAGGGGTCAGAAGTAAGTGACACAGATTTCAGGGGTCAGTAGTAAATGACACAGAGTTCAAGGGTCAGTAGTGAGTGATGCAGAGTTCAGGGGTCAGTAGTAAGTGATGCAGAGTTCAGGGGTCAGTAGTAAGTGACACAGATTTCAGGGGTCATTATTAAGTGATGTAGAGTTCAGGGGTCAGTAGCAAGTGATGCAGTGTTAAAGAGGATGTAAACACTGCCTCTTTTTTTTGTGACTTGCAAAGTAAAGGGCATAATGTGCATACTAACACATTATGTGAAACTTGCCTGCAAACGAAGCCCTTGTTGTCCCCGCTGGAGACCACATCCATCTTCGCCTGTCTTCCTTCCGAGTCCACGGACTTCAGCTGTGTGACTGGCTGGAGCCGTATGACGTCACTCCCGCGCATGCGAGTGGGAGCCACCAGGCACGGCACAAGGCTCTGAGTGCATGCGCCAATGATGTCATCGGCACAGTATACAGTAAATAACTCCTAAACAATGCAAGTTTAGGAGATATTTACAGTACCTATAGGTACAAACATTAGAGGGAAGTTTACTTCCTCTTTAAGGGGTCAGTAGTAAGTGACTCAGAGTTGAGGGGTCAGTGGTAAATGACTCAGAGTTGAGGGGTCAGTAGTAAGTAACTCAGAGTTAAGGGTCAGTAGTAAGTGAAGCAGAGTTAAAGGAGAAGTACAGCCAAAGCTTGTTTGGCTGTACTTCTCCTGTGGATCACAGGAGTGCAGTTTGATTTGCTCTCCTGTGACCCATTTTCAGCAGAGAGCAGGCTGAATTACGCTCTTTGCTGAAGTCACAGAAGTCGGTCCAGGCTCAGGCGCCATCACAACAATGGCGTCTGGATCCACCAGGTGCCTGAACCGACACCCGGCTCATCCTCTCAGCGAGCCGCTGAGAGCCTGAGCTGGCCGCACCTGCCTCCTCCACAGCCCAGCGCTCCAATGAGTGAGGAGGGGGGCAGAGCAGAGAGCTGGGACTGACAGTGACAAGCTCTCTACTCAGGGAGCTGTCAGAACCGAGAGATTGATGGTGTTCGTTTGCTCGGTTCTCAGTGTAGAGGCGCAGGGGGACAGATGCAGTATCTACCTAGCTAAGTATATATATAAAAAAATACCTCTCTTTTAAGGGGTCAGTAGTAAGTGATGCAGAGTTCAAGGCTCAGTAATAAGTGATGCAGAGTTCAGGGGTCAGTAGTAAGTGATGCAGAGTTCAGGAGTCAGTAGTAAGTGATGCAGAGTTCAGGAGTCAGTAGTAAGTGATGCAGAGTTCAGGGGTCAGTAGTAAGTGATGCAGAGTTCAGGGGTCAGTAGTAAGTGATACAGAGTTCAGGGGTCAGTAGTAAGTGACTCAGAGTTTAGAGTTCAGTAGTAGGTGACATAGAGTTGAGGGGTCAGTGGTAAATAATTCAGGGGTCAGTAGAAAGTGATACAGAGTTCAGGGGTCAGTAGTAAATGACTCAGTTGGCATGAGTAGTAAGTGACATAAGTGACATAGAGTTCATAGAAAAGGTTAAAGAATGGGAAACACAGGGTATAAATAGGTTGATACAACTTTATGAAGGAAGCACTATGAAAACATTCCTGGATTCGAGAAAAAAAATACGATATACCAAAGAACTCATTCTATCGATACTTACAGATTAGACATGCACTAGTGGCCCAGTTTAGGATACAAGCATTAGTAGGGAATAAAACTTCCCTTCTCCAAAAGATAACGGTAGCGGATAGGACTAGGGGACTTATCTCCATGCTATATGGACAGATTCATAATAAAGTAAATACGGGCTTAAAACTCCCAGATGGGAGGAGGAGATGGGAAAAGGATATAGGGGAGATAACACAGAAAGAGTGGAAGAGGGTACTGGAGCTGGGACTGTTGGTTTCAGTCTCTCCTTCACATAAAGTATTACATTTGATGTTGATACATAGAACTTATTATACTCCTAAAAGACTGTTTACTTTTGGTAAAAGAGCTGATGCCAGCTGCCCTAGATGCCAGGGAACCGGAGACCTTATACACATGATGTGGAGATGCCCAAAGCTGTTTCGATACTGGGAGGGAGTTATTGATACAGTAAATAAAATTTATGGGAAGACATTGGAGATGGACCCTAAGCTTTGTGTACTAGGACACAGAAAGGAGCCAGGAGTAAGGAGGAGTACCAAAGTGGTAGTGTTGCGGTGTTTGTTTCAGGCAAGAAAATTGATTGCGCAGAGGTGGAAATCAAAGAGCCCCCCATCAGTGAGCGAATGGATCCGCACTATAAGTGAGGTAATATGGAAGGAGAAACTAGTATATGTTAAAAGAGGAAACCTCAAGGAATTCGAAAAAAGGGCAAGCCATGGCTCGAAGCAATGGGATATACTACCTAATAGGGAAGGAGCTGGGGGAAAACTGAGGTTAAAATTTAGGGAATGAGATAGGCCTGAAAATATATTTCAGATCAGAAGGCCAAAAAAATGTCGGAAAATACCAGTACAAGGTGTGCTATCTAGGATATTACGACCATGGAGATAAGAAGGAAGTAAGACGATAACTTAGGCAGAAGTGTAAGGGATGGGGGGTGGAGAAAGGACAGGGGAAGAAAAAGGTTGTTGATATATAACATAGAGTGGAAACGGAGGAAAGATATATTATCGTAAACATTTTATGATGTATATTGTAATGCTGTATAACCTCATTTTCTTCTTTTATATTATCAAATTTTGTAACAATGAAAAAAATTGAATAAAGAATTAGTTATTAAAAAAAAAAAAAGACATAGAGTTCGGGATCAGTAATAGGTGACTCAGAGTTTAAAAGTCAGTAGTAAGTGACATAGAGTTGAGGGGTCAGTGATAAATAACTCAGAGTTCAGGGGTCAGTAGTAAGTGACTTGGAGTTCAACGGTCAGTAGTAAATGACGCAGAGTTAGGGGTCAGTAAAGTGTCGTAGAGTTTAGGGGTTAGTAGTAATTGACAAAGAATTCAGAGGTGGGTAATGTTTCAGGAGTCAGTATAAAATGAAGCAGAGTTCAGTACAAAGTACGTCACCTACTATTAACCCCGGAACAGGTCCCCCAAATCTAAGGTTGAGCCATGGCCCTTCCAATGTACCTCTGCAGATACTGTGCTGAACATTCCCTAACCAACACTGTCTCATTCTATATCTATACTATGTAAGTCAACTCTGACTAAGTGTAACCACATCTCTTTAAGACAAGCCAAATATTCAGCAAAATTAGAAGCATGCCCATTTTTGCCCTAGTATATTCAATGTGTGCATATTTTTAGCTCCCAAATGTTATATTTATCAACATTAAACCTCATTTGTGTGGCAAGACACCATTCAAAATCAACCCAGTGCTTGAGATGTGAATATGGCAGTGTATGGCTTCAGCCAGTTCTGCTCCGGCCACACCCCCTGACATGTTTTTCCCCACCTACCAGGGGCTTGTCACCTCTGTGACCAAGCCCCAGTAGACGGGACGAAACATGTCAGGGGATGTGGCCAGAGCAGCACTGGCTGAGGCCATACACAGTCATACAGTATCCACATCTGAAGCTCTAGGTTGGTTTTGATTGGCGTCTTACCACACAAATGGCCATGCTTCAGAATTAGTGCCAGATGCCTGCTCCCACTTTCTGAATACCGGTAGGGACACCTATTATTTTCCAGTAATGAGCAGCGCTCTAAGTCCACACGTTAAACTTCATTTGCCACATAGTTGCCCAATTGAATCATTAAACAGTGCATTGAGGTTGGCTTGTAAGTTGGAGATGTCCTGTAAGGACGTTATTCCGCTGCATAGCTGGAATTTTAAAAAATCAGATTTTTGACAACTTTTGGTCTTTTTACCAGTATGTAGTACTTGGTAAAAACATAGATCCTTTTTTTAATATTGGCACCACATTGGCCTTACGTCAATCTAGTGGTATAAGGCCAGTCATTAAAAAGCCTCTAAAATTAAAAACAATGGCTTTGAAATAACACAGCTCAACTCTTTGAGGACACAAGGGTGTAAGCCATCTGGTCCAGGTGCTTTATTCACCTTATTTTGCCTAATTGTTTCCAGACCATATCAGTTTTGATCCATTATGGTTCTTTTGGTAATGCTTATCACAGTCTTCCCTCTGACAATGCCATCCTCTGATCTTTTCTCCAGGAGAATGAAGCCATCTTTGTTCAGGCATCATATGAGGCCACTGTCTACTTCCTTAACTGAGATCCTGGCACCACATAGGCCTTACGCCAATCCAGTGGTATAACGCCAGTCATCAAAAAGCCTCTAACATTAAAAACAATGTCTTTGAATTAACGTGGCTGTAAGCCATCTGGTCCAGGTGCTTTATTCACTTTTATTTTGCCTTAATGTTTCTAGAACAGTGTTTCTCAACTTCAGTCCTTAAGGTGCCCCAACAGGTCATGTTTTCAGGATTTCCCTCAGATGAAACGGCTGTGGTAATTACTAAGGCAGTGAAACTGATCAAATCACCTGTGCAAATTAATGGACAGCCTGAAAACATGACCTGTTGGGGCGCTTGGACTGGAGTTGAAAAACACTGTTCTAGACCATATCAATTTTGAGCCATTATGGTTCTTTTGGGATTCCTTATCACAGTCTTCCCTCTGACAACGCCATCCTCTGATCTTTTCTCCAGAAGGAGATTAAGCCATCTTTGTTCAGGCATCATATGAGGTCACTGTCTACCTCCTTAACTGAGACCCTGGCTCAGAACTCATGTAGATCCTAGATCCTGTGCAGGTCTTGGCTGTGTTTACTCATGTTTGACACATATCACCCCCTGTTGTTGATTTGCACATTGTGACTTGCTCGAAAGTTACAGTGTGATCATTGGGGGAGGGGAGAAATGGTTCTTCTTGCAGCAGACTGATGACATAAGTCACTAATCTTGAGCTCAAGGACTACTTTTTAATAAGAGGTAGAGTTTTTCTACAATGTTGTTCTATATTGTGAAATGTCAGGAACCAGTTTATGCAGACTGGTTATTAAAAGTCTACTATAAGAATCTTTAGATTGTAAGCTTGTACGGACAGGACCATCTCTCCTATTGTTTCTTGTTATTGCTCATCTATGTACTATTGTTTGCAACATCGTACACTTTGTATTAACTGTTATATCTGTTATATCTGTTACACCTCCACAGAAGGTGGTGATACTATATAATAATTAATTAAAAATGAATGCTTATAATCCTCCTCTCTATGCTTCCTTGCGGTAAAACATAGAGTCATGCCCCGTACACACGAGTGGAATTTCCGTCTGAAAAATCTTGGATGGTTTTTCCGACGGAATTCCGCTCAAGCTTGGCTTGCATACACACGGTCACATAAAAGTTCTCGGAACTTGCGACCGTCAAGAACGCGGTGACGTACAACACTACGAGGAGCCGAGAAAATGAAGTTCAATGCTTCCGAGCATGTGTCGAATTGTTTCCGAACATACGTAGGAATTTTGCACGTCGGAATTGCTACAGACGATCGGAATTTCCGATCGCAACTTTTTACGTGGGAGAAATAGAGAACCTGCTCTCAAACTTTTTCTGGCGGAAATTCTGCCAGCAAAAGTCTGATGGAGCATACACACGGTCGGAATTCCCGACCAGAAGCTCACATAGGACTTTTGCTGGCGGAATTTCCGATCGCGTGTACAGGGCATTACTCAAGCAATTATTCATGCCAAAACTGAAGCAGTCTTACTACATAAAGTGTCCTCCTATGAAAGGCTTTGGAGGCCCTGGATTGCCCACTACATACCTCCAGACTTTGATGACTCTCTTTACTACCTTAATGGTGGAACCATACCCCTTCCACCCTGGACGACCTGTAACCTATTGGTTAGGGCCCTTTCTAGGGACCCCTCCTTCTTCCATTCCCTCTGCCACTCCTACACCCCACATGTCTCCTTTTCTCTACCTTCTCTCTAGACTAACTTGCCCATTCTTGTCCTCTACTCCTCCTTCCCCCAGGGTCTGTGCAATCCTCTGGTTTTCCTTTTTCTTAGCTTACATAAGAAGAGGCCACGGACCTTCCCCCTTTTTTTGGGACTCTTGGGACGGCGTGGTCCTCATATCAACTCAGAGGCCAGCTCCCTGGGGCATTGATTGAGCGTCTCCCCAGGGAAGGGACCGTATTACACTCCAAACGTCCTGAGCAGAGCTTCTTTTTCGAACCACTCCTGACTGGTTTAATTGTTGTTACTTTATATTTTCAACCTGAATTGTACTTTAGATTAACCTTCTCTGCTTGAGGCTAATCCTCCCAAGTCATATGTCCTTTATGTCCTATATAGTAACCCCATCATGTTGCCACCATCAAAATTGACCCATCATATTGCCACCATCAAAATTGCCCCATCAATATTGCCCCCATCAAAACTGCCCCTATCAATATTGCCCCATTAAAATTGCCCCATCAATATTGCCCCCATCACATTGAAACCATGACACCATCAATCATGCCACCATAAAAATTTCCCTCCATCAAATTGCCCCCATCATTTTGCCACCATCAAAATGCCCCCATAAATGTTGCCCCCATCAATATTGCCCAATTATATTGCCCCCATCATATTGCCCCATCTATATTGCCCCATCAAAATTGCCCCTATCATAATGCCACATCAATATTGCCCCCATCAATATTGCCACCATCAATATTGCCACCATCAAAATTGCCCCCCATCAAATTGCCCCATCATATTGCCACCATCAAAATTGACCCATCAAATTCCCCCATCATATTGCTCCCATCAAAATTGCCCTATCAATATTGCCCCCACCAAAAGTGCCCCCAGCAATATTGCCCCCATTAAAATGGCCCCATCAATATTGCCACCATCACAATTGCCCCCCACCAATTTTCTTCAGGTAGCTTTAGGTGCACACTGTGCAGAGGACGCACTACACTTACTTGTAAATACTACAGCTGCCTGTGGTACTAATAGGATCAGAAGAACACCACCAATTTTCTTCAGGTAGCTTTAGGTGCACTCATAGCTCTATGAGTAAGCACTCAGTCCTGAGTGTGAAACGCGTCAGCTTACCTGTACTTTCTGCATGACAGTCTTGTTATTTTGATGATACCATTTTTTCAATAAAGTGAAGTTTTTTGACTACATCCGGTGTGCGGCATCCAAATCTTCTCCTCCATTCAAGCCTATCTTTATGATTGGAAACTTTCTTGCAGCTTTTTTTGGATTGACATGCAAATTTTATACCTATGCTTGTGAGTACATTAGATTATTTTTAATAAACCTCTTGAGTGTTAGTAATACTGCACAATGAAGTGTCCTCTATTTATCTTCACACCCTGCACAAATTGAGGTCTGTTTTATTGTTGGAAGCCCTCCTGTCAGTGTGGTTAAAGATAGCTGTGGATCCTGTGGATCTTGCAACCATATTGCCACCTCATCCCTTTAAACCCGACCTGCGATATCCGCCGGTGACCCGCGATCGCCTAGTACAGAGGCAGAATGGGGATCTGCCTTTGTAAACAAGGCAGATCCCCATTCTGTCAGATGACATGACAGAGATCTACTGTTCCCAGTCATTGGGAACAGTGATCTGTCATGTTCCAGTAAGTCCATCCCTCCTACAGTTAAAAAACACCTAACGAACATACTTAATGATCGCCCCCTAGTGTTAACCCCTTCCCTGCCAGTGTCATTTTTACCCGCCATTACTAGTAAAAAACAAAAAATAAATAAAAGTCCCTAAATCTATCCTGTAATTTGTAGACGCGACAACTTTTGCGCAAACCAATCAATATACGCCTATTGTGATTATTTTTTTACCAAAAATATGTAGAAGAATATATATCGGCCTAAACTGATGAATAAATTCGTTTTTTTTATCTTTTTTTTTGGATATGAATTATAGCAAAAAGCGAAAAAAAAAGTTTTTTTTTTTCCAAATTATCGCTCTTTGTTTATAGCGAAAAAAAAAACAAATACCACCAAAAGAAAGCTCTGTTTGTGGCAAAAACGGCTGTGCAATTGTCAGGTAAAGCAACGCAGTGCCGTATGGCAAAAAATGGCCTGGTCATTAAGCTCTTCCCACCCGCCGACCATCAAATGATGGCTGGGCAGCGTGGCTCTTGTTCTGGGTGGATCTCACATGATGGCCCTCCAGAACGACTGCTCTCGCGCGCCTGTGGGGGCGCGTATCGCGGCGATCGGTGGTGTGTTAGTCTGACACACCGCTACACCGATCTTGGTAAAGAGCCAGGATAACTGCCGGCGCGCATCAGTCTCACACACCGATACACCGATCTCGGTAAAGAGCCTCTGATGGAGGCTCTTTACCACGTGATCAGCCATGTGCAATCACGGCTGATCACGATGTAAACAGGAAGAGCCATTGATCAGCTTTTCCTCACTCGCGTCTGACAGGCGCGAGTAGAGGGGAGCCGATCAGCTGCTGTTCTGTCCACCAGATGTCTTGCTGATTATTTGAACCTTATTTGTACCTGTGTTGTTAAATTTACATGCAAAATGTGTAATTTACTTAAAGTGAATGTAAACCCAATGTCATCCTTTCTAAACTACTGCCATAGTGGTTATCTATAAGGATATACATGCCTCCTGCATAAATCTTTACCTGTCAAATGTCTCCCCTCTGTCTGTTATGAGAGCTGAAAAACTGCAGATTCTGTGGGAAGGTCTGTTGTCTGGAGCTCGGTGGGTGGAGTTGTGATGTCAGTAGACTCCCCGCCCACCTCTACACTCCCCTTGTCAACATGCATTTTCTCCTGTGTATTTCTTACACTGAACTTCTGCTATGATCTCTAACATCCAGTGAAAAGACTGGAAAGTAACCACATGACTTCAGCATGCCAAATCATGTTGAGGTGTGGAACAGCCAATCCTTGCAGAGCTGCTGAAGAAAGGAGTGGGTGGAAATTAACCCCTTCCCGCCGACCGAACGCACATATGCGTCCTCGGCTTTCCGGGGTTATACCGGGATGATGCCCGCAGCTGCAGGCATCATCCCGGTACCGTTGTTTTCAGCGGGCGATCGGCTACCCGAATATAACAACCGATGCGGCTAAAAGCCGCTCGGCTGTTATACCGGTGGAGCGGGAGGGGACATCCCCCCCCTCCCGCCGCCTCCCGCCGCTGTTACCGGGCCTCCCGTGCGATCGGGAGACCCGGTGTCCGTTCGGGAATCTCCGGCGGCTGGGGGCGGGCTGGAACGAAGCTGCGAGCGGCTTCGTTCCAGCCTTCTAATTGTAAACGCGGAAGCGACGTCTTTTAGACCCCCCATCCCTCCATAAAGAGTACCTGTCACCACATATTACTGTCACAAGGGATGTTTACATTGCTTGTGACAGCAATAAAAGTAAAAAAAAAAAAAAAATTTTTAAACACAATTTATAAAAGTACAAAAATAAATAAAATAAATAAAAAAAAAAAAAAAAAAATTTTTAAAGCGCCCCCGTCCCCGCGAGCTCGCGCAGCGAAGAAAACGCATACGGAAGTCGCGCCCGCATATGTAAACGGTGTTCAAACCACACATGTGAGGTATCGCCGCGATCGTCAGAGCGAGAGCAATAATTCTAGCCCTAGACCTCCTCTGTAGCTCAAACCTGGTAACCGTAAAAAATTTTTAAAGCGTCGCCTATGGAAATTCATAGGTACCGTAGTTCGTCGCCATTCCACGAGTGCGTGCAATTATAAAGGGTGACATGTTTGGTATCTATTTACTCGGCGTAATATCATCTTTCACATTATACAAAAAAATTGGGGTAACTTTACTGTTTGGATTTTTTAAAATTCATGAAAGTGTCACTTTTCCAAAAAATTGCGTTTAAAACACCGCTGCACAAATACCGTGTGATAAAAAATATTGCAACAATCGCCATTTTATTCTTTAGACTCTCTTCTAAAAAAATATATATAATGTTTGGGGGTTCTAAGTAATTTTCTAGCAAAAAATACGGATTTTAACTTGTAAACACCAAATTTCAAAAATTGGCTTAGTCATGAAAGGGTTAAAAAATAATTCATGTCTTAGAATAGTGCACGAGATATGTAAATCACCTGCCACTCACAGCAAGGGGGAGGATTTGACAAAGTTTTTCTCTGTTTGTCAAGTTTTCTCTCACTGAACAATAAAAGAGGATTGTTCAGAGCTGGATTAACTCTTTGTGGCAAGACTGGGCTCAAATGATAGGAAATCTTATATTCTACAATTTCGGGTTTACATCCACTTTAAGACAATCATATGTGGTGTGCAGGCTCCATCTAGCATTCCTTTTTGATATTGCTGCAGTTCTGTTTATTTGTTTTAATGTATGTGTAATTAACCAGTTCATATCCGCGCTATTGCCGAATGACGGCAACAGCGCGGACCTACATTGCCGGGACTACGTCTATTGACCTCGTCCCGTGCACGAGCGGCCTGCGCGCCCCCTGCAGGGCGCGCGTAGCGCGCTCGGTGATCAGCGAGTCTATGACACTCGCCTGATCACAGATCGGAGTAAGGGGTCGGTCCCGACCCCTTACCACATGATCAGCTGTCAGCCAATGACAGCTGATCATGTGATGTAAACAGAGCTGGTAACCGGCTTTTTTTTCTCCTCGCGCTGACAGCGTGAGGATGAAAAAAAAAAGCTAATCACCGGCGGCTGTGAGAGGGACATCAGTCCCGAACACGGCGATCATCTGTGCCCCCTGCCAGTGACACCTAGCAATAGGCAGCAGTGCCGCCTACCAGTGCCCACCAGCATCACCCATCAGTGCCACCCATCAGTGCCCACAGTGCCACTCATCAGCGCCCACAGTGCCACCCATCAGCGCCCACAGTGCCACCCATCAGCGTCCACAGTGCCACCCATCAGTGTCCACAATCAGTGCCACAACAACAGTGCTGCACATCAGTGCCACCTATCAGTGCCCATCAGTTTCACCTACCAGTGCCCATCAGTGCTGCCCATCAGTGCCACCCATCAGTGCCCCCATCAGTGCCCCCCATCAGTGGTACCTATCAGTGCCCATCAGTGCCACCTATCCGTGCCACCCATCAGCACCCATCAGTGGCCATCAGTGCCGCCTTATCTGTGCCCATCAGTACCGCCTTATCTGTCCCCATCAGTGCCGCCTTATCTGTGCCTATCAGTGCCGCCTTAACTGTGCCTATCAGTGCCGCCTTAACTGTGCCTATCCGTGCCCATCAGTGCAGCCTATCAGTGCCCACCAGTGCGGCCTCATCTGCGCATATCAATGAAGGAGAAAAATTACCTGTTTGCAAAATTTTATAACAAACTATGAAACATGATTTTCCATCTTTTTTTCTTTGTTTAGCAAAAAATAAAAATCCCAGCTGTGATTAAATACCACCAAAAGAAAGCTCTATTTGTGGGAAAAAAATGATAAAAATTTCATTTGGGTACAGTGTTGTATGACCACGCAATTGTAATTCAAAGTGCGTCAGCGATGAAAGCTGAAAATTGGCCTGGGTCGGAGGGGGGTTTAAGTGCCCTGTAAGCAAGTGGTTAAGGAAGTTGTCAGCAAGCAGGGAATTCTCGGTAGAATCTTAACAGGAAGTGAACTAGCCACCATTCTTTTCAACACATTGTAGGAAGCAAGACATGTCTTTCTCAATCTATCGCCATCATCCCTTAGAGAACTTAAAAAGTAAATTTTTACTTTTTTTATCACATCTTGTATTGTACATCGTTGTTTCTGCAATGTATGCTGTATTGTATGCAAAGCAAAAAAAGGAAGAGGGGAGGAGGGAAAATGGGACTTTAAATGAGGCAGAGACCAGGTATGGTCTCATGCTTCCATCCCTATATATATGAACAAAAAAAAGGGGGCAAGGCGGGACTTTGAGTGAAGCATGTAGTCATCAGAGAAGGGTCAAGACAAGGTACTTTATTGCATACCATAAAAATTCATACAAATAAATAAATAAATAATGTCACGATATAATTCATTTATATACAAAAAAGGAACATGATAATACATGACAGTGGAAAGGGATTGAGCCTACACAACCTGAGAATTTCCTATTGTATCAGAAATAATTAAAACTCATGAACATATAGAATTGTATATATGAATAATATAGAGAACATGGTCGGTTTAAACATTGCAAATACAAAAGCTCTACGCGTTTTGTGAAGTATTTATATCCACTCTTCAGGAGCAGCAATGTAAGTATCTGAAATAAAACATATAAGTTTCTGGGTCACCATGCCATAGAAAAAAGAAAAAAACAAATACAAAAAGAGTGTAGATGGAGAGTACACCCTTATCAAAAAAATACTCACAATCGCCATGTGACAGTGCAACATTGAGAGCTGGAAACTCCCCTTAGGGCATCTTTTCCGGGAGCTGTGGCAGCATAAAGTGTGGCCCCCACACCACCACACCAGGGGAGGACAGTTTTCCATAGGAGTGGTGGACCCTGAAGCACAATGTAAGTAATGGCTGGAGGCATCTTGAAAGACTTCTATAGGAAGGGTCAATATATATAATATAATTAGCATTAATGCCGAATACTCTGTGCTTGAATGATAACAAAAACATAGAATTGCGATCATAAGACCAAATAAGTTACCTGGTAATTGGCCATATAAGACCATGGTGTAAGGTATAGAGTGTTGGGTCATGACATCATGGAGGACCAACAAGATGGATAGTCTGCTCCAAGTGAGATATATATAGGGGCCCCTACGCCAAAAACACTCCCAAACGTCAAGTAAGGCGTGCTCAGTGAGGGGGAGGTGCCACCACCAGAACGAGGAGCCGTCTGAAGTTTGGCACCAAAAATTGTATTGTATGCAATATTATACTTATTGAGGTCTATTTCTGTTATTTTGTAGTTTCACTTGGCTTGTTCTAATAAAACTGAGATCAAAGAAATATGATATCTGAAGTTATTGGGACAAGAAGGTTTTAGTTAGCTGTCCCAGAGACAGAAAAGCTGCTCTCCTGACATGGGTTGTCTGTGTTGATTGTTTATCAGCGCAGCCCCCCCTTGGATGCCCCTTGGATGCCCACCCAGGACCACTAAGATGCTCCCAGGACCACCAGGGATGGCCACCACACTGGACCACCAGGTATGCCACCCTAGACCACCAGGGAAATGCCAATCAGTGCCCAGGCAGCTGCCAATCAGTGCCCATCCCCAATGCCTGCCAGTGCCATCAGTGATGCCTATCAATGCCATCTATCAGTGCTGCATATGAGTGCCACGTATCAGTCCCATCAGTGCCCAGCAGTGCTGCTTATCAGTGCCCAGCAGTGCCGCCTATCAGTGCCACCCATAAGTACCCATCAGTGCAGCTTTTCAGTGCCCATCAGTGTCGCCTATCAGTGCCCACCAGAGCCAACCATGAGTGCCCATCAGTGCCGCCTATCAATGCCCATCAGTGCTGCATATCAGTGCCGCCTACCAGTGCCCATCAGTGCCGCCTATCAGTGCCCATCGTCAGTGCCCATAAGTGCCTGGTATTGAAGTAGTTTAGGGGGAAAATTATTTCGGTCTTTAAGTGGGTAATCACACCTAGCATACATACAATTGTAAGAGAAGGAGGGAGGAGGCAGGGCAATACCACATGTAGAGATGTCCCACACGTCCAATCCAAACACTGCACACGGGTAATCACAGGCAGTGAGACATTTCCTGGTCCGCAGCTGCACAGATCAGGAAATGTCTCAGCGCCTGTGATTACCCGTGTGCAGTGTCGGCTTCCCGGCGGGATCGGACATGTGGGATTTCGAACACGTCCAAGTCCATCTCCATACCTCCCAACTTTTTGAGATGGGAACGAGGGACACCTATTAGCAAAAGTGTGTAGGCATAGGACACACCCCTGCCACGCCCCCTTAAAGGAGAATTATACAAAAAAAAAAGTTAAACCCACAAGTGCTTTTTTTTTTTAACACCACTATTCCTTTATATTGGCTTTTGAAATTTACAAATGCAGCAATTTTGAACTCAGATGAAAGGTTTAGCACTGGGAAACACTTTTTGAAAGATAAAAAGTGCATTTTATATACACCTATATGGATCAGACCAAAATAAGGGACAAATGAGGAGGAAAGAGGGACAGAGGGACGTTGCTCCAAATCAGGGACAGTCCCTCGAAATCAGGAATAGTTGGGAGCTATGCATCTCTAACAACACGTATACTAGGGTGAAGGTCTGCTTTAACGTGTAGAAAAGGGACATTTTAAATCTTGGGAACTTTTCCAGGAACAATCTCTTCCTGGAATCCTAAGGGCTATACTGAGGGAAACACTTTCTCACTCGGAAAGAAAAAGAATGGACATTGTTGCTGTGGGAAGACTTATGCAGTGCACAGGAAAGGGATGCTTGACTCCTCCCAGTACACCCGGAAGTGTCTGAATGCTGTGTGTACTATGGGGAAAGGAGAGTAAATCATGGTGCATATCGCTGCTGGGAGCAGACAGAGGGGTGAGTGGTGATCACAGACACATCCTGCAGGACTCTGGGCACAGCTGGAGCAATTCATAGAGGCTGCCTGGGAAAATTGGAGGTAAAGGAGACTTAAAGGGTATGCAAATCCAAGAACAGACATGTAATATGCCATAGCTTACCAGTGCTTAGATTAGGGATGAGCTCCGGCGTGTTCGCATGGCGCACGTGCCGAGCCCGCCAGGAAGTCGGCACGGGGCAGCGCTAATCACAAGCAGTGAGACATTTCCCGATGTGCGGCTGCAGAGATCGGGAAATGTCTCCCTGCCTGTGATTAGCGCTGCGCCGTGCCGACTTCCTGGCGGGCTCGGCACGTGCGCCATGCGAACACGCCGGAGCTCATCCCTAGCTTAGATGTGGTGGCTGCATTCGTTTTTTTATGGCTTTTCCCTCTATATTTTTACCTAGTAATCTTGACAGTAACACACTTTCTGTCTTAGGCCTGATTCACACCTATGCATTTTTAGTGCTTTTTGCATTTTGCAGATTTGCACTACGTGTTCCATAGGAAACCATGTTGAATGGACTGCAGTGCAAATATGCAAAAAGCACTAAAAATGCATAGGTGTGAATCCAGCCTTAGAGTGACAACACTCACTCATCTATGGAGGGAGTCATGGTTGTCACCCAAGCTGGGCTAAAAATATGTTTGCTTTTGCTTATCTCCATTACATTACTGAACATGTCTCAGAATATCACCCAAACTGTCCACTCTGCTCCTCCCAAGACTCTCTACCCCCCTCGCCACCTCTTTCTATGATTGTCTCCAGGGCTTCCCCATTCCTCTGGAAATCCCTACCCCAATCTGTCCAGCTTTCTCCTGCTCTGTCTACCTTTATGCCCCGTACACACGATCCAAAAATCGGACGACAGATCATCCGACGTTTTTCGCTTACTGATCGCAAGTAGAAATTGAATAGGTTACTAAAGTCACGAAAATTCTCGTACGACAGAAAAAATAAATGGGAAGTGATGTCATGTGTTGTAGGGTGTTTGTATTGTATTTTCGGACAACAACTGTACTGACTAAACGAAAATCTGGTATCGTACCAGGAAAATTTTCGGATAATATCGGATGAACTGTCGCGATTGGCTCTAGAAAGCTCTGTACTAACGATCAGATTATCATACGAGAGCATCAAAAGTGGTATTGTTCGTCCGATTTTTGGATCGTGTATACGGGCCATTAGGTGATTGCTGGAAACTAATTTCTTCCGGCAGGCCTACCTTGCCTCCACCTACCAACTAAACTTTTAAATCGGTATTAACCACTTGCCTACCGGGCACTTTCGCCCCCTTTCCTGGCCAGACCAATTTTCAGCTTTCAGCGCTGTCGCACTATGAATGACAATTGCGCTGTCATACAACACTGTACCCATATGACATTTTTTTTTTTCACGCAAATAGAGATTTTTTAGGTGACATTTAATCACCACTGGGGTTTATTTTTTATTGTTTGCTAAACAAACAAAACAAGACAGAAAATTTTCGGAAAAAAAAAAAAAAAGCGCTGGTGGGCAATGATCAGGAGGCACTGATAGACGGCACTGGTAGGTGGCACCAATAAGTGCCACTGATGATGAGGCACTGATGGCCTCATCAAACAAAAAAAAAAAAAATCACATGTACATAAGTATTCACAGCCTTTGCTCAATACTTTGTTGAAGCACCAATTACAGCCTCAAGTTTTTCTGAGTATGATACTACAAGCTTGGCACACTTATTTTTTGGGCAGTTTCTCTCCTTCTTCTTTGCAGGACCTCTCAAGCTCCATCAGGTTTGATGGGGGAGCATTGGTGCACAGCCATTTTCAGATCTCTTCAGAGATGTTCAATCGTGTTCAAGTCTGGGCTCTGGCTGGGCCGCTCAAGGACATTCAGAGTTGTCCCATAGCCACTCCTTTGTTATCTTGTCTGTGTGCTTCGGGTCATTTTCCTGTTGGAAGATGAACCTTCACTCCATTCTGAGGTCCAGAGCGCTCTGGAGCAGGTTTTCATCAAAGATGTCTCTGTACATTGCTGCATTCATCTTTCCCTCGATCCTGACTAGTCTTTCAGTCCCTGCCGCTGAAAAATATTCCCGCAGTAGGATGCTGCCACCACCAAAGGGATGGTATTGGCCAAGTGATGAGCGGTGCCTGGTTTCCTCCAGATATGACGCTTGCCATTCAGGCCAAAGAGTTCAATCTTTGTTTCATCAGACCAGAGAATTTTGTTTCTCATGGTCTGAGAGTCCTTCAGGTGCCTTTTGGCAAACTCCAGGCGGGCTGTTATGTGCCTTCCATCTGGCCACGCTACTATACAGGCCTGATTGGTGAAGTGCTGCAGAGATGGTGGTTGTTCTGGAAGGTTCTCCTCTCTCCACAGAGAAATGTTGGAGCTCTGTCAGAGTGATCATCGGGTTCTTGGTCACCTCCCTGACTAGGGCCCATCTCCCCCAATCGCTCATTTTGGCCAGACGGCCCGCTCTAGGAAGAGTCCTGGTGGTTCCAAACGTCTTCCGTTTACGGATGATGGAGGCCACTTTGCTCATTGGGACCTTCAATGCTTCAGAAATGTTTCTGTACCCTTCCCTAAATCTGTGCCTCCATACAATCCTGTCTCGGAGGTCTACAGACAGTTTCTTGGACTTCATGGCTTGGTTTGTGCTCTGACATGCACTGTTAACTCTGGGACCTTATATAGACAGGTGTGGGCCTTTCCAAATCATGTCCAATCAAATGAATTTACCACAGGTGGACTCCAATCAAGTTGTAGAAACATCTCAAGGATGATCAGTGGAAACAGGATGTACCTGAGCTCAATTTTGAGTGTCATGGCAAAGGCTGTGAATACTTATGTACATGGGACTTTTTTATTTTTTAATAAATTTGCAAAGATTTCAAACAAAATGATTTCACGTTGTCATTATGGGGTATTGTTGGTCGAATTCTGAGGAAAATAATGATTGTTATCCATTTTGAAATAAGGCTGTAAAATAAAAAATGTGGAAAAAGTGAAGCTATCCTGCACGTGCGCCCCCATAGCAAGCAACTTGCTATGGTAGAGCATGCAGAATAGGAGGAGACAGGAGCGCTGGTGGGGGGCCCCAGAAGAGGAGGTTCGGGGCCGCTCTGTGCAATATCATTGCACAAGCGGTTAAGTATAAACTTGTTTGTTATTTTACAAAAAAAAAGCCTTTACAGCCCCTTTAATCTACTAGCATGTCTTTGGGGAAAAAGAAGTATTTGGAGGATATACAAGCACAGGGAGAACCTGCATATACGGTAAAACTTGGTCTGAGAGTAACTTGGTTTGAGAGCGTTTTGCAAGACAAGCAAAGTTTTTAAACAAATTTTTACTTGATATACAAGTAGCGTCATGTCACAACTGAGTATAAAAGAGAAGAGAGGCGCCTCTAAGTGTAGAAATATGGTTACATTTAATGAAGGTACAACATTTAGAAACATATTACTACACTTAGAGGCGCCTCTCTTCTCTTTTATATTCTGTAGCTCCTGCTGGATTTTGCTTCTAATCCCCTTGTGGGGGCTTCCATTTGTGGATGGACATTTTATGGTTACACAACCTATCACATTGCTATAATCTTTTTTTATATGGACTATAAACTGAAGGACTTATGAATAAATGGTTGTGGAATGAATCATTTGAGTTCCCATGATTTCTTATGGGGAAATTCACTTTGATATACGAGTGCTTTGGATTACAAGCATGTTTCTGGAACAAATTATGCTTGCAATCCAAGGTTTTACTGTAGATTTGTTTCCTGGTTGGGACTGAACTGAACATAGAACGCAAGGTTACCTTAAAAGTTGAACTCTCCAACACATGCGCACACACACACACTGCAAGGGTTAAATGCTGTAACATTTATGTTATTCCTTGCTTCTTTGCAGGCTCCCTCCATGCTGTAAGGCCAATCCGGCCAGCGGTCCCATGCTGACATCATCACATACAATTTAGAAACAATAGTCCTACATTGTACATGAGGACGGCTGTCAGCCTGGAGCATCGTAGAGAAGAGGTGAGCGCTAAAGGCCTGCTGGAGTGAGAAATAAGGTGATTATTATATCCTATTGCCCTATCCAAGTATAACAAAAGGCAAAACTTTTTTTTTTAGTTTTGGATAGAGTGGAGATGGATTAGAACCCCCATCAGTTTTTTATTGCCATCTGTGCCCCCATTAAAGAGATTCACACGCTTTGTGTCCTGTTTACCGTTCTTGAAAGTAAAAGAAAATCCCAAATTTGGGTTTTTTCCCAGAAAAGTAATAGAGGGTTAATCTTTCAATGGGAACACTAGTTCTGGTGACCTGGCGGGGGGGGGTCCTCAAGGAAACCCTTTATTTTCCAGGCGTTTCTTCCCACTTTCTGTTTGGCTGGCTATGGGACAGGAAGTGAAAGGAAATCTCCGCAATGGGACACGGATGGCGAAAAAAATTCTGACAGGGGTTATAACCCTCCTTTACTGTATCCAAAAATAAAAAATAAAGTTTTGCCTATAGTTCTACTTTAACCATTTCCCTCCCGGCCTATAGCAAAATGACAGCCGGGCAGTGGCTCTGTTATCCTGACTGGGCGTCATATGACGTCCAGCAGGATAACTGTCAGCAGGCGTCAATCTGACACACCACTACACCGATCTCGGTAAAGAGCCTCTGATGGAGGCTCTTTACCACGTGATCAGCCATGTCCAATCACAGCTGATCATGATGTAAACAGGAAGAGCCGTTTATCTGACAGAGGCGAGGAGAGCCAATCGGCAGCTCTACTGATGGGGGGTCTGCGCTGATTGTTTATCAGTGCAGCCCCCCCCCCGGCAGATGCCCACACTGGACCACCAGGGATGCCACCAGGACCACCAGGGATGGCAATAAAGGACGCCCACCAGGTATGCCACCCTAGACCACCAGGGATATGCCAATCAGTGCCCATTAACAATGCCTGCCAGTGCCATCAGTCATGCCTATCAGTGCCAGCCATCAGTGCCGCCTTTCAGTGCGGCATGTCAGTGTCATCTCATTGGTGCCACCTTATTAGTGCAGCTTATCAGTGCCCATCAGTGCAGGAGAAAACTTACTTATTTACAAAACTTTATAACAGAAACAAATAAACTTTTTTTTTTTCAAAATGTTCAGTCTTTTTTTTTTCGTTTAGCAAAAAATAAAAACCGCAGAGGTGATCAAATACCACCACAAGAAAGCTCTATTTGTGGGAACAAAATGATAAAAATTTAGTTTGGGTACAGTGTAGCATGACCGCGCAATTGTCATTTAAAAAGTGACAGCGCTGAAAGCTGAAAATTGGCTTGGGCAGAAAGGGGTGAAAGTGCCTGGTATTGAAGTAGTTGATAAGCATGTAACCCTTGCAGATCCAGGGGTTGGATGGAGTGTTTTTTTGTAGTACAGGAACTACTTTTTGGAATTGGTGCGGCCCCACAAAGACGGTGCCATTGCCGGCAGTAGCCGCCGATTTGGCATGCGATTTGACATGTCAAATCGCATGCCAAATTGGCCCAATATGAACGTGGGCTTAATGCTGCCGGCAATGGCACGCAGGAAATAACAGTCATTGGATTTAATTGACTTCTCAATGAAAAGGATTTTATTTTTAGAAATTGAACTTCACTCGATAGATGCATGAGGCATAATTGCAATTCTCCCCCGTCTGCATTGTAAATTGTCCAAAAAAAAGTTTTTCCAAATTGAGCCATAATGACATCTCCTCCGCTCTGAAGGCTTTTGGGATATACATGGTGAACCAAAATATATCTAAATATATAAATCGCGCTAGAAGTACATATAAAATGTAATAAAAAAGAATTGAATGTGTGACATGTGAAGTAGCGGTTTCTGGTACTTTGTTCTGTAGGTCTCATGTCTTTCCGCCGGGAACTGCGAGCACTGCGCTACATTCAGAAGGGAGATGTTCTGCGACTGAAGTCTTACATTCGCCGTCACCGCCATCTGCAACTCGACCAGCCACTGCCAAGTGGACAGAGCCTACTTCACACTGCCTGCTTAATGCCTGACAATGCCTGCGCTCTTCTACTGCTCCGCAAAGGAGCTGACCCCCTGCAGTGTGACGCTGCGGGAAATAACGCTCTACATGTGGCGGCCCAGGAGATGGAGAAGGGAGAATGGAGAGGTAAGAAGAGGTCACAGTTAAATCCAACCTAAATGGATGCTGTTATGTTGCCAATTAGTGGCCAAGTGATAGGTTACATATAGTCAGGTTGAAAAAAGACACAAATCCATCTAGTTCAACCAATAAAAATAAAATAAAAAAAAACAACCATACAAAAAAAACAAAACAACCATACAGGTTCTCTTGAAGTAGTTGTAAAGTCTTGGCTCGGCAAACAGGCCACTTGCATCTTATGGATTTCTCTGCTGGTCGCAATGATTAGGTAAAATGGCTTGGAAAATCTTTTTTTGTAAAAACTTTCTTTCCACCCAGTCACATGACTGCGATTCTACTGCAGATAGTTACACTGGGTTATTGGTGGGTGTGTAACTCGGTTGTCTTGCATCATTCCAGGAAGTGATGTGTGTTACCAAGGTAATTCAAACAATGACCACGCATAACTCTTCATGCATGGGAAAAGCGCCGTGCACTTTGGATGCTTTTTGAGGGGCACATCTGCTTTAACCACTTCCGGACCACCGCACGCCGATATACGTCCTAACTTTGAAGAGGAATATCGTTGTTATGGCAGCAGCTAGCTACCATAACCCCGGTATCCTCTTCTTTGGCGGGCGGTCCGGTTTCCGATAATAGTGGTCTCTGCGGCGGATTCGCCGCGAGACCACTTTTATCGGCGGCGGGAGAGGGCTCCCCCCCCCCCCCCCCTCTCTGGTGCCTTCTGCCGCTTACCGGAGCCGTCGGTAGCAGTGGAGGCGATCAGATCCTTCTCGGTGTTGTTTATGGAGACGAGTGAGGGGAAGATGGCCCCCATCCGTCTCCATACCAGTGCAGGGCGGAAGTGACGTGAAAACATCACTTCTGCCCATAGCTCTTAAAGGGCCATTTTTTTTTTTTTTTTTTTTTTTTATTGCATTTTAGTGTAAATATGAGATCTGAGGTCTTTTTGACCCCAGATCTCATATTTAAGAGGTCTTGTCATGGTTTTTTTCTATTACAAGGGATGTTTACAGGCCAGGACAGCGTAGAGGGATTGTGGCTACCATCCCATCATTCTGGACAAAGGACTGAAAGCGGTGAGAGTAAATGTTGTGCCACATCTAGCACATTTGGGACATTGTTGTCTAGGGTTTGTTGGTGGTCTGGGGGTGCAGTATGTTTCCTGGCACTTTTTCCCTCCCTGGGCTAGCTTGATGGGTGGGCTACCATGTAGATTCCTGTGTTGTTTTTTTTTACTGGTAAAACCTGTTTCTCCAAGTATCTGCATACCCGCCTGCAATGTTGATTTCGGGTTCCAGCACAGTACCTATTGTTAGCTAATCATAGGGTAGGGACTACCCTATAAGTATGATCCAGTGGGCGGAGTGAAACATGTCAGGAGGCGTGGCTTTGTTGCAGATTAATGGGCTGAAGCCATTTTCAAGTCTACACTAGGTTGGCTGATCGGGAGTGCAGCACTGCTTGGATTCTATATATTCATCGCTTCAGATGAGCACCTTTAGCAGCCTGCACCTTTCTTCTTGGTGACTGCGGGAGTTTGGCTTCCCTAGATTGAGCGGCATTCATAATCTAGCACCAAGGTTTCAGTTTACTGTTGTCAAACCAGATAAGAGGTAGTTTCTGTCTACTGCTACCCTTTTTTTGCACACTCTCATTGGTCTTTGTCCTGTTTCTTTGAAAAAGCCTTATTTTACGCTCTTGATGTTTCCTTAAAGTGTCTTTCCAGGCAAAAAGAACCTTAATTTAATATGCAAACTTAAATTAGCCTAAATTTATCAATACATTACATACCTGGTGATTCTGCTGTTTCCCTACCTATAAGCTTAGTTTGGGCCAACATTGAATTTGCTAATCACTCAAGCATGTAGTCAGCTCCCAGAAGCTGCACTGCTTCATTATGTATGCAAAAGTTCTGTGCTTGTCAAAAGCTTCCTTCAGTGCACATACGCTGTTATTTTCTCTGAGCCGCGACCACATTCAGACCTGATAGGCACATACAGCGCCCCCCTCCTGTTTACTTTCCTCAGTGGAAAGTACTCACCAACTGCTCACCATGGAAAGGACCAGCAGCAGGATAGCAGTCATGTGACTTCAGATAAAGACATACAAGTATAGTATTTTAAGGGCAGTTTTCATCAATTTCACATAAGAGATTAAAACGGCAATGATCGAGGTACAAACATGGGGCCTTGGTGATATGTTGTCTTTCCATCTACTAGTTTGCTTCCTGCCACCCTGCTACTTCTTTTTACTGTTATAATTCTGACCTTATCATTCCCCAATCCTCTCTCCTCAGTGTACACAGACCTGTGTGTTCCAATTCTGAAACATTGTCCACAGGCAATTGACGTTCCCAACAAGCAGGGGACAACGCCACGTCAAATCCTCCGGCGAGCAGAAGACCTCATGGTAACCCATTTTCTTTGATACACAACTGTAGATCGGTCCAAAAAAGAATCAGTTTGTTTTTAAAGAATGTCTTGACTTTTACTGAGGGAAAAAAACAATTCCCCTTGGGTGATTAAAATATTAAAGCCTCCAGTTTTTTTTAAATTAAAATAACAAACCTTTTATACTTGTCTGCTCTGTGCAATGGTTTTGCACAGAGGAGCCCCGATCCTATTGTTTTGGGGTCTCCCACCAGCGCTCTCAGCTCCTCCTCTTCTTCATGTGCCAATATAGGAAGCCGCTTCCTATGGTGGCACACATGCGGGCTGCCTCTGAGCTCTGCTGTCTATTGACACAGACAGTAGGGCTCGGCCCCACCCCGCCCCTGCTCCCTTGTCACATAAGATTTGATTGACAGGAGTGGGAGCCAATGGCTCTTGCTATCAATCTGCACAGCGGGGAGAGACAGAGCCAGGAGAGCCACTCCTCTTGTGCACATTGCTGGATTGAAATAGGGCTCAGGTAAGTATAAGGGGGCTGAATGAGGATCCTCTGCAACAGAAGGTTTTTTTTTTTACCTTTAATGCATTAAGGTAAAATAGAAAACCTTTAAAGCGGAGTTCCACTCAAAAGTGGAAGCCCTGCTTGTTTGCTCCCCCCAACCTCCGGTGCCACATTTGGCACCTTTTGGGGGGGAGAACGGGTACCTGTTTTTGACAGGTACCTGTCCCTACTTCCAGGAGACCTGGAATGTGGTGAGGTCCACTGGAAGTTTGGCCCCCCCTCCTCCTTCCTCTGCCGCTGGGCCAGTTAGAAAGCACAGTGCGCTTTGCGCAGTAGAGAACCAGCTGTAAAGCCAAAAAGCTTCATTGCCGGTTTCCCTTACCATGAATGGCGAGGGCAGCACCCGTGAGCCGATCGGAAAAGCGGCTGGGGTGCCGACGTTGGTGGATCCCTGGAGACAGGTAAGTGTCAGTACAGTATTTTATACAGTACTTGTAGCTGCTGACTTTTAATTTTTGGAGGGGGGGCTGGAGTTCCGCTTTAAGCTTTAGAACCACTTTAATGTACATTGCAGGAATTTTAACAAATTTTGTAGCAGATTCCTATGATTTGTTGCTGTGAAAAATAGCTGCTTGTTTCACTAGACTGATTGCATACGGATTCTGAATGGGGGGTTCATTATAATCCACTGATGCCCTTTCTATGTTCTATTTAAACAAGCTGCATTGTCTGCATCCCTTTAGAAGTATTTAACCCTTGAGGAGTATCTCACAAAAGCGTACATTTCTATTGCAGGGGATGCCTAAAAGAAAATCTGTGCGCCAATCACACAAGGAGAAAATTCAATTTTTGGCGGCATTTTATACATCAACAGTGCTATAAGTGGAGTTTCCCTTTTAAGATCTTTAAATAATGAGATTTAATATTTATTCTTCTATAGTCTGTTGTCATACCTTTTTTATGTGGTTCAGTGCGATTACTTTATGACTGCTGTGACGTCAGAGTAAAAATGCATACCTGTATACCTGGAATGCTTGTACCCAGCTCAGAAATTGACCATGTGAAGGCAGACTGGTTGTTGGGGGAAGTCCCATAGATACTCGAGGAGCGGAATAGGGATCTGGCAACACCTTCCCAAAAAACAGCCTCTCTCGGCACATCTGATTATCGATGAGGGCTTAGACTTCACACAATCCTCCTACATGGAAGTTATTAAAGTGGTTGTAAAGTCTGAAGGTTTTTTACATTCTATGCATGAAGGTCAAAAAACTTCAGTATGCTGCTCTCCCCCCTAATACCTACCTGAGCCCAATCTCGATCAAGCAATGTGCACAAGAGCAGCGACTGTCCCAGCTCTCCACCTTCTCATTGGTTCGGTAACAACAACTGGCTCCTGCTACTTTCAATCAGTGTCATTGAGGAGGGAGCGGAGGGTGGGGCTGAGTCCTGCTCTGTGTGTTTTATTGACACACAGAATGGGGCTCAGAGGAGAGCATGCATGAGTCCCCCCATAGCAAATGGCTTGCTATGGGGGGGGGGGGGGGACTCGGCAGGGGGGAGGTGCCCAGAGCACTGGCATGGGACCCAATAAGAGGAGGATCGGAGCTTCTCTGTGCAAAATCATTGAACAGAGCAGGTAAGTATAACATTTTTGTTTTTCTTTTTTTATTTATTTTTTTTATTTGAGACTTTAATATCACTTTATCACTACAATTCACTGAACCCACCCAGTCCCCATTCCATCCCCTAAGTAAGCGAGATGCACCCAGTGACAACCGCGGTCTCAGGTCCCATTGCTGCCACCTAAATGTGACAGGGGCCATCTGATCCCACTGCTGCCAACAGAATGTGATGGAGGATATCTGAGATCCCACCGGCCTCAACAGATTGTGATGGAGGATGTCTGAGATTTCACCATTGCTACCAGAATGTAATGTGATAAATAAATAAATGCAGCGCTAAGTGTCATTAACCATGCGTTTTTCTGTGGTTAAACAAACGTGTAATCAAACATGCGTTTTCAGTGATTATACAAACATATAATCAAACCTATCACCTTTCATAGGTAATAAGGATGTTCATCCGAAAAAATGTGATGGTGATTCGAAAAAAATATGAGTGAAAATAAACAACAAAATATAAGTGCAGTGTCTACACACATGAATCATCTAATTAGAATAATATATATCACCCTACATCAAAGCAGTGTATAGTAGTATATAAAGGAATAAAATCCATACATAAAAAACTCTAGCGATAACGCTGTGCAAACTGTGGCACTGATGAGATCCCGTAGTGATTGTTACACCTGGTGGGCAATCTTCCTGCATACAGATTTCATATAGAAATAGTAAGGTGGATGCGCTTACCAGAAGGGATGGACACTCTCACCGTACGGCGGGGTGTCATAAGGGCTTGTGGATCCAGATGATCCTATGGGTGTTCACTGGAAACTCGGTGAGGCGTGCCAATGGACAATACCGGAAACTGCATACACAGCGACTTCAGAGACGGAAACTGCATACACAACGACTTTAGCGACTTCAGAGACGAGGTAGACTGTAGGTCATCGGATGGATGGATTCACCTCTCCCAATACGCTAGTGGCCGAAAGGATGTAGTTCTCACCACGTCACAATGTCATCCACATAGGGAAAAAAAAAGGGAATCTCCACATGGTGCATGAACCGATAAAAGCAGGTTTATTTGAAATCATCAGCGGTACAGCAGACGTTTCACAAGCATCAGATAAAAAAAGTTGAACAAGTGACCACAAGTTGAATAAAAATAGGATTGGAAATTAGCGTGGTAACAGAGTAACAGCAGTCAGCAACCCGACATGTTTTGGACGATTGTCCATCTACAGGGGCATATTTTATTCTAATTAGATGATTCATATGTGTAGACACTGCACTTATATTTTGTTGTTTATTTTCACTCATATTTTTTTGAATCACCATCACATTTTTTCGGATGAACATCCTTATTACCTATGAAAGGTGATATGTTTGATTACACGTTTGTTTAACCACAGAAAAACGCATGGTTAATGACACTTAGCGCTGCATTTATTTATTTATCACATTTTGTATACGGTTATCATACTGGTGATGCTGGCTGCTGATTTACACTTTTAAGAGAAAAATCTATTTAGTAGCGCAACAATACTTTTCTTTCTTTCTTGTTTACCAGAATGTAATGGAGGTGGTCTGAGATCCCACCGCTGCTACCAGAATGTGATGATGGCAGGCTCAAATCCTGGGAAAGCTTTGCGCAGCATGAAGCTAAGACTGCAATCATTACGTTCTGGTGGCAGTGGTGGGATGTATAATTGCTGTCATCTTACAGCTTTATTAAGACCCCTGTCACATATGAGGAGTTTTTCAGGCGCTAAAGGGCTAGAAATAGCGCATGTAAAGCGCCTGAAAAATGCCTCCCCTGCTTTCACACTGGGGCGCTGCGCTGGCAGGACGTTGGAAAAAAAGTCCTGCAGACAGCATCCTTGGGGCGGTGGAGGAGCGGTGTATACGCCGCTCCTGCCCATTGAAATGAATGGGCACCGCTGTCGAAAAGCCTGCAAAGCACTTCGGCAGCGGCGATACACGGGTGTTAACCCTTTCCTCAGCTGCTAGCAGGGGTTAAAAGCGCCCCACTAGCAGCCGAAAAGCGCAGATAAAACTAGTGGCGCTTTACCGCTAACGCGGCCTTGGCTGCAATGTGAAAGGGCTCTAAGAGTATTATGTAGGCTGCCATTTCTGAACTCTCCTTTTGATAAGGTTAATTCTTTGGATATCATGTAAATGCTTTGAGTCGCTGACCCATGACAAGTGTGGAGATAAGAAATTCTGACACTTCTGTGAAGCCAGGCAGAAAGAAATTCAAGAGGAAATCGGCATCATCCAGCCCATACTTCTCCCATACAGGGTGCATGTTCATGTATATATAAACCCTAATAGAATACATTTAGTAGCTAATCACTGTGTATCATAAACAACTGCCATTTTAAAACTACAAACATCCTGAAACACCCTATTGCTGAGTCAGACCTATCGCTCTACAATCAAACTTCATGCTCCTTGCTGATTGGGGAACTCTTGCTCTTACTCAGCAGGTGTTTGTTGGACCTCTGCTGAGAGACCACTGCTTAGGTTTGTGTTTAAAATGTTTTTCTCTGGGTTTACAGGAGAGACATATGATTGAAAAAGAAAGCTCCCCTAAGGCATACAAAAATCCCTCATCTAAGGAGACAACAGAGTGGAGAGAGAAGCTTTTAGCTGAGAGCATGGATGAATACCAAGAGCTGTATGGGCAGTATGATGGTGAGTGCAATAGAAGCATGGCGATGTTACTGTGTAGGTTTGTACATGGTGCATTACCATCCATGTTCTTTTTAAACTTGAGTGCTTAGTTTATCAGAGGTTGGATAGATTTCATCCAGGGATAGGTGCTAGCCCATTACAGGTGTTCAGAACAGGCCTCAATCACATCAAAGCCTTATGCTGATGGTGTCATCTGAACCAGAATCTCAGTCCAGGAAGTAGAATGGGAACCTGGATGATGCCTGAATAAATATCCTTCATCCTTCTAGAGAGAGAAAAGTAGATGAAAGGGCACTTTGGGGGGTCAATAAATACTTGTAAGTGCAACACTTACCCATTGACGGTTATTTAAACCCAAAAAAGCAAAAAGATAATATATTTCAGTTTGCCAGAGGCGGTGGATGCCACTGTTTTCCTTTTTTCAAGCTTATTTTTCTTTATTTTCACCTGATAATCCTGAAAATAACATACTTCCTGTCCCTGGGTGGCTACAATCTCCCCTTCACTGTATTTATGGAGGAAGCCATGGTTGTGACACAGGACTTCTGCCTTTGTTCATCTCCATTACATTGTAGATTGATAATAGCAGTACACAAGAAATATAAGGGTCTTTTAAGCACACAGGAAGGGACAAGAACGCTGCATTTCTGGCAAGATCAACTGGCATTTTTGATCAAACCAGTGTACTATCACTTTCCAATACATCGATTATTAACTCCTTCCTGCCTCCGCCTCCCGACCCTTTATGTTGATCTAAATGCTGGGAGGCGGGCATTTGGATCATGTGACCACTGTGATTGGCAGTCACAGCGGTCACATGATCAGAAAGCTCCCGATTGCAAGTATGCATCTGAAGCTTTCCATTACTGTGCTAGGAGTGTGCGTTCAGCACAGTAAAGTGTTTACCTAAGGCCAATTATATGTGACCGATCAGCGTTAAAGCCCACCTATCGATAGGCCACATATATGCGCCAGGTTGGTGGGAAGTAGTTAAGGGCTCTTTCACACCCTATGTGCATTGGGCAGCATTGCTCAATGTAGACCCAATGTAACAAGAAGCTAAAATACATTGGGGGGGGGGGTAAATTTATCAAAATTTAAGTGGCTATGGATGACAACCAATCGGCTTCTCTCTTCAGCTTGTTCCATTAAGCTTTGAGGATAAAAGCTAGAAGCTGATTGGTTGCCATGACAGCTGCTTCAGATGCTGGCTGCTTCAGTTTTGGTTAATTCCCCTCATTGTTTGCAATGGGCTCAATTTACCCCAATGGGAAAAAATAGGGCATGCTGCATTTAAATGCAGCGAAATACGTCACAACATGCGTTAGGATAAAAAAAAAGAAAAATATAAAGCCCCACAACATTGTAAAAACCTGCACAACAATGCACCACAATGCAAGTGCGTTTAACACACATCAGTGCATGTTAAATGCATTGTATACCATGTCATTCCAGTCTTCGGGTAGGTTCCATCCTTTGCATGTTGGGAACACGTGCACAATCGCAAGAGAAATGCATTGGCATTTAGCAGATGGACTGTGGTGCCATTCATTTTTAACCGCTTGCCAACCAGCTGCAGTCATTATACTGCAGCAGGTTGGCACGGCTATGCGAAAGGCTGTAGGTGTACATCGGCCACCTTAAGAGCTATGGGGGGCGCGCGTGACGCCGGAGCCAATGCAGGATGTCTGCCGGCCACCCGCGATCGCTCCACAGAGAGCCAGAATGGGGATCTCTGTATGTAAATAAACAGATCCCCGTTCTGACAGGGAAGTAGAGAGAGAGATCTGCTGTTCCTAGTGATCAGGAACAGCGATCTCTCTCCTCCTCCACTAACTACACTGCCCCCACAGTTAGAAAAACCTCCCTAGGGAACACATTTAACCCCTTGATCACCCCCTAGTGTTAACCCCTTCCCTGCCAGTGACTTTTATACAGTAATCAGTGGCTATTTTTAGCTCTGATTGCTGTATAAATGTCAATGGTCCCAAAAAAGTGTCAAAAGTGTCCGATCTGTCTGCCGCAATGTCGCAGACCCACTAAAAGTCGCAGCTCGCCGTCATTACTATTAATAAATAAATAATAAAAATGCCATAAATCTATCCCTTATTTTGTAGACTCTATAACTTTTGCACAAACCAATCGATTTTATTTATTTATTTTTTAATTTTTTACCAAAAATATGTAAAATACACATTGGCCTAAACTGATGAAGAAATGTATTGTTTTAAAAATATTGTTTTATCTTTTTCAAAATTGTCGCTATTTTTTTGTTTATAGCGCAAAAAATAAAAACTGCAGAGGTGATCAAATACCACCAAAAGAAAGCTCTATTTGTGGGGAAAAAAAAGGACATACATTTTGTTTGGGTACAGAGTCGCACGACCGCACAATTGTAAGTTAAAGCAACGCAGTGCCGTATCACAAAAAAATGGCCTGGTCAGGAAGGGGGAAATCCTTCCGGTCCTTAAGTGGTCTATGATACCCCATGCATCTGCAAACGCTTGTGTTTTTGTGCACACCAAACCTCACGGTGATGCATAGTTTTAAAAAAAAAAAAAGTGTCAAACTCCTTTTCCCCCTTTTTTGCACATAGGGCAGCCCTTTCAAATGAATGGCCTGCCCTACATACAATGCGCAGAAGCGCGGCCATGCTTTGTCGCACCTGTAGATGTGAACTAGAGGTTGACCGATATGGGTTTTTCTCTGGCCGATGCCGATATTTAGAAATCGCGGTGGCCGATGGCTGATATATGATGCCGATATTTTTTTTGGGCCGATATATTAGGCCGATTTTTTTTTTTTATTAATTTTTTTTCTTCTTTTTTTTTCCCTTCATCTCATAAAATCTAACAGTTAGACCCCTTTCACACTGGGGCGTTCTTCAGGCGCTTTTGGGCTAAAAATAGCGCATGTAAAGTGCCTTTAAAACGGCTCCCCTGCAGTCTCAGTGTGAAAGCCCGAGTGCTTTTACACTGAGGCGATGCGATGGATGGATGTTAAAAAAAAGTCCTGCAAGTGGCATCTTTGGAGCGGTGTATACCGCTCCTCCACCACTCCTGCCCATTGAAATGAATGCGCACCGCTGCCGAAGCACCTGCAAAGCGTTTCGGCAGCAGCGCCTTATGGGCGCATTTAACCCCTTCCTCGGCCGCTAGCTGGGTTATAAGCGCCCCGCTAGCAGCCGAATAGCGCCGCTAAAATGACGGTAAAGCGCAGCTAAAACTAACAGCGTTTTACCATCAACGCATGCCCGATCCAGTGTGACAGGCAACCTTAAGTAATAAGTGATACAGAAATTTTTTTACATTTAAACATTTATTAAACAAAACAAACCTCCAATCAGTTCACTTGTATGTATAATTTAGATTAAAAAAAAATAAACTATATCTTAAATATTAAATACACAAAAACAGGTAATCAAAACTTTTGGACGAAAAAAAAAATGGGCTAACTTTACTGCTTATTTTTTTTTTTTATTTCATTAGTGTATTTTTTTTTTTTTAAATTGCGTTTGAAAGACCGCTGCGCAAATAACGTGTGACATAAAATATTGCAACAACCGCTATTTTATTCCCTAGGGTCTCTGCTAAAAAAAATATATATAATGTTTGGGGGTTCTAAGTGATTTTCTAGCAGAAAATACAGGATTTTTACTTGTAAGCAACAAGTGTCAGAAAAGGTTTAGTCTTTAAATGGTTAACCTGAGAACTTCTACAAAGATAAAAGAACCTGAAGAGATACAATGTATCTTCTTATCAGACTTGGCAGGCTGCCCAGAGGAGGAGGAGAATCCTCTCCACAGATAACTTCAGGAAACTTGCATTGACTTCTATTACAGAAGTCATTTCCAAGTCCCGCTGAAGTTATAATCGGCTTTTTTTTATCAGCACAATTGGCCGATGCCGAATAAGTAAAAAAAAGCCAAATATCGGCCGATATATCGGTCGACCTCTAATGTGAACCAAGCCTTATATGCAAATTACCGGCTTTGCACAATCTTCGAACAACTTCTGATACATTTGCCATTATATAACACAACTTTTAATTTTTTCTTTAAGATGATGACTACGTGGATTCAGTTCCCGAAACGGAAAGCTTTGAATCCTGGGCCGATCGTATCTACAGAGAGTACCATGCTAGAAATTGTCGCTATGATAATACAAGTGTAAAGACTAAAGTTGTGACTTTGCAGGACACCTCCAGGCTTGTGGGGGAGCGGAGATACCAAGAAAGAAAAGAACAAATGGAGAGAGAACTGCACCAGGCTAAGAGTGATAGATATCACAGGAAATGCCAGGAGGTGTTCGGGGGTGCCGGTACAAGCCATGAGGCTGGCTCAAAGCATGGAACTGGCAATGTTGAGCCAACAGAAAAAAGTGGTTACGTGACTGACAATGATAGTGCCCTTAACACAGATACAAGGACGGGTATTCGTATGTTGAGCTACAAGGACATCCCTTGGCCAGTTCAAGGTGGCACTGCAGAGCAGATGGCACGGTTCATAGCAGCAGGTGCAGACTCCTCGGACATCACATCATATAAGCGCTACCTGCGGGCGCAAAGAGTGACTTGGCATCCGGATCGCTTTATGCAGAGATGTGGCGCTCGTCTGCTTGCAAAGGACCGAGTGCGGGTGCTGGAGACTGTTACGGCTCTGTCACAGGAATTGAACAGACTGGCAGAGCTAGCAAAGTGACAGATGTGGTACCACTGGTATCTATAGCTTTACTGGGCACCTTTAAAGTAGAATTGCTGGCTAAAACTAACTAGTCTTAAAAATATCCCCTCCCCTCTCCTAACATCTATGCTGGCTAACCTGTTTGGTAAAGATGTACATACTTATCTATTTTCAGCCCACTCTGGTCCAGTCACGTGATCTGGCTTCCGTGTCAGCCAGCAGCTGCTGCACGGGACGAGAGGAAGTGCCGACAATGGCTGGGCATTCTAGGAGTAATGATGTCACCCATAGGCTCCTGTGTCCCAGCCGTTGTCTGCGCTTCTTCCTCTCTCCTGCAGCAGCTGCTGGCTGACACGGAAGCCAGATCACGTGACTGGACCAGAGTGGGCTGAAAATAGATAAGTATGTACATTATTAGTAAACAGGTTAGTCAGCATATGTGTTGGGGGGGGGGGGGGGGGGGGGGGGGGGACATTTTAAGACTAGTTAGGTTTAGGCTGGAATTTTACTTTAATTATGTGTTACTTTCTGTATCTCCCACCTACATTTTTTTTTTAGTTGCACTCCCGTTTCACAAGGTAAAAAGTACAAGCTGCTTCAAATTGGTGTAGGAAAAAAAATAATCAAGTAAACTCATTTACCAGTTCTGGAGTTTGTGCTGTACTGTGCCAAGATTCTAGTTGTTACCAATCTGGACACCAAATCAAATGGACAAATGGAGGAGATTTACTAAAGCTGGTGCACTGAGAATCTGGTGCAGCTGTGCATGGTAGCCAATCAGCTTCTGCCCTGGTTCACATTGGAGTGATTTGGCATGCAATTTGACATGTCAAATCGCATGCCAAATCGGCGGCAATTCCTGGCAATGGCACCATCCGAATAGTTGCGATGCTGCATTTGCGGTGCTGCACCAATTCCCAAAAGTAGTTTCTGTACTACTTTTGGCGACTTTGGGGTGCGATTTCCAGACATCTGTGCAGCAAACCGCACAGATGTCTCTGAAAATGCCCCCAAAGTCGGGACTGACATGCGGGAGTGAAATCGTGCGAGTTCAGCTGAACTCGCACAATTTCATTCCCACTGTCAGTGTGAACCTGAGCTCTAACTTCAGCTTGTCCAATTAAGCTTTAACAATACAACCTGGAAGCCGATTGGTTACTATGCACAGCTGCATCAGATTCTGTGTGTTCCTGTTTTAGTAAATCTCACCTCATTTGAACTCCAAGGTGATATCTCCATCCCCTGCATCTGCTAAAGAAAAATGTTAATCATCAAAGCCCTACGCATTAAGTGGAATACAGTTGGGGGAAGCCAGGGTGGAATAACAATTTACACTAAGCCAAGCAGCAACACTCAGTGCCAGGCAGCAGCTGTTAAGGCAGATGAAATCTTGAGGTATAGATTATTATAATATTGTCATATTGGCTTGGCTTCTCCTAAGGATCACAGGAGTGCAGTTCGTTTTGCACTCCTGTGACCCGTTTTCAGCAGAGAGCGGTCTGAAGTCCGCTCTCTGCTGATGTCACAGAAGTCAGACGAGGCTCCACGTCATCACAACCACGGAGTTGGGATCCACCAGATCTGTGGACCAACACCCCGCTCAGCCTCTCATTGAGCCGCAGATAGCCTGAGCCGACCGCCCCCGCCACCCCCACAGCCCAGCGCTCCAGTGAGCGAGGAGGGAGCAGAACAGAGAGCTGTGACTGACAGTCTGCAGCTCTTTTCTCGGTGAGCTGCGAGAACCAGGTGATCAGCGATGTTCAATCGCTTGGTTCTCATTGTTGGAGGCGCCGGGGGACAGATGCAGCATCCACCTATCTAAGTATGATTCTTGGAAAAAAAAAAAAAATCTCTTTTAATGTCGTTTTGAAGGGTGAGCTTACCTTTCATAACATGTTACACAGGTCCCCACTCCCCCACTTTGACCACTAGCGGGGGATCTCCCCCCCCCGCTAGCTGTCATAATTTTTAAAAAATGCAGCTATGCGGGGCTCTGGCCACGTCACTCATTCAGAGTGTTCTCTGAATGGAAAGCTACTAGTCTCCACAGCCTTAGCGGTTGTTGGCTTGCAGTTTTCAATGAGCTACCATGGTGCTGTGAGCTCTGTGGTAGTTTATTGATTCTTTTTGTCAGAATGTATTGGCTTCCTTGTACGAGGTATGAGCAAGCAGGTACACTGACAGGTCCGCAGGAGACCTGCATGGTATCAGGCAGTGTTAATTTTGTCGACTAAAACATTTTAGTTGACTAAATGAATACTATAGTCGACTAAAATACGACTAAAACTAACAAATGAGATGACTAGATTGTAAGCTCTAACGAGCAGGGCCCACTGACCCCTCCTGTATTGATTTGTATTGTAAGTGTACTGTCTGCCCTCATGTTGTAAAGCGCTGTGCAAACTGTTGGCACTATATAAATCCTGTATAATTATAATAATAATAATAATAATAATAATGATGACTAAAATACAACTAAAACAAAAACTAATGCATTACAATTTAATTACACCCATTAGATTTTTTTTACCCGGAAAAAACAATTCCTTAAAAAACAATAAACTTATCCTTTAAAGTATATGTGAAGGCATCGAATGTAAATCACGATATTAAATGCAAACACTTTTTAGAATTACCTAGTGATGACGTTTTCTAAAAAAAATAAAAAAATGCATAGATGTGAACCAGGCCTCACAGGACAACATGCCGACACAAGTTTCTAATACCTTTTTATTTGTTTTTACTTTTATTTAGCAGTAATGTGACCATGGCTACTCTTCCGATCATCTTCTGAAGTTTGGGGGCCTAGCGGCATTGGTAGAGTGTGGGTGGTGACATGACATAAGAGTAGCAGGGAAATACCCTGTATTCCTATTTTGCATTTCATAGGGCCCTCTTTATGCAGGTGAATAATTAACAGTCTCTTGCTAGGAGCTGCTGTCAATCAAGCAGATCAGTGCAGGGAATGCAGCGTCAGCCAGATTGACAGTGTAACTACAGGTACGCTGTGTCGGCATGTTGTCCTGTGAGGTCTTGTTCACACCTATGCATTTTTTTAGTGCATTTTCAGTTTTGCAGAAGTACACTACAGTCCATTTAACATGGTTTCCTATGGGTCATGTTCACATTTGTACATTTTTTTGTTTAATAAGTTTTTATTAAAGAAAATATATCATGTATACAGTTATAACACAAATCTTCCATTATTTTAACAGCATAGGTTATAGTACTCATAAAATTCACTGCTTAGTTAGTTTTATCAGGTGCGCACAGGAAGTTACAATAAGTCAACTAAACAGCTGATTTGGATAAAGAAGTGTAAGCTAGGTGAGCACTATACATTAAATGGAATTTAAATAGAAAATATTGCTTTAGTTTAACATAAGTATACATCGAGACAAGATAGTGGTAGAGAGGGAGAGGATAGAAAAGAAAGAGTTGAAGGTGGGAAGGGGAGAGGGTAGGAGGTTGCTGGCATACTAGACCATGTATTGAGCAGAGGGGAAGATTATCATGAGTGGGTGTTTAATGGCTATGCTAAAGTGTTAGGGTTGAGGGGTTAGAGCAGGAGGTTTGTATATGTGGCAGTAGTCTGAAATTTTTTCCAGGGTTCCCAGGTTAAAGAATGTTTCTGGGAGGTCCCTCTAATATTGTGGGTGATACTCTCCATAAGGTATACATTGTCAATCATTTGTAGCCAGGCCTTCATAGAGGGAGTAATTGGTTGGCCCCACAATGTGGGGATTAAGGCTTTGGCAGTGTTTAGTAGATGAGGAATGATTGAGTGTTTGTACGCCTTTATGGGAGTTTTTGTGATATGAAACAGAATAGCCCATGGATCATTTGGTATTTGAACATCAGCTATCTGAGCAATCAGAGTGCGAATATTCTCCCAATACGGTTTAATCAATGGGCAGAACCACCATATGTGTGCGTGAGTAGCTTTGTTCCCACAGTTCCTCCAGCACAATGGGGAACTGGCGGGGAACATTTGGTGTAGGCGAACTGGGGTGTAATGCCACCTAGTGAGCAGTTTATAGTTGACCTCTGTCATTCTTGAGGCTATGGACGAGGTGTGAGCAAGTTGGAGGATCCTATCTTTTTGGTTGTCAGTCAGGAAGAGACCAAGGTCAATTTCCCATTTAGTCAGGTAGGAAGGGGGGTCTGGGTTTTGAAGTGTAATAAGAGCTTTATAGAATATAGAAATGCAATGTAGAGGGGGGTCTTTTGGAAGGAATATTACTTCTATTTCGTTTAAATCGCTAATGCCTCTAATTGGATTAGAAAGGGAGCTTAAGAAGTGTTGTAATTGGTGGTATCTCCATTTATCTAGGAACGTGGCTGGTTTAGGGGTGAGGATTGAAGATAAGGGTTTAAGTGTATTGCCATTTAGAACGTGATGTAATAAGAGGGGTTCCTCTGACCTCCATGTCTTAAAACCTGGATCCAAAAGGCCTGGTAGAAAGTATGTGTGATTGAGAAGAGGTAGCAAAGGGGAGTCATAATTCCAGGAATGTTTTTTGTGTAGTGCGTCCCATATATCCAAAGAGGAAATGGTAAGGGCCGAGGTGGTGTGGGCGAGGTTCCTGTGGGAGCGGGGTATCCAGGGAGCCATTGAAAGGTCCACTCCACTCAGATGATATTCGATTTGTACCCATAGCTTCCTGCCAAGGGCATATTTCCATTCAGCTAGTCTGGCCAGTACCGTTGCTTGGAAATAGGCTTTAAAATTAGGAAGTGCCAAACCACCTGAGCATTTGGAGCGGGACAATAACCCCCTGGATATTCTAGGGTGTCTATCCTTCCAGATAAAGCGGGAGACCAGGGACTGTAAAGTAGTAAAAAACCCCACCGGGACACCTAGTGGTAGCATTTGAAAAAGGAAAAGGATGCGTGGTAGTATGTTCATTTTAATTATATTAACCTTCCCTAACCAAGTATGTGACAGGTTAGACCATTTTCGTAGGTCAGTTCTGACTTTATTTAGCGTGGGGATGTAATTATATCGGAAAATGGATTGAAGATTAGAGGTGAGGTAAATACCTAGGTACTTCAAACAGTTTGATTCCCATCGAAAAGGAAAAAGGGGTTTGAGGAAGAGAGTCTCGGCCTTGGGGATGTTAATGTTTAAAATTTCGGATTTAGATAAATTTATTTTGAAGTTAGAAATTGATTGAAACGTGGAGAATGCAGACATCAGATTCGGAATCGAGATCCGAGGTTGTTGGATAAAAAATAGTACATCGTCTGCATATGCCGCGTATTTATGGGATCTGTTGCCTATTTGTATGCCTTTGATGTTAGTATTGTTCCTGATTGTGGCGAGAAAAGGTTCTAGAGTGATAGCAAATAGAAGAGGGGAGAGGGGACAGCCCTGCCTGGTTCCGTTATGTAGGGTAAAGGGGTCGCTCAACGTTCCGTTAATCTTGACTTGAGCCGAAGGGTTAGCATAAAGAGAAGAAATACGGTGAAACATTTTAGGACCCACCCCCAAATGGCGTAAGGTCAGCTTAAGGTACTCCCAGTCCACCCTATCGAAAGCTTTTTCTGCATCAGTAGAGAGGAGTAGGGTGGGCTGGGAGCACCGTCGAACGTATTGAATCAGAGAAATTGCACGAAGGGAGTTATCTTTCGCTTCTCTAGCGGGTATAAAACCTGATTGATCCGCCGAAATCCAATTTGGTATAAGGGGAAGTAGGCGGTTTGCCATAACTTTGGCAAATAATTTAATGTCAACGTTTATTAACGATATAGGTCTAAAACTATTACAGAGTGTAGGGTCCTTGTCTGGTTTAGGGATGACTGTGATATGAGTCAAAAGTGATTCTGGGCGTAAGCCTGAAGAGTGGGAGATTGAGTTTGCATATTCAGAGAGTCGAGGGAGCAGGATGTCACTAAATGTTTTATAGTATAAAATCGTGAGTCCGTCAGGTCCAGGGGCTTTACCAGAGGGGGAGGACTTCAATGCTGTCTGGAATTCCTCGACCGAAAAGTCTTCTTCTAATTCTTTTAGAACAGATATGGGTAATTTGGGAAGATTTGCCTCTCTCAAGTAGGATAGCATACGGTTTCGTCTCTCCTCACAAGGGAGAGAGGATAAGTCATTTTTGACATTATATAGGTCCGCGTAGTAGTCTCTAAATGCTTTAGCAATATCTGGGGTTGCATGGGCCAATGTACCTGACGGAAGCTTAATCTTGGGGATGAATGATTGCGACTGTTTAGTCTTTAGTGATCTAGCCAGCAATCTACTTGGTTTGTTCCCCCATTCGTAAAATTTTTGCGACAGACGCTGGAATCTTCTCTTGGTGTCTAGATTAAGGAGGGACTTCAATTCCTCACGTTTAAGTGTGAGGGATTTAAGGTGTTCATTATGTAAAGAAAGTTTATGTTGCTTATCTAGAGCCTCTATCTGTTGTAGAACCTGGTTAATTTGTTGACCATGCTCTCTTTTTATCCGTGCACCAAGCTCAATGAGCCGACCTCTAATGGTAGCCTTATGAGCTTCCCAAACGACCGAGGGGGAGGTGTCAGAGGATTTGTTTTCCCTAAAATATTGCGATAAGTGGGAGGCTAGCATAGAGACCTCTGCTTCATTAGTGAGAAGGGAATCGTTAAGCCTCCAGTTGGTGGTGCGTCGGGGTAGGGAGGGCATGGTCAATGTCATCGACACAGGTGCGTGATCTGAAATTGATGTGAGACCAATGTGGGCAGAGTGTAAAAAGGGGAGATGGAAATGGTCTAAGAATATATTGTCTATTCTAGAGTATGATTGGTGTGTTGAGGAGTAGTGTGAGAAATCCTTCTCCTTAGGATGAAGAAGGCGCCAAACATCCATCAATTGATGATCAAGAAGCCGTTTTTTCACAAATTTCAGTCTTTTGAAAGAGATATTAGAACGGCTTTGTGATGTATCAATAATGGGGTCTAACGGCATGTTTAAGTCCCCCGCTAGAATAGTAAGTCCTGTGGCAAAGTGTGACAACTTAGTCAGTATTTGGGAAAGGAAGGTAGGTTGGTCATGGTTCGGGCAATAGATATTTGCAAGCGTGCATTGGACATTTCCAATGAATCCCTTAAGAAAAAGGAAGCGACCATAGTCATCCGCAAGCATGTCAGAAAGCCTGAAAGACAAACCACTGCAGAAACCAATAGCTACACCTTTGGACTTATTGGTGTCTGACAGGCTATAGTACCACTGCGGAAAGTTAGGTGAGGTAAGTTTAACAGGTGTTGTGTGGGTTAAGTGCGTTTCTTGAAGAAAGGCAATGGAACATGTAGCTTGTTTAAGTTCACGATATAATTGATGTCGTTTAGCAGCAACATTAAGACCCCTAACATTGTAGGATACAATCTTTACCTTAGCCATTTAAAAAGAGCATGAATATTTTCAGTTTGTCTTGCCAAGCATACCAGCAGAGAGGGGGAAGAGGGGGGGGGGAAGAGAGAGAGGAATAGTAGGAAAGAAAGAGAAGAGAGGAAGAAGGAGAAGACAAACATATACAATAATTATACATGTAGGTCAGAGAACTAGTGGGAAATGAAAAAATATCACGCAGAAAACTGCAGTGGTCCCATTGGGGAGAGAGAGAGCGAAAGGCCATCCCAATCCTTAAACAAGGATTAGATAGGATATCTTCGGGGCCATTCACGCTCGCCATCCCCAGGAGGAGGTGGGGGGTGGTGTTACGCTATGGGGGGGAGGTGGCGAGGGGAGTGTGCCCCGACAGCACACGGCCTGTAGAAGAAAAACATGTTAACAACCCGTCATTAACAAGAGAGCAATGAATTCCAGTCGGAAATATGAAAACCCATGTAAGTGAAACCAGGATCAATAAAAACAATAAGCAACCTACAAGAAATCGCAAATGTAGACCAATTGGAAACATGCAACAATCAACATAATAATAAAGAAAAACAAATATTGGTCAGTTTACCGATGAGTCCACCCCGGCTCCGCAGGCACAAGTACAGAAAAGAGTAAAGAAAAATTCTATATGCACACGCAAACACAGCGACCGGGTCCGGACTCAGCCAAAAGAGCCTTTTTGTAAGAAAAAAAAAAAAAAAAAAAATGATTTATATTATTAACAATAATATGGGTGAAAAAATAAATGTTTTAGCCTTGTGTTTGTGCAGAGCCTGGGAGAGAAGCGCGACTCCTCTTTGAGGGGGTCTTTTTCCAGACAGAGTCCATGGGACATGAGAATTTTGGAATCGAATCCTGCCAGCCTGGAAGTTCCATGGGTGAGAGATGTAGGTCCTGCAAAAAAGTTGGAAGTTCCTCAGGAAATCTCAATGTATGGGAACGACCATTTTTTGTAGCAATCAGGCAGGCAGGAAAACCCCATCTGTATGTAATCCCGTCAGATCGTAAGTTATCCAGTAGCGGTTTTAATGCTCTGCGGCGGTCCAGAGTATCTTTAGAAAGATCTGGATAGATACTGATGGTGGCACCGTCAAAGTCAATGTTAGGTATGCCTCGCATCTTTATCATAATGGCATTTTTATCTTCAAAATAATGTAGGCGGCAGATGACATCTCTGGGCTGGTCCGAGTTAGCGTTACGGGGTCGTAAAGCCCGATGCACACGATCAAAGCGTAATGGTGCGGCGACAGGGTTACCCAGGATGGTATTAAAAATGCCTCTTATAGAAGGTTCAAGATCAGTATCCCTAGTGGCTTCCGGCAACCCTCTAACTCGGATATTGTTTCTGCGGTTACGATTTTCGAGGTCTTCGAGCTTATATAAGGATGTACGGTGAGCAAAAGCCAGCTGGGCAACAGTGTCCTGCAGTTCTTTAATGGCTAGTGCCTGCGTGTCCTGTCGCTGCTCCGTTTCCTCCACCCTGACCAGGAGATGTGACATATCAGATCGAACAGCAGTTATTTCTTTTTTGATGGATTTCTCCAAACTGTGAAACATACCTGCAAGTTCTTTTTTGAGGCCGCTCATAAGTGCTGACATTTCAGAGCCTACGGGGGATCCGGGATCATCCATAAGATCCGAGCAGCAGGAAGAAGCTGGAGAGCTCTCCCTCACAGAAGCAGTGTGGGATGATGGAGAGGCGCTTACTCTCGAGGCCCTGTCTTGGTCACCGCGTGCGTTGGCTAGGTATTGCTGAATAGAACCTGTGGAGACTGGAATAGAGAGTGATCTCTTGCTTGAACGTTTAACAGAGGCAGAGCGGAGCTTAGGTGTTTTGGCGGGCATAATTGGAGCTATATGGCCGATAGCTGCAAGGGGCACCCCCCCTCACATCTGAGCAGTGTCACATATTCATCAAAATGTTGTCAGCACCTGGAGGGGTTCCCATTTAGGTGGAGCACAGGTAGCAGAAAGTGTACTCTAATGACAGTAGAAGGGCAAGTAAAATTATTAAAATTATTGTAATTAAGCAAAAATAGAGGCTGTAAAGGTAATGCGTCAGATGAGAGAGGAACTTGCTGAAAAGTGAGTGCTGTAGAAAAGTTTCAATGAGAAAGGTAGTGGAGAAAGATGGTTATGGGAGTACTTGGAGCACCAAGATGGCCGCCGACCTCCAGGGATAGGCCGAAGCCGCGGACTTTCCTAGTGATTGTATCCGGTCGGGCGAGCGCCTTTTTCAGTGCGAGATGTAGGCTCAGAGCGGATCTTTGGGGAGGGGAAGCTGTTACTCACTGTGTCCCAGGGGTCAGGCAGGGCAGATCCATCCCAGGCCGGTGTCCAGCTCCCCAGATAGTGTAGGTCAGAGGCTCCAGGTATGTAGCAGGCCGCGGGGCAGCATCAGGCCGTAGCGCAGCGGAGCGGAGGGATCGGGCTTCCAGGCAGACCTCGGGTGACCCCCCTCGCCGTTCCCCCGACAGGTTGGCAGCCACTCGCCGAGGATGAGCGTCCGCTCGGCTCCCGGCTCACTGGGGCGGCAGGCTAGAGGCTCCGATCGGGCCGTAGGCCCCAAGATGGCGGCGGGAGTCTCTGCCAGGAGCAATCCACAGGCCCGGGGCACCGAAAACAGCAAAAGTCCACAAAAATAACACTCCGGGCGCCAAGCAGGGCGGCCCCAGGGGCTGATAAAGTATAAAGCAGGCTCTCAGGAGAGAGTTAGAGCCCGGATGGCAGCAGATTCTCTGTGGCTTGGAGGAGCTCAGCCAGAACACGTCCTCCACCTTGCTCATCCAGACACGCCCCCCCCACATTTGTACATTTTATAGAAAGGGCCAGGGACTTTTTTCTGGTTTTTGGTTCCATAGACTTCAATTGATCAAAAACATGTATTAAAAAACACAAAATGCACCTGGAATATGCAAACTGCAGCCTGCATAGGTGTGAACCAGGCCTAACTTGGATTATAAATTGATGCAAACTGACCATGCCATAGCAAATTTACTTCTGTGGTTAGCATGATTAGAGTGGACCGGGACTGAAGGGGACTGACAGGATCACCAGGTGTTTGCTGCTGAAAATGAATGTTGCTGAACAAGCACGAAGATGCACAAGATTTATTATTGACGGGCCAGTGCCTTGAGCTGCAGTACAGTGAAATTCACTGCACTGTGGGAAAAATTCAGCATGTGTGCAATTTTTGTTTTCTGCATCTCCTCCCGGCCGAATAGGAAGTGGGTCCTGAGACCCGGACCCGACTGGCCGGGAGTCTTAAGACTATGCGACGCCCAGTCAGGATAACTGATCCCCCGCCCCGCCTATAGCAGAATGACGGATGTGGTTAAACCAACATTTATTAAAAGTATCTTATGCATTAACATGTTACAAAGCGATAGAAAGCAAACAGCCGTGGACTTCGCCTGCAGGCTGATACATGGTGACGTCACAGAATTCGGCTTTACCCAATGCGTTTCTCTGTAAGAGGCATTGACAGAACGGATGCTCTCGATGCCTCTTACGGAGAAACACGTCGGATTGAGACAATTTTTTTTTTTTTAGATGAGATATGTATATATAGAAAATCTCTATCTCATCTATTTTTTTTATCACAGAGGTTTATAGGTTGCACACTTAAATAATTACGCAAAGATACAGTATAGAGTTTGTTTTATCCTACTGACACCAAAGTCGGGACTTATTTTATCCCACCAAATGGGGGTTTGTTTTACCCTCCAACACCAGTTTTATTCCACTGATTTGTACCACTTACAACAATAATGAGATCCCACTGACACCAACAAAAGCATTTATTTTGTTCCATTATCAACAAATAGGGTGTTTATTGTATCCTACTGACTGCAATAAAGAGTTTACTATATCCAATTGACACCAACAGTGGGGCTTTGTTTATTCTATAGACCAGTGGTCTCCAAACTGCGGCCCAGGTGCAGCCTTTTGCTTGCCTTTATGCAGCCCTTGAGGCATTATTCCTGCCCCGGACACCAACAATAGGGGAAAGTTCCTGCCCCTGACATCAACAATGGGACAAAATTCCTCCCACTGACACCAACAATGGGACAAAATTCCTCCCACTGACACCAACAATGGGACAAAATTCCTCCCACTGACACCAACAATGGGACAAAATTCCTCCCACTGACACCAACAATGGGACAAAATTCCTCCCACTGACACCAACAATGGGACAAAATTCCTCCCACTGACACCAACAATGGGACATGATTCCTTCCACTGACACCAACAATAGGGCACGATTCCTTCCACTGACACCAAAGACGGGGCACGATTTCTTCCACTGACACCAAAGACGGGGCACAATTTCTTCCACTGACACCAAAGACGGGGCACGATTTCTTCCACTGACACCAAAGACGGAGAACGATTCCTTCCACTGACACCAAAGATGGGGCACAATTCCTTCCACTGACACTAAAGATTGGGCATTGTTTAATCCCACTGGGCACTGTTCTGGCCCCCCAAAGTCTGAATGACAGTAAACTGGCCTTTTGTTTAGAAAGTTTGGAGATCCCTGCTATAGACACTAACAATTGGGCTTATTTTATTGTAGAGACACCAAAAATGGGGCTTATGTTTTCCTACAATATAGGGTTTATTTTATCCCACTTGCACTAACGTTGCACCTTATTATACCCACTGACATAAATGATGGGACTTATTTTAAAGACACCAATGATGGGGCTTTCTTTTATAATCCTGTCACCAAGATTTACCATTACACTCGGAAGGCCTATTTCAGCTTCAAAATCCTCTGAAAAAGAAACAATATTTTTTACTTTCTGCTATAAAACAAACCCAATAAAATTAAAAAAAAAAAAATCTAATTTCTTCATCAATTTAGGCCGATATGTATTCTGTGTATACATGTGTTTGGTAAAAAAAAATCCCAATACACGTATATTGATTGGTTTGCGCAAAAGTTTTTTACAATTTTTTTTACTAGTAATATCAGCAATTTTTAGTGGGACTGTGGCGGACAAATCAGACACTAAGTGACACTTTTTGGGGACCAGTGACACCAATACAGTGATGATCAGTGCTAAAAAAATATGCACTAATACTAACTATACTAATGACACTGGCAGGGAAGCGGTTAACATTAGGGGCGATCAAAGTGTTAAATGTGCTCCTAGGGGGTGCTTTCTAACTGTGTGGGGGTGCTTTGACTGTAAGAAGACAGATCTGTGTTCCTGCTTAGCAGAAACACAGGATCTCTGTCTCCCCTACTAGCAGAACGGCGATCTGCCTTGTTTACATATGCAGACTGCTGTTCTGCCTCTCTCGTGAACGATAAGCAGGACCCGGCGGACATCAGGTATCCCCGACCCGCTGGTTGGCTCCCGCTGTGTCCAATCGTGGAAGAGTGAAGTCATGTACCTGTACGTGATTTCACGCAGAAGAGCTACCGCCCCCCAACAGTATATATAAGTGGGGCGTCAGTTTTTTTTTTTGTATGGATTGATTACAAAAAGTCCTTTAGTTCTCCCACATAGAGGAGTGTATTTTTCCCATGGATGAGAGCAGGATCTTTTATTCTATGAAAGGTGTTTTTAAATAGCCTTGTAGGAAGCAGGGGCACAGGCAGCCTGAAAAAGACTGAATAGGAAGGAGAGAAACCTACTTGTTTAGGCGCACCATTTTACAGATTATTGCCGTTTTCTATAGGAGGGTCCTCTTTAAAGAAGCACTGTCGCATAAAAAAAATCACAGAAGAACACAAAGTTCAAATATTTTAAAAGCTTATTTGCAGCATTTACTATTTCTCTAAGTTATTTTTGATTGACTTGTAATATATCCCAATTTGGCAGCAAATTTAATTACTGCAGAAGAGTCAATTATAAAATACAAATCATACCACAGCAACATTGTTGTACTGCGCATGGAAGTCATGTGTTTAATCTCGCACATGAGCAGTACAACAATATTGCGAGCTCTACCGAGATCTTACATATCATACAAGATCTCCCTGAAGACAAGGCTCTGATGACATTGCCTTCCCAGGGAGCATGTGTGTGGTCGGGACAAGGAGTGGACAAAAAGGTATGGTAAGTAAACAAAAACAAAAATGTAGCACCCTCCTAGGTAGGTGCTAGAAAAGAGTATAGTTTTTGGTCTTCTGTTTACCAGGAAGATGGTCAGGTAAAACTTAGAGTGCTCTCTGCCTACCAGGGAGCAGGATCTATTGGTTAGGTCTGCTCATGGTACTCAGGTACAGCTGAGCTGGTTTGACTGTCCCACACTGGTCCAATAGGGAGGCATATTGGACAGTGGGAGGGGACCTGGCAAGTGAGTGAACAGGCTTTGTTACAGTCCTGGCAATTGACAGAGGAGAAGTGCTGCATTGCATGCTGGGATACTGTATAAAAGCCCAGGGCACATGTGCTCAGAGTTAGTTGAGTCTGGTAGCAGAGTCCAGGAGAGTGGGGGCGGTTGCCCTCTCCTCCATGGAGGCAGTCATGCTGCTTTGGGTGGTCAACCCAAGGGCCTAGAGAGAGAGGAGCAGAACCCAGAGCTCCTGCAGAGCTGACTGCAAGGGAGACACCAGGAAGGATCTGATTCTGCTTACAGTGAATACAGATCTGTGTCTTTGGGGCCTGTCAAGTGAGGGCTGCCCCCTTCAGCTAGAAGAGTCAGTGGATGGGTATCAGTAAAGAGGATGCTCCAGAGTGCCTCAAGTCTGCTGCTAGTGCGAACAAGAAGACTTAATTCTCCCATACAAGTGGCAGTATGATAAAAGCAGTGTGTCTGCTTCCACAGATAATCTGGTGAGGCCAAGTGAGAGTTGTCCTTATCCACTTCGAATAGTTCAGGTTGGAGTATCCCACTAATCCCTTCTTCCATCCAAGTTCCAAAATAAAATACAAAAACACAAATACCCTGAACTGGTCATTGAGTAACGAGCAAGCGGGAGTAAAGCCTCGTAAACACAATCGGATTGTTGGCTAACAAAGCTGTGGATTTTTTTCCGAAGGGTGTTGACCCAAACTTGCCTTGCAACAAACGTCCACACAATTGTTGGCCAACAATTACGAACAGAGTGACGTACTAGACATACTACGTGGTTTTTCAATCAGCTCTTTAGCGCCACCCTTTGGGCTCCTTCTGCTAATTTCGTGTTAATAGAAGTTTGGTGAGTGTTGATTCGCGCTTTTCTTTTCGTGCTTTTTATTTAGCGCTTTTCAGTTTGCACTTTTCATTTTGTTTCTGAAGGGCCGTTCGTCAACCAGACATGTTGCGGAATCGGAGGAGATTAACGTGTTATTTATTATTGGCCACAGGGTTATTGCTTTGACATTATTTTTTCGGTTGAATAATGATTTAATTTGGTATATTTTCTATATTTTTGGATGCATAGAATGCACTTTTTGGTTAAGTTCTATTGGCAGATAGCATGTTTAATTTCTATTTGTTTTCTTTTTTTAACCGGTTCCCGACCGGCGCACGCCGATGTACGTCGGCAGAATGGCACGGCTGGGTAAATGGGGGTACCCGTACGTCCCTTTAAATTCCATTTTGCGTGCGCGCTGGCTGGGGGCTCCGTGAGTCGGGTCGCGGGTCCCGCGGACGCAATCGCCGCGGGGATACCCGCGATCGCCTCAAAGAGAGGACGAACGGGGAGATACTAATGTAAACAAGCATCTCCCCAGTTCTGCCTAGTGACAGTGTCACTGATCTCTGCTCCCAATCACAGGGAGCTTGCGTCACACGTTGCCACGTCCCCCCCACAGTTAGTAACACTCCCCAGGACATACTTAACCCCTCCCTAGCCACCTAGTGGTTAACCCCTTCACTGCCAGTGTCATTTACACAGGAATCAGTGCATTTGTATAGCACTGATTGCTGTATAAATGACAATGGTCTCAAAAATTTCCGATGTGTCTGCCATAATGTCGCAGTCACAATAAAAATCGCTGCCATTGCTAGTAAAAAAAAAAATTAATAATAAAAATGCCATAAAACTATCCCCTATTTTGTAAATGCTATAACTTTTGTGCAAACCAATCAATAAATGCTTATTTCGATTTTTTTTTTTTTTATACCAAAAATATGTAGAAAAATACGTATCGGCTTAAACTGAGGAAAAAAAATGTTTTTTAAATATTTTTTGGGGATATTTATTATAGCAAAAAGTAAAAAATGATGCGTTTTTTTTCAAAACTCGCTATTTTTTTGTTTATAGCGCAAAAAATAAAAACTGGTGATCAAATATCACCAAAAGAAAGCTCTATTTGTGGGGAAAAAAGGACATCAATTTTGTTTGGGAGCAACTTAGCACGACCGCGCAATTGTCAGTTAAAGTGACACAGTGTCGAATCGCAAAAAGTGCTCTGGTCAGGAAGGGGGTAAATTCTTCCGGGGCTGAAGTGGTTAATGCACAATAAAAAAATTGTGTAGAATAATACTTGGCTATGTGTTTTACTTCAAATGACAGTTTGGGAGTAGGCAGTTACATTTAAAAAAAAAATACAATGTAAAATTGACAAGGGACACCAACATAGTTGTATCTTTGATCTTAAAAACTACGGGATAATGGTGTTGTGGTAACTTGCCCAAATACAAAAAAAAAAAAGCATAATAATATTATTCTTGATATCACTAGAAAAAAAAAAGCCTTCGAAAATTTTTTTGCAATAACTCCATCAGTATCACCAGCAAAGCAGCTTCATTATTATCCCATTAGAGAAGAAGAGAATGTGCGCTGCATTTCGACATTTCATCATTTGCCACGTCACGAATGTTAATTCTCCATTACGAGCGCTAGTTTACAAGACCGACCGCTTCCGGCTCGTCCTTGCTTCCGAGCATGCGTGTTTGTACTTTGGACTTTTGTCTGAAGGACTTGTGTACACACGCTCAGAAAATCCGACAACACACATTTGTCTGCGGGAAATTTTAAAACCTGCTAGCTAACATTTGGTGCATACACACGATCGGATTTACCGCCAACAGCCTGTCATCGAACATTTCCCGTCGGAAAGTCCAGCCGTGTGCACGCAGCTTAAGGGACAAGTGGAAACCCTTGGCAACCAGCTGCAGGTGACCAGAGGGAGGCCTAAGAAGTCAAAACTCCGCAAACCGTATGGGGACGGTGCTACAAAAAAACAACAAAAAAGACCAGAGGTTAGATAATTTCATATTAGCATGAAGAGATGCAAGCTGATGTCATTTAGTAAAAGTAGGGAAAGGTCTACTTTTTGGTACCTGTTTACAGCTCTGCATATCCTTCACCACAAGGTGGCAGAAAAGTATCATAATCCCTGAGCTAGTGGTTACAAAGACTTTTATAATCTTTGAGGGACAGCTCACACCACAAAAACCCACTCCAGATCCGTTCCGGATGCGTTTCTGCATGCATGTTTTTAATGTGCTTTTGATTTGTTCTGGTGAATTTTTGATGCGTTTCCGGATGCATTCCAGATGCTTTTTTTCTTTTTTTTTTTTCCACTGTACTGGCGCCCGGTGCATTTTTAATGTGCTTTGGATGCATTTCCTTGCTTTTTTATGCTTTTTTCTGTGTTCCAGTACAATCCAGTGCAGGAAAAATGCAGCATGTTCTACTTTTTTTTCTGAAACTGGAACACCTTGTAACTGACTGCACTGGTGTCAACTATGCCATTGGAAACCATATAATCTACTTTCCATGCATTTTTCATGCAGGAAAAAATGCTATAGACTGCATGCGGTGTGAACTGGCCCTAAATGTGTGGTTTTCTGATATACACAAGGTCAGAGTGGTTTAAATAATAGTAATAGGAACCAACCCAAAACGTATATAAAAGGAGCTACAAGGTTGTGACTACATGTTAACACCTAATATTGGGAACTAGTCCTCTGCTCAGTTTTACACACTCTTATACACTGCTAGCAATCTTTTGTACAAAAACAGCAGTTCTTGGATTGAATATATTGCATTGAAGTGATCTTGTCTTTCCAGACCCTACTCTACTAATATAGTTACATACTTGCATAGTTACATAGTTAATCTGTTTCAATCAGTATAGTGGGAATAATCTTATATCAATATATGTAAATTATTTTTTATGGGTTCTCTGTGATTTTTTTAAAGCTTTCAATGCAATATAGGCGTATGTAGCATGCAAGTAGCAAGTACATGAGCAAAGAAACAATGAATACTGTACAAACAAGGAAGAGGTATAATCAATTTAGATGACACCAAAAGTGAGGAAAGAAATTCAGTTAAATTTAATTTAAAGCAGAGCTCCAGCCCCCCCCCCCCCTTAGACCCCTTTCACACTGTGCCGCCACCGGCATCAGTGGTAAAGCGGTGCTATTTTTTACCGTTGCTTTAGCGGCGCAATTCGGCCGCTAGCGGGGCGGTTTTAACCCCCGCTAGCGGCCGAAAAGGGGTTAAATCCGCCCGCAAAACGCTGCTGCAGTTGCGTTTTGCCCGCGGTATGACAGCGCTGCCCTGTTGATTTCAAAGGGAAGGAGCGGTGGAGGAGCGGTGAGTTCACTGCTCCTTAACCGCTCCAAAGAAGCTGCTGGCAGGACTTTTGCTAACGCCCTGCCAGTGCAACGCTCTAGTGTGAAAGCCCTCAGATTTTCACACTGGAGTGAATGAAGCAGTTGTTTTAGGGCGATTTGCAGGCACTATTTTTAACGCTATTGTACCTGCAAAGCGCCCCAGTGTGAAAGGGGTCTTAATATTAGGACACTTACCTGTCCCGGAATCCTGCGATGTCAGCACCCCAGTCGATTTTTCAATCAGCTCTCGGGTGCTGCCGCTGCCATTTTGGTTAGTGGAAACCAGCAGTGTAGCTTTGCGGTTTCACAGCCGGTTCCCTACTGCTGATGCGTGAAGCACGCTGGACTTTGTGAATGGCTCGGCGGTGGGGGGAAGGAGGAGGGGGGCCGAACTTCTGGGTGACTTTGCCGTGTCAAAAACAGGTACCCACTCCCCCCTCCCCCCCCCGAAAGGTGGCAAATGTGGCAGCGGGGGGGGGGAGCAAACAAACAGAGCTTCCCCTTTTGGGTGGAGCTCTGCTCTAAACACCAATCAGTAAGGTTCAGCCTACCTAATATATATAGGAAGACACATAATATGGGGAAAAGTGTCCCTACTTAAGTAGGTATGAAGCGACCACAAATGGTATAGTAAAAGTGCAAAATTCTTTTTTGAGGACCATATAATAAATAGACAAAAAGTGACACTAACGTGTCATAAACCACCTCCACCATTCACCATAATAACAACAATGTTATTATTAAAAGCATAGACAGAGTCCAGACTCAGCTGGCAACAGTTAGTCCCGGTCCACACTGGGGTGGCTTCAAAGTCGCCCGACTCTGAAGCTTTCCCGCACAGCGTGACTTCAGCGTGGCTTGCAAAGGACTTCTTTAATAAAAGTCAATGCAAGATGCTCCGAAGTTGCCCCAAAGTAGTGCAGGAACCTTTTTCTAAATTGGAGCGACTTGAGTCGCTACGATTAGAATGGTTCGATTGTATTAAATGGAACGCGGCTAAGTTGCCCCAATGTGAACCAAAACAAAATACAAGAATCTGTTACATACACTCATATGCCAGCAACTGTATCACCCAGCTCAACAGGAAGCTTGTAATAATTTAAACCACATATAATATTATAGAACAGGGATGTCAAACTCAAACTTATCGGCATTATGGTTGTCCTCAAAGGGCCTTTTGTATCTGTAAGACTATAAATATTTAACCAGGGCTTTTTTTCTCAGAGAATAGGTGCAGTACATGCAATAAATACCATGAGTGCGTTACGTGCGGAGTTCAAGGATGCGATATTTACAGTGTTCAGTTTCAGAGGTTCCCTATGCACAGAGCACAGCGTTCAGGGATGCACTACAAACAGAGTGCTGTGTACAGAGTTCAGGATTGAGGGGTGCGCTACATACAGAGTGCAGGGTTTAGGGGTGTTCTATGCACAGTGCAGAGCTCTCTTTCAAAGGTTGTCCACATCTTACTTCCACCCCTAAACTAGGTGCGGAGGCCACATAAAATGGCCTGGCGGGCCATGGGCCTTGTGTTTGACACATGTGCTATAGGGGGATAACAGGTGGTGAACAGAATTATAAGAATAATCTGCACTGTCAAAACTACAGAATGGTATACTTAAAGTGGTTGTAAAGTCTAAAGGTTTTTCACCTTAATGTATTCTATGCATTAAAGTGAAAAAATTCTGTGCTGCAGCTCCCCCCCAGACCCCCCCCCTTTTTCTTACCTGACCCTGACCTGATCCAGAGATGTGCATGAGTGCAGCGGCTCCAGCTGCTGTCTTTCTCCTCATTGGACAAATTGATAGTAGCAGGAGACATTGGCTCCCACTGCTGTCAACCAAATCCAGTGACGAGGGAGCAGGGGGCGGGGGGAAAACTCAGGAATGAGCCTGCACGGGTGCCCCCATGGAAAGCGGCTTTCTATGGGAGCACCCGATGAAAAGGGGGGCCTGGAGCGCCAGCTGGGACCTCAGAAGAGGAGGATCGGGGCTGCTCTGTGCAAAAACGATTGCACAGAGCAGGTACAGTAAGTATAGGCATGTTTGTTATTTTTATTAAAAAAAGAAACAAGGGACAATTGTTTTAGGCACAGACAGAAGAGAAAGGTTAAAAATACCTTAGACACAGTTTACATTTTTGCACCTTTTATTAACCCTTTCACGCCTCAACCTGACATTTGTTGCTTACAAGTTAAAAACTGTATTTTCTGCTAGAAAATTACTTAGAACCCCCAAACATTATAGATATTTTTTTAGCAGAGACCCTAGGGAATAAAATGGTGATCGTTGCAATGTTTTATGTCACACGGTATTTGCTTAGTGGTCTTTCAAACACATTTTTTGGGGAAAAAATAAAATTTCATGAATTAAAAAAAAAACAGTGAAGTTAGCTCAATTTTTTTCTATTATGTGAAAGGTGATGTTACGCTGGGTAGATGGATACGTAACATGTCATGCTTTAAAATTGAACACGTTCGTGGAATGGGGACGAACTACGGTACCTAAAAATCTCCATATGCGATGATTTTAAAAAATGTAACGGTTACCAGGTTAGAGTTACAGAGGAGGTCTGTTGCTAGAATTATTGCTCTCGCTCTAACGATCGCAGCGATACCTCACATGTGTGATTTGAACACCGTTTACATTTGTGGGCGTGACTTATGTATGCGTTTTCTCTGCTGCGCAGGGGACGGGGACGCTTTAAAAATGTTATTTATTTTTTACATTGTCCCTTTATAAAAAAAAAATCTGATCACTTTTATTGCTGTCACAAGGAATGTAAACATCCCTTGTGACAGTAATAGGTGATGACAGGTACTCTTTATGGAGGGATCGGGGGGCTAAAAGACCCCAAATCCCTCTTTTGCACTTAAAAGTATTCAGATCACCAAAAATGGCGATTCTGAATACTGTCATTTTTTTTAAATCGGCACCATTGGCAGCCGAGTAAACCGTTGTGACTTCACTTCCGGGATTTTACTTTGGAGACCCCATGAGAGCCGATTCCAGCTTAGTTCGGGTCTCCACACAGCTGGTGAATGTTGCCGGTGGGACGGGAGGCCCAGGAAGAGCGGCGGAAGGAGGCGGGGGGGGGGGGCGTCCCCTCCCGCTGCTTTAGGATAACAGCCGAGCGGCTTTTAGCCGCATCGGTTGTCATCACTAAAGAGCCGACCGTCTGCTCTAAAAAACGGTACCGGGTCGATGCCTGCAGCTGCAGCTGGTATAACCCCTTCATGCCATGAATGCAAATTTGCTTACGGTCGACGTGAAGGGGTTAAAATATGTGGAGATACATCAAAATTTATCTCAACGTATGCATTAAGACGTAATTCTGATGCATGTTGATTTATCATAAGACGCATTGTTATCCCATGTAATGCATTGCAACACACATAGAAAATGTGTGACAACGCACGCTAACGTGCAGCGACACAAGATTTAACCACTTGTGGACTGCCCCATACACATATATTATGACTGGGCGGCCACTCTGCGCCGGATCACGCACATGTATGTGATCTGGCATTTCTGGCACGCCACCCCATCTGTGCTGTGATTCAGTACAGCACAAGTCGGTCAGCAGGTCCCGGACATAAATCATTGGCCCTTCATATCAGCTTAGTGAATCGCAGTACAGAGCCCTGTGTTTATTAACAACACAGGGCTCTGTACACAGAGCAGTGACTTGTTTGTTTGTTTTTTCTACCTGCAAAGCAGGGAGGAAAATCAGCCACATTAATTAGTAAAAGCAGCACACATTACACATTGTTAGGGCCACAGGTAAGCCCTTGCTTGCCCCCTTCTCAGCCAGTGCCATTAGTACAGTGACAGTGTATATGATTAACACTGATCACTGTCACTGGTAATGTCAGTTAGTTCTCACCCACTGTCAGTTTATTTATTTTATTATTTATTTATTTACTTCAGGTACTTATATAGCGCTGTCAATTTACGCACTTTTACATATACATTGTACATTCACATCAGTCCCTACCCTCAAGGAGCTTACAATCTAAGGTCCATAACTCACATTCATACATACTAGGGACAATTTAGACAGGATCCAATTAACCTACCAGCATGTCTTTGGAGTGTGGGAGGAAACCCACGCAGTCAGAGGGAGAACATGCAAACTCCAGGCAGGTAGTGTCGTGGTTGGGATTCAAACCAGCGACCCTTCTTACTGCTAGGCGAGAGTGCTACCACTACACTACTGTGCCGCCCTGTTAGTGTCAGATTGACTGCCACACTATCACAGTCCCATTATAAGTCGCTGATCCCTGCCATTGCTAGTAAATTTATAAAGAAATTAGATTTTTTATTTTTATTTTTTTCTTAGATATATTTAAAAGCAAAAAGTAAAAATTTCAAAATTTTCGGTCTTTTTTCATTTATATAATAAAAAAAAAACCCAGTGGTGATCAAATACCACCAATAGAAAGCTAAATTTTTGTGACAAAAATTAAATAAATATAATTTGTGTACAGTGTTGCATGACCACCCAATTGCCAGTTAAAGTAGCACAGTGTGGAATAGCAAAAAAACGCCCTGGTGAGATCGCCTATGGAGATTTTTAAGTACCAAAGTTTGGCGCCATTCCACAAGTGTGTATTTATTTACTCGTAGTAACATCATCTTTTTATTATTTTTTTGTTATTGTTATGTTATTTTTTAATTCATGAAACAGTTTTTTGTTTTTTAACCGCCTGTCGACCGCCGGCCGTCAATTGACGGCCAGGCGGCGCAGCTCTCGTTGCGGGCGGACGTCATATGACGTCCTCGCTTTCTTAGGCCACCAGGGGGCGATCACGCGCCGCCGCCGGCGATCGCGCGCGCGCGCCGTGTCACTAGGCACCCGGTGCGTGTGCCCGGCGGCCGCGATGTCCGCCGGGCACCCGCGATTACCGGTAACACAGCAGGACCGTGAATCTGTGTGTGTAAACACACAGATCCACGGTCCTGTCAGAGGAGAGGAGACCGATGGTGTGTTCCCAGTACAGAGGAACACCGATCGGTCTCCTCCCCTAGTGAGTCCCCGCCCCCTACAGTTAGAATCACTCCCCTAGCAACACAGTTAACCCCTCGATCACCACCCAGTGTTAACCCCTTCACTGCCTGTCACATTTATACAGTAATCAATGCATTTTTATAGCACGGATCGCTGTATAAATGTGAATGGTCCCAAATATGTGTCAAAAGTGTCCGATGTGTCCGCCGCAATATCGCAGCCACAATAAAAATCGCAGATCGCCGCCATTACTAGTAAAAAAATAAAAAAAAATAAAAATGTTATAAAACTATCCCCTATTTTGTAGACGCTATAACTTTTGCGCAAACCAATCTATATATGCTTATTGCGATTTTTTTTTACCAAAAATATGTACAAGAATACACATTGGCCTTAACTAAAAAAAAATTTGTTTTAAAGAAAAAAAAATTGGATATTTATTATCGCAAAAGGTAAAAATTATTGTGTTTTTTTTAAAACTTGTCACTCTTCTTTTGTTTATAGCGCAAAAAATAAAAACTGCAGAGGTGATCAAATACCACTAAAAGAAAGCTATATTTGTGGGGAAAAAATGATAACAATTTCATTTGGGTCGAGTGTTGTATGACCGCGAAATTGTCATTCAAAGTGCGACAGCGCTGAAAGCTGAAAAATGGCTTGGGCAGGAAGGGGGCGAAAATGCACTGTATTGAGGTGGTTAAACACGTTTGAAAAATTGTTGCGCAAATACCATGTGACATAAAAAGTTGCAACAACCGCCATTTTATTCCCTAGGGTCTCTGCTAAAAAACATATATAATGTTTGGGGGTTCTGAGTAATTTCCTAGCAAAAAATACTAATTTAAACTTGTAAACAAAAAGTTCCTGAAAAGGCCCGGTATGGAAACTAGATCACTATCTAAAAATATTAAATATTCATCTCAAATGCGTAACTATATTTAAATGGTCATGGAAGAAGTAAGAATAGTTTCTAACAGTTAGGCCCCTTTCATGCGGATGGTGGCATCCTTTCTGATCAGCAGGGAATACATGAACAGATCTCTTGCTGTCACTTTTGTGACATCCGTGTCTGTTCATTTTTTGATTCCTTCTTGAACACAAATCTTATAGCACCCATGTTAGGACTATGGGCAGGCAGAAGTAAACAGATGTGCATCTGTTTACATCCTTTTTCCTCCAATGATCCATCACATTTAGGTCCAACAAACTGGAATAGGAAGAAAATGTTAGAGGCTGACAATAGATGGCAGCATTCACCATCCAATGAAAAGTTAGTTTAGCGTCAGAAGCATTCAAAAAGTGTCTCAAGGCTTTTTTAAGCAGCTGATCAGCTTCAATCTGTTATTTTACTTAAACTAAGCCTTTTATTCTCTGAAAAACAGTGCAAAGAACAATAGTCTAGCCATAGAGCTACCAGACATGTATGCTTAAAATTGTAATTCCACTTTTAGTGAGAAAAAAGCAATTCCTTTGGGTTGATCTATGTACATTGCAGGGGATTTAACAAGCTTTGTAGCAGATACATTTTTCAGCTCTGAAGAAAAAGTTGTTTGTTTCACCATTTCCTTTGTCAGGGATGGGATCACCTGCTGGTGGCACTGTGGCTCCCAGACCAATATGTTGTAGTTCCAGTTATCACCAGCGGTTGACTCTCAGCAGCTAGTAGCTTCTAGCAATTAGGCATCACCTGATTGCAGGTCAGACAGAATTGATGTGGAACATACCTAAGCCACCAGCGACAAGATTACCATTTAAGTGATCTCTCTAAACTAAAATCTGATTGGTTCTTGCTGGTTGTAGCATTTTGCATATCATTATTACACTTTGCTCTGCCTTATTAAATAAGCGGTCTAATATTTTTGTTCTGATTTCTCTAAATGAATTAAATTCCAGATAAATTCACTTAAACTACATAACTAAACATCATATATTGCAGGCACCCACAAAGAGTTTCAAATGTCTTCATGAACACCCTGCATACTCTGAAATTTGAGAGGGAGATGCTTTGTGCACTGGCGCGCAGTCATGTTGGAATAGGAAGGGGACATCCCCAAACTGTTCTCACAAAGTTGGGAGCATGAAATTGTCCAAAATGTCTTGGTATGCTGACGCCTTAAGAGTTCCGTTCACTGGAACTAAGGGGCCAAACCCAACCCCTGAAAAGTAACCCCACATCATAATTCCCCGTCCACCAAATGATTTGGACTAGTGCACAAAGCAAGGTCCATTAAGACATAAACAAGCAAGTTTGGGGTGGAGGAACTTGACTGGCCTGCACAGAGTCCTGACCTCAACCTGACAGAACACCTTTGAGATGAATTGGAGTGGAGACTGCGAGCCATGCCTTCTCGTCCGCATCAGTGCCTGACCTCACTAATGCGCTTCTTGAGGAATGGTTAAACATTCCCATAGACAAACTCCTAAACCTTGTGGACAGCCTTCCCAGAAGAGTTGAAGCTGTTATAGCAGCAAAGGGTGGGCCAACTCAATATTGAACCCTACGGACTAAGACTAGGATGCCATTAAAGTTCACATGCGTTTGACAATATAGTGTATATAAACTACTCTTTCCAGTTACTGTATCAATCAATGAAGAACTGGAATTTTGAGACATAACTTGGAAGTTGTGGTCCATGGATGTGAAGTACCGCCAAGGTCTCCAAGTGATCCTAAACTTCTCCTCTGAATTAGGTAAGATGGAAGAATGATCTTCCTTACAAATATTCTCATTCAATTTAGTAAACCACATAAATTTAGAAAGCTGAAAGGGTAGTTTCCACAATTGGAGCACACAGTCTTTAGCCACATATAACGGAATGTCTCACACTCCACTTGAGTGCTTCCGTCATATACCGCTTCCTACAGTCTGAATATAGATATTAGATATTATAGCCGCATATTACAACCAAGAACAAGGCAGGACTTGTTTGGCTGCAAAGCTGGAACTGTTTATTTGAACAAGTATACAGGCTTTTATACACTTGAGAAGGAGATTCCCCCCTTCTGCTCATATTACCTGAACAATACAAACTGTAACCCGAAACATAAATGAACATGAGCTAATTAACTAGTCATTTAACCAGTCTAGGTGACTCAGAGCTCTGACCTTCCATGTCAGACTTGTCTCCTAGCTCACAAACTACAATACACATTATCTAAATTATAAACACAGAACTCCTTCATACAATAGCAGGAGACCAGCAGCAGCAGACTATCCATCTCCTACATTGTACAGAGGCCAATGTGATCAGATCTTTCAATTAACATGTATAGTTCAGAAGTAAATAAACCAGGAATAGTCTTTGTATATTTCCTGTTGTATAGTTCCTATTGTAAATAAATATTACTGTCCCATTTGCTTGGTCCCCCTGTGCACCTAATACACACAGGGTAACTTATACATAGGAGGGACATGGGGGGCTGAAACAAAGGTTTCCCAGTTCTCTCTAAAAGCCCCTGTCCTGGCTAGGTCTGTCACAGGCAGGTGTCACAATACTTTTGACAATATAGTGTATAGTTGGGGCATACAGTCTGCGGCCATACATAACATATGAATAATAAGGGAAGTCTTGTATTTTGAGTTAGGACTCACAGTGAGGTGGAGAAGACATTCCTAATTTATATATCATAAAAAACCTTCCTAGACTCTCAGTCTTCCATTGCAGCCCAGTAAAAATGGATGGTGTGCAGTGTGTCTGTGAAATATTTCTGTTCCTTGACTGTGAAAAAATGAAGTATTGTTGCATTTGTGTGTGCTAACAATGCTTTATTAATTTGCTTTGATATAGAATTGTTAGAATTTTAAGGAATTATCATGGATTGTAAAACATCAGAAAGGCTATGGTTCCAATCTAGATTTTTATTTTAACCCCTTCAGATCCACGCTATAGCTGATTGACGGCTACAGCCTTTACCACGTGATCAGCTGTCAGCCAATGACAGCTGATTACGTGATGTAAACAGAAGATCGGTAATTGTTTTTTTTCTGTCAGCATGAGGAGAAAAAAAAGCCGGTCACCGGCTTTTGTGCAAGGGACATCGGTCGCCTCATCTGTGCCCACCAGTACCGCCTGCCAGTGCTACCTGCCAGTGCCACCTGCCAGTGCCCACAGTGCCACGAATCAGTGCCCATCAGTGCCACCTCTCAGTGCCCACCAATGCCACCTATCAGTGCCCACCAGTGCCACCTCATAAGTGCCCACCAGTGCCGCCCATCAGTGCCACCTCTCAGTGCCCACCAATGCCACCTATCAGTGCCCACCAGTGCCACCTCATCAGTGCCCATCAGTGCCACCTATTAGTGCCCATCAGTGCCGCCTATTAGTGCCCATCAGTGCCGCCTTATCAGTGCCCATCAATGCAGCCTATTGGTGCCCATCAGTGCAGCCTCATCAGCGTACATCAACGAAGGAGAAAAATTACCTGTTTGCAAAATGTATTAACAAAATATAAAACGGTTTTGTATTTTTGTTAAAAAATGTTGGTCTTTTTTAATTTGTTTAACAAAAAAGCATCCAGAGGTGATCAAATACCACCAAAAGAAAGCTCTATTTGTGAGAAAAAAAAAGGTTAAAACTTTCATTTGGGTACAGTGTTGTATGCCCGCGCAATTGTCGTTCAAAGAGTGACAGCGCTAAAAGCTGAAAATTGGTCTGGGCAGGAGGGGGGTTTAGGTGCCCAGTAAGCAAGTGGTTAATGTTGAAGCAATTTTCTACTTCCAGAAGGTATGTAGTTAGCAAACTTTTAAGTCTTTCGTGTGTGTCTGTATACGTGAAAAAATAAGTGTTGGTATCCGGTCATCATAACTGAAGTTAAGCAACTGCAGTAAAGGTGTGAAAAAACAAAAAAAAACCAAAACCATTAGTTAATTATTTTTGAAGTCCAGCCAGATACGATGGTCTAACCACAATTTCCATGATGTAACTTACAGAGGTGGGAGGGCCTTAGCAGAGAATCTGCCACTTTACTTCATGAGAAAAAGTTTAATAGACTAAAAATGAAAGTACGTTCTCAATGCTCTGACTGACAAAATGAAGATTACTCTGCATGTCTACAAACGTTCTTTACTCACCCTCTTCTGTCTTGTCCTGCAGGCTGGTAAGGAAGTATGTAAGATTGTTTGTTTATTACCGGGTGTATTTTTTAAAAACATAAATTCAGGTTTGATACTTGTATATTTTCAAGTGTCCCAGGACACTCAAGGTAACAGTAGACGGAAAGAAATTAATATGCCAGTTAAATGCTCTTTTGTTTTTTCGTTTGGTCTCAAATACTATAGGGTAAAAGTTGTCCATTATTATTATCTGTCTTACTTGCAATTACAAAAGCAATACATTAACAAACCATCCATCTCTGAATCTCATCTCTGCCCATTTGTGCACAGCAGAGAAAATAGGCGAGAGAATCTAGCATGATCTAGCCGATGATAAACACTTTTCCTGCAATTTCAACCCAAACTATTTGAACATACACAGCTCTTCAAAAAGGTCAGACTTGTCCACATTGAGTGACTTTTCTTTGCATATTTAATTATGAATTTATTTTGAATTTTCTGGGTGATATTCATTGAGAATCATTTGCAGAAAGATTTTTTTTAATCAAATTATATGAATTGTGTTTTAGTCAGCAATCTGGAAAGTTATGTTTTCCCATCGATTACTGATCTTTTGAAGCGACCGCCAAAGCATCATTTGAGAAAACTCAGGCTTTTCCATCCGTAATTAGTTTTTTCGTAATTATCCACCAATATGTTTTTGGACATGGAATTAAGGATGTCGGGGAGACACGTGGTTTAGAGTAGCATAGTTCTATTCAGAAACAGACTTGAAATCTACTTAACCAAAAGCTTGAGCAGAAGCTCCAGCAACATATGCTGTATGGTTTGGCAAGCGTGGAATACGGGGCAGAGAAGTTTGGTTTCAAATCAGGGACAATCAGTGAGGAGGCCCGCTAAAATGTAAGCTTTATAAAAATATACTGTATCACTAGCTAAAAGTTTTTTGGATGGAATGCTTAAAACTTCTGTCAGGTTTTTGTTTTTTTATTTTCCTTTTTGCTGTGTCCCTTTTGAAAAATATATTTGCCTTCTTATCCTAGAAACACAACTCAAAAAGGAAATCCCTCCAAATTAGGAGACATTTTTCTGAACTTTTCTGAAGCAGTATATACTGTATACCACTATTTTTAAGCACATTTTATACAGTGCTATTTGTTGTTGATGTTTAAACTTATGTGGATGGGTTGTTTCTTTGATGATTTTTTTTAACACCTATTAGTGTTTGGAATTCTTATGACACATGCAGATTTTCCCTTGCAAATTAAGAACATAGTCTTTTTTTTTACTCATTAAAAGGAGGTTGATGGTTGGGTATTAAACACAACCTAAAGTCATTTGTAACCAACTTCCATAGATAAAATTAAAAAAAAAAAAAAAGAGAATAAAATAACAATTTTATGCACTTTTCTGCTGTATTTTTCTTTGTAGAAGGCTATGTGGGTGCACATAAAACAGAGTTTCACAGAAAACAATAAGATCTTTATGTTGATTTGCTCCAATATATGACTGGGTTTCTGGGGGTCTTCTGTGGTGTTGTAGAAGAAATGTGCAAGCATCTCTAAATGCTTTAATTTAATCTACAGGACAAGATCAGTTTCTTTACATTAAGCAACTAAGTAAAGGCCCGAAGTGGATAAATACAGATAGATAGCGCAGTTGTATGCATTTAAGACCAGCTCCACCCCCTCCTTTGGTACCCCAAGGAAGGATTTTTGGCTTTTTTTGTATACTTTACTCACAGGTACTCAGTCCTTTAAGCGGAATTACTTTCAGTTCAATTTAAAGTGTATGTAAACCCACAAATCTATTTTCTTATGCAAATAATTTTTTATGAAACTATTGCAAAATTTATTACACATCCTGCCAGTAACATCACTTCCTGTTAAAAGATGGCAACGCTTAGCACCTCTCTAGCAATTAGCAGTAGCATTGTGAGCTGTCTGTGTGGGCTCCTTCAGTTGACCATTGTGCTGTCTACCAGGTCTATCAGATAGGTAGCCTAATGGCCAACTAAAAATGCTCACATGGTCGGCTGACTGTGCCACTGCTAATTGCTAGGCAGTTGCTTCGCTTTGTCAGTGTTAGGCAGCCTTTCAGCTTCTCCTGTTAGCTGAGTGTTAATGAGTCTTCTCAGACTCCTAGCTGTTCCCATCAGTTGTGGGATAACAAGTCTTCTCAGAGTCATAGCTGTTCCCATAAGCTGCAGGGTAATGAGTTTGGCCATATACCCACTAGCTGGATTGGGCTTTACCACAGGAGGCACCTTGTTTAAACCTCATTATCATGTACCTCTGTGCTTGTATAGTGTCAGTTTTCTGTCTCCCTGTTTGTTTTCCTGTCTGATCACTGCTATTATCTTGGATTCCCTTGTTGATGACCTTTAAATTATTCATTGGATTGACATCTGAACTTGACCTTACATTTTTATTGGACTATGCCTGCTTGCTACTAGCCTCGATCTCAGAATTGTTTTTGGACTATGCTTGCTCGCTACCCCATCCGACCTTGGACTGTCCCAGGATTATGCTACCAGCTGCTGTCTACTGCCTGACCAGCCTTGGTACTATAGATAGCCTTCCTTGTCTCAGTCACTTAGTCCTGGGGGGCGTTGAGTCAGGAGCTATAGCATTGTGTTCGTACACCTGGAGGCAACCAAGTACCGGTAAGCCTGCTTTCCTTAAGGGCACTAGGCTGCTATAGGCAGAAGGGACACCAGCCAGTTATAGTTCCTGGGCTAGGAATCAGGTTTTGCATTACAGTCAGCCTGGAGAAGGAATCTCCAGATAAGAAACTTTGCAACAGGCTCACAAATAATTATTAGCTTAAGAAACTGGAAAAGAAATTTTAGGGTTTACATACAATTGAAGGTTTAAAATTACATCTTGTTTATGGAGGTACACTTTGAAATTATTTTTTATTTTGTTCTTCTGCAACAGATGGACAGAACATTGTGGTAGAGACCCAGAATATTAAAGGTGAAATTGGGCGGTCTGTGAAATTAAGCTGTGGAGAGCCAGAGCTCAGTACTTTTTTTGCGACATGGATTGTGTCTCCTGAGAATGAGAACCTTGAATTACACACGCTTTACAAGGACAGAGTGGAGTTCACCAAAAGCAAGCTATATGTCACAATTAGAAACCTGACAAAGGAAGACTCTAGAACTTACTGTTGTACCGTGGAGACTGTCAATAAAAAAGTAAAGCAGCAGATAATGCTTGAAGTTGGACAAGCATTCGTTTTGGAAGGGTCTAAAGGTACATTATAGCAAATCCTATGTACATTAAGGCCAAATCCTATGGAACCTATAACCATGGCAGGGGTACTGGAGTAATTGCAGCAGTATTTTTTAAGATCTAAAGCATATGAATAAAAGATTACCACTGTAAGTATGTAAGTATCCCCAGCAGTGGTACAGGTAGCCCTAAGCACTGTCACTTTTCTAGAAAGCTTGGTCTTCATGGCAAAAAAAATAAATTTAGGAATGAGAAAAAAAACATACTTAATTCTATCATTACTCGTAATAACCCCATACAATTACAATTTTTTTCACAAACAGTGATTCTTTAAAGTATTATTCCAGTCTCTTTTTTAGTTTGAGTAAGTGGGGGAGATTACATTTCTGTCTGTGTTTTGTTTCTTTGGTGTGATTTTCCCAACCTTCCAGTTGCCGTGAGACCTTGACAAAAAGATGAAGAAAGAGACAAAGAAAAAAATGTGTGGACTTCATTAGGGTGGAAGGTACAGGTAACAATACAAGTATTGTAAGAGGGTTCAACCCTTCCCCACTTTACCTAATCAGTGTTTTAGTCTGTATCATCATTGGAGAGGATTCCCAGCACTTTCTGTCCTGGAAATTCAATTACGGACATTAATAAAGACCTGAATGAGCATCTCCAGCCTTTCCCCCATTTATAAACCACTAAATAAAACATTTTGGCTGAGCTTTATAAATTGAAAATAGACTGACAATGAATGTTGAACTAATATGACTGCCGCATTACCAATTATTACAGATTTGGTGTAAGTAATTCATAGTGGTCATTTTTCTTGCCCATTCTTTTGAAAAAAAAAACAGTTATTCCCTATCATCTGTATACTTAAACTCCATACAAAGGCTATTGACAAATTTGTATGGGATGACAAACATCTATCCATAATGATGAAGCATAAATACTTTGGGGGTTCTGGGATTCCAATATATCCAACATTCTTATAGAGCCTGTGAACACCATAAACTCTGGTCTCTTTTTACATTTTCTCTTTTCCCTGAATGACCACCACAACTTCCTCTCATAACCATTACGATGAGGTTATCCATCCAAGCAACTCTTATGCCGTGTACACACGAGCGGAATGTCCGACAGAAAAAGTCAGATGGGAGCTTTTCATCGTATATTCCGATCGTGTGTATGCCCCATCGGACTTTTTACGTCGAAAATTCTGATGGACCTAGAAAGAGAACATGTTCTAAATTTTTCAGACGGAACCAATTCCTATCGGGAAAACCGCTCGTCAGTATGCTGTTCCAACATACCAAAAACGAGGCATGCTCTGAAGCAAGTACGAGACGGAAGCTATTGGCTACTGGCTAGTGAACTTCCGTTTTCTAGTCCCGTCGTAAGTGTTGTACGTCACCGTGTTCTGGACGGTCGGAATTTGGTGTGACCGTGTGTAGGCAAGACACGGAACTCTGTCGGAAAAACAATCAGAGTTAATTCCGACGGGAAAACCAGTCGTGTGTACAGGGCATTAAGATTTAAATGGATACAACACTACTCCCAAGCTTATCACTCAACCACAGAGTTATACCCCCTTTAGACGTTCTAAAACTCTATATCCCTGATTCATACCTGCAGCATTGCAAAGTACTTGGTATTAGTAGACTTCAACACATCTTTTTCCAAAACTCCTTAAAACCTTTTTCTACCCTGCATAAAAAAATATGTTATACCACTGATCTTTACCTATATCATAGACTACAATTCCATGTAGGTTTTATAACTATTCCACCTAAGACTTTATTGAACATCTTTATCTTTCAATTCCTTACCAACCCCCTTTATTCAATGAAAGGAAATTCCTTCTTTTACTATTTGTAGAATTGTAGCCATATTTTCCTTAAATATCCTGTGATGGAAAAGTAGGAAGCGAAGCTGTGTAACCAATTTCCTGAGACTTCCTGGAGGAAGATGCTCCACCTTTCTCCAGCTTTTAGAAGGGATTAGCTGGCCTCATATATTGAAGCAAATATGATATAAAAAAGTACCATCATCCGAATTTGGTTGAGACAGAAAAACCGGGAGCCGGGACCCCAACTCCGAGCTCTCCAGGGGGGAGGTGCAAGCGGACTATCTCGGTACAGAAGGGGATAGACTCTGCTGTCTATCCCCTTCTACCTGTACTGAGATAGTCCGCTTGCACCTCCCCCCTGGAGAGCTCGGAGTTGGGGTCCCGGCTCCCGGTTTTTCTGTTTCTCCAGCTTTTACTAAAAAATACCCATTGGTGGTATATCACATTGTATAGGCTGTACAAGTTCAACAATAAGCACTACCACTTATTCAGAAGACTTTGTACTGCCATTAGTTCCCTATTGTATATACTTTTGCAACTATAAATGTCTTTGCTCCTATTGGAATCAAATATTCCTCCTTATATCTGAAATTGCGTTGATTCCTGTGCCACCAGCTCCTGGACTCGCCCTCCCATACCTAGGGAGAGGTCAGTTTCCCTCCAGTACTAGAACTATTATTATTACTTCTAGCTGCAAAATAAAAAAAAATCACCAGACTATGGAACAGATTGCAACTCCCAGGCCTGCTAGATGTAGTCAACGACTTTAACCTTCAATGCTCTTTTGCCAGAATAATAGCCCTGACAGACAATGGTTATGCATAGTTTTCTTTTGTTTGGTCCATGTAGTTAAGTAATCCATGAAGCCACGTCTAATGCACATAGGGGTGGATTTACAAAAAACTTTGAAAGGGAAGCTGAACTTTGCAGGCTAGACATTGAGGATAGAAGACACTTGGTTTGATGTATTTAAGGCAAACAGACTGTTTACTTTGCACAGGAATTTCCCAAAGAGTTTATTTCACTTTGCAAATCAAATGAAAGGAAAAAAACAGCACTTTTGCTTTCAAGAAATTGGATGACGGAAGTCAGTAGAACTTTAACAAATTCACTAAGCTCTGGGGAAAATTCCCCCTGCAAAATACAACTTCCCTTGCGAGGGGAACAGCCTATTTGCCTTTAGCACATCAACTCAAATGTCCTCTACCCTCAATGTCTAGCCTGACTGGTAACCTTTGTTATTGTTCTGAAGTTTATATTTTGGGAAAACAGGTGTGTAGGTGCTAGAATCTTCCCACATAACAGCCCACAGCCATGACTAAGGACTAACATCCGAAACGCGTAGGCTGTTTTTACAGTGTTGTACGTGTCATTTCAATAAAGGAGTACCATTTTTTGGGTGTCATCCTGAGTGCGGACCATGCCTTTCCTTACTCTGAAGTTTATATTTTGGTCCCTACAGCCCCAGTGTGAAAGCCTGAGTGCTTTCACACTGGGGCAGTGCACTTGCAGGAGGTTAGGAAAAGTCCTGCAAGCAGCACCTTCGAGCGGCTTAGGGGCAGTGTATACACCGCTCCTCCACCGCCACCTGCCCATTGAAATAAATGGAACATTTAACCTTTTTTTCGGCCGCTAGTGGGGGTTAAAAGCGCCCGAAAAGCGCCTCTAAAACGACAGTAAAGCGCCCCTAAAACTAGCGGCGCTTTACCGCTGACGCACCCCACTGGCAGTGTGAAAGGGCTCTTATGCTTTTCTATTATCCTTTGTGTGATTTACAAAATACAATAAATCAATGATTCGCCATTTGTATACATTGTAATGCAACGCTTTATACAACTACAGTAAAAAATTATTGAATACTTCACAGCTTCACTTCATTCACTAAGCTAAATGGAGAATAAAAATTGCTAAGTGAACATGTTCAACACCTTTAGTAAATCAACTCTGTTGTCTTTACCCCTGGCCAGAACTTACTAGTGGCTGATCTCTCTCTTTCTCTGCAGATAATAGCTGTAATCTGAATATTCTGTATTTTGTGATGGAGATCCTTCGTATTATCTGCCTCTTTACCTTAAGCATCCTGCTGGGCATTGCAGTAAAGACATCTTGTTGAGGAGAACCTGCTTTCCTGTCCTCCAACAGTCAAGAGTTCTCCATACAGAGAAAGTGGACAACATACATAAAAAAAAGGAGCAGACTAATAAAGAGCAATGGAAGGAAGAGTATTTGCCTGGACTTCTGTTTTAATGACCTCTGGTCCTATGTCTACATTCATTAACCACTTGCTTACAGGGCACTTAAACCCCCCTCCTATCCAGACCAATTTTCAGCTTTCGGCGCTGATGTACTTTGAATGACAATTGCGCGGTCATACAACACTGTACCTAAATGAAATTTTTATCATTTTTTCACCACAAATAGAGCTTTCTTTTGGTGGTATTTGATCACCTCTGCGGTTTTTACTTTTTGTTAAAAAAATGTAAAAAACTTAATTTAAAAATAAAAAAATTTTTTTTTTTATATTTTGTTATAAAAAATTTAAAACGGGTAATTTTTCTCCTTCATTGATGTACGCTGATGAGGCAGCAGTGATGGGCACTGATAGGCAGCAGTGAGGGGCACTGATGTGTGGCAGTGATGGGCACTGATGGGTGGCAGTGATGGGCAGCACTGGCAGGTGGCACTGATTGGCACTACAGGTGGGCATTGATAGGTGGCACTTGTGGGCATTGATAGGTGGCACTTGTTGGCATTGATAGGTGGCACTTGTGGGCACTGTTAGGTGGCACTGTGAGCACTGTTAGGTGGCACTGTGGGCAGTGTTAGGTGGCAGGTTTAGGTGGCACTGATGCAGATGTGCCTCTTCCACTTCGGGACCGATGTCCCTGACATCTGAGCCGGTGATCGGCTTTTTTTTCTACTCGCGCTGTCAGCATGAGTAAAAAAACAAAACGATTACCGATCTTTTGTTTACATCATGTGATCAGCTGTCATTGGCTGACAGCTGATCACATGGTAAGGGGCCGGGACCCTTCGGATCGGTGATCAGCCGAGTCTCAGTGACTCGTGATCACAGCGCGCAGGGCGCGCGCACAGGGGAGGCCGTCATATGACGGCCTCCCAGGAATGCAAGTCCGCGCTGTGGCCGTCATTCGGCCATAGCGCGGATGTCTAGTGGTTAAAGTGCTGGTCTAAAAAACACTATCTCTCGCTCATTCTCTCTCTTGCTTTCTCAAGGTCTGGAAAATTGGTTTAAAGTAATAGTTTTAAGTTTAGATTTCATTATGACTTCACTGTTCCCTAATAAAGATATCACATAGGGGGTAATTTACTAAAGCCGTGCGCCATCAGCAGAGGGGCACAGCGAGGCTCAACGCACATTTCCATATTTACTAAATGGTGCGCTGGTAACAGAGCGCAAATCCCCCATTTACTATAGCAATTTCGGCGCACGGGAGAATGCAATCTGTGTGCCACTATGGACATGGCGAACGGCATGTCTAATTCAATATTGACAGAAGATGGAGGTGCCAATATTAAGGGGTGATGTGAGGAAGTTTAGTAACAACTGCCCAAGTAACAAATATGCCCAAAATAGAATGAGAAAGTAACTTTTTCAGAGAAAGCCTGCTGTGCCTGCAAGTAAGTTTAGAACTGCGTGAGATCAATGTAAGCAGTACGCATGCGCAAGCGGCTCTTGCGCTCGTTCACATGAATATGTTCACTGCGCGGCCAAAATCTTAGTAAATGTTAACAACGTACATGCAATTAAATGGGTTGAACGGGCACACCTCTTAACTTGACAATTTTTTTTTGTACGCTGGTTCACCTTTATGTATTTTTTTAAGGAGATTTGCACACAGGCCATGTTAGCATGTTATGTTGCCAACATGTGACATGCACCTTGTTAAAATTATATAAAAAGACTCTCGCTCCTCTAGCTCCTCCTAAAAGGGCATTTAACCTTCCCCCTCTAATCCCTTGGATTTCCATGGGCTAACTTTGGCTCTTAAAGGGGAACTCCACACTCCATTCTATTTAGATTGACCTGTGTGTCCCCAAGGAAAGACATTGGTAGGGTTTTACCCCCACTTCCTGTTTGGCTATGTGACAGGAAGTGAATAAATCTGAAGAAGAAACTGGCAAAATTTGGGAAGTGTCTTCAACCTATCAGGGGTGCAGAAATCCCCAAAAACTGACAAGACTTCTAATCCCTCTGCACTCTATCCCCAAGCAAAAATAAGAAAGGATTTCATTTAGTTTAACTTTGTAAAGACACATTCTTAAGTTCAACTGTGATGCATGTCAATGGCCCATTTAGACCTTGTATAACCACTTGCCGACCAGCCGCCGTAGCTTTACTGCGGCAGAATGCCATGGCTGGGCGAAACAACGTAATGTTACGTCACTTCTCCCTGTGGCCACTAGGGGCGCACGCGCCGGAGGCGCACCTGCTGCTCGCCCCCGGAGCTGATGCGAGTGCCCAGCGGGCGTGATGACCGTCTGGCTCCCACGATCGCTCGTGACACACTGAGAACCGGGATCTGTGTGTGTAAACACACCGATTCCGGTTCTTTGAGGGGAGAAGAGACTGATCGTGTGTTCATACAAAGTATGAACAGCGATCTGTTATCTCCCCTTCAGTTAGAACACAGAGAGGGAACACAGTTAACCCCTTGATCGCCCTGAGTGTTAACCCCTTCCCTGCCAGTGACATTTTTACAGTAATCAGTGCATTTTATAGCACTGATCGCTGTATAAATGCCAATGGTGCCAAAAATGTGTCCAAAGTGTCCGATGTGTCCGCCATAATGTCACAGTCCTGATAAAAATCGCAGATCGCCGCCATCACTAGTAAAAAAAAAATAATAAAAAAAATGCTATAAACCTATCCCCTATTTTGTAGACGCTATAACTTTTGCGCAAACCAATCAATATGTAGAAGAATACATATCGGCCTAAACTGAGAAAAAAATTAGCTTTTTTTTTAAAAAAATGGGGATATTTATTATAGCAAAAAGTACAAAATATTGTGTTTTTTTCAAAATTGTCACTCTTTTTTTGTTTATAGCGCAAAAAATAAAAAACACAGAGGTGATCAAATGCCACCAAAAGAAAGCTCTATTTGTGGGGAAAAAGGACGTCAATTTTGTTTGGGTGCAGCGTCGCACGACCACGCAATTGTCAGTTAAAGCGACACAGTGCCGAAAGTGGCCTGGTCATTCAGCAGCCAAATCTTCCGGGGCTGAAGCGGTTAATAGAAAACACCAGTTGCTTTTCACTATAAACATTTGTTAGTCCAGTCCAGGAAATCTGCATCTGCTTTACTATTTATTTCCATAAAAGTTGGATTCCTGGAGCTAGATGCGCCAAATGCATCTAGATGCGCGACCGCTGTGTTTGTTAGATGCGCAACTGCTGTGTGTGTGGAGGTATGTACACAGAATCAGTGAACACCGCTGAGCGTTCAATATGACGGCAAACTCCACAGTGACCACAAAGGAACATCCCATTAAATCTGGGCATATCAGTGAGCCAGTTCCTATTAGATGTTTTTACAAACCTAGACTGGACCAATGTATCGTCTAGGTTCCTGTCACATTTTGGGACCATATGTGGCCTAGATCCTACAATATCCTCCATGCCGCTTGGACGGGTCAGAATGTGCCAGTGGTTTCGAAGAATGGAGCCAATCTGGTTCCATTGGGCACCGTACTGCATAATTAATCTGACCGGTCTCTCTTGTGCACTGCTAGCAGGATCACGGATCAATAAAAGATCTTTTCTTGTTTTAGATCTAGCAATTTTCCTTGCCCGCTTCAGGGAACGGTGAGAGTAACCCCTCTCCCTGAATCGACGGTATAACATATAGTCCTCCTCAGTGGAGCAGTTCCTGCAAAATTCTCAGGAACTGGCCCACCGGAATGCCTTTGACAAGTGGTCTGGGGTGGTGGCTATCTGCCAATAATAAAGTATTGGCAGCTGTAGCTTTCCTGTTTTGGTTAACAATCTGCCATTCTCCCACCTATATTCTATATTATTCATGTGAGAGATACATGCATATATATTATATATATATATATATATATATATGATATTTTTGGCTTAATACTAAAGCAGCACCATAGAATAAAATTGTGTACTAGGTGTGTATGTGCAATGTGCATGGGGTTTCAAGTTCTGGCGTCATTTTGTGACAATGTTGTCCAATTGTATGTGTGTGTTTCATTTTATTGTTGGGTATTTAGGTAAATTACTCCACAGTAAAGCTATTCCTGTCATTTTTTTAGTGTTTTATAACATACTATTTAAAGATCAATAAAGCTTGTTAGATATTTCCAATGATATACCGTGGTGGATTCACCTTATTGCTTTCTTAGGATATCTCTTTATCCCAACCCCCTTTGCTATACTCCAGTGATTTACTTGCTTTGGAGGTATCGCGTCCCAAACTGACAAATCGGTAACACTCTACTCACCATTTAAATAAATTGGATTCAGATTAATTTTATCCGTATATTCTACATAAAGATGGCCTAGGCTATAGGAAGATTGCCTAGACCCTGAAACTGAGCTGCAGCACGGTGGCCAAGACCATACAGCGGTTTAACAGGGTAGATTCCACTCAGAAAAGGCCTCACCATGGTCAACCAAAAAAGTTAAAATGCACGTGTTCAGCATCATATCCAAAGGTTGTCTTTGGGAAATAGACGTATGAGTGTCGTCAGCATTGCTGCAGAGTTTGAAGGGGTGGGGGGGGTCTGCCTGTCAGTGCTCAGACTATACGCCGCACACTGCCTCAAATTGGTCTGCATGGCTGTCATCCCAGAAGGAAGCCTCTTCTAAAGATGATGCACAAGAAAACCCGCAAACAATTTGCTGAAGACAAGCAGACTAAGGACATGGATAACTGGAACCATGTCCTGTGGGCTGATGAGACCAAAATAAACCTATTTGGTTCAGACGGTGTCAAGCGTGTGTGGCGGCAACCAGGTGAGGAGTACAAAGACAAGTGTGTCTTGCCTACAGTCAAGCATGGTGGTGGGAGTGTCATGGTCTGGGGCTGCATGAGTGCTGCCAGCACTGGGGAGCTACAGTTCATTGAGGGAACCATGAATGCCACCATGTACTGTGACATGAAGCAGAGCATGATCCCCTCCCTTTGGAGACTGGGACGCAAGGCAGTATTCCAACATGATAACAACCCCAAACACACCTCCAAGACGACCACTGCCTTGCTAAAGAAGCTGAGGGTAAAGGTGATGGACTGGCCAAGCATGTCTCCAGATCTAAATCTTTTTGAGCATCTGTGGGGCATCCTCAAACAGAAGGTGGAGGAGCGCAAGGTCTCTAACATCCACCAGCTCTGTGATGTCATCATGGAGGAGTGGAAGAGGACTCCAGTGGCAACCTGTGAAGCTCTGGTGAACTCCATACCCAAGAGGGTTAAGGCAGTGTTGGAAAATAATGGTGGCCACACAAAATATTGACACTTTGGGCCCAATTTGGACATTTTCTCTTAGGGGTGTACTCACTTTTGTTGCAAGTGGTTTAGACATTAATGGCTGTGTGCTGAGTTATTTTGAGGGGACAGCAAATTTACACTGTTATACAAGCTGTACACTCACTACTTTACATTATAGCAAAGTGTAATTTCTTCAGTGTTGTCACATGAAAAGATATAATAAAATATTTACAAAAATGTGAGGGGTGTATTCACTTTTTTGAGATACTGTATCTATAGATGTAGGTTCTTGTGTCCAGAGAGAAGTTGGGTAGATGCCACACTCCCAATTCTGGAGGAATAATAATGGTCTAGCACAGGGGTCTTCAAACTACGGCTCTCCAGTTGTTCAGGAACTAAAATTTCCATCATGCCTAGTCATGTCTGTGAATGTCAGAGTTTTACAATGCCTCATGGGATGTGTAGTTCCGCAACAGCTGGAGAACCGTAGTTTGAAGATTCCTGATCACTTAGCATGCCTTGAAAAAGGGTGTTTTTTCATGTACCTTGTATAATGCTCAAGAAATATCGTTTGGAAAATACAAGTGGGTCATGGCACATCTACATTCCAAACTTGTCACTTAACCATTTGCCGACCGCCGATATACATCCTTACTTTGAGGATGGATATCATTGTTATGGTAGCAGCTAGCTGCCATAACCCCGGTATCCTCGTAGAAAGGGATATCACTGCTCCAGGTAGATCTGATTGGAATGAACCTCTCTTCTAGTTTAGAAGCCACAGGTGCTGGCAATGCATGTAGCAATGAAATTAAGAAAAATTCTGGACAGCCGCACTCCAAAAAATAGCCTTTATTCGTCAAGAAAAATACATGCCACAGCAGAACGGACAGAAGAGCTGACACGTTTCACACTATCAAACAGTGCTTAATCATAGCTAACAATCACAGAAATGAATATCATATAAATACTTGTGTCATTAATACATGTGTAATTAAAACACATAAAACAATCAATACGCACAAGATTTATAATGTGCACTAATGAACACTTGTTCCCTCATATCTAAAACAAGCTCACTTTATCCACTCTAAATAGTTTACTAATACAGTTACAATGTACCGAAAATTTAGATAATATTCTTATAATGAGCATACTCTTCAAGGTGCAGAAGAACAAGAAGAAGGAAAGTGGTCATATGAAATTGAAGCAGAACCCTCACTGCATATATAAAGCCTACACCATACATTCCTTAATAACAAAATGCTATGCCAGGGGCTAAAGAATTGAAAAATAGAAAATAAAATAAAAAACGTATCCACGGCCATTTTAACCCACAGAATATGACACATAGCTCTAGGACACGATAAGCTGGAGATATAGATGAATGTGTATATTCTTGTATTTAAAAAAATTGTATTTAACTAAGCTGTATGTAATGAACACATTCGTCTATATGACCATAGATGTCTGCAAATGTGTGCATGTTCAAAAGGCTACAACAATTTGCCTAAATTGGTCTTGAACGATATTGGCCAACATACATGCAACAACAATGCAAGACATTGGACATCGAGGAGAAAGGGGGGAGAGGAAAAAGAAAAACGGCAAATGGACAATATCTCAAACAACAATGCCGGTAAATAAAGGGGTCAATCATAATAGTGGGTAACATCCCACTCAAAGTTTAACCCCAATGGGATCCTTGTGTGTAGAGAAAGTATGCAGAACACTTCGCGTTTACAAAGTGTCCTGAATTTATCCCCTCCTCTTTTAGGGGTCACTATCCTCTCCACACCCTGAATTGAAAGGCTTGTAACATCTTTAAAGTGAATGAGGTTCCAATGTTTAGCCACATTGGTGTATTTGTTCTTCTCAATATCGTACAGATGCTCATACAACCGATCTTTTAGTCAGCGTGTGGTGCGACCCACGTATTGGACGTGGCATACCTCACATGTGATTAAATACACAAAAAATTTAGTGTTGCAGTTAATAAATGATAAGATGTCAAAACTTTTGCCATTAGTGCTGGAACTCACACATTTACCTTTTTTAATGAAGCGACAATAATCGCATCCTTTGATGCCACATTTAAAATTGCCTTTGAGATGCAACCAATTAGAACCTAGAGGTTGACTAGAAAATAAACTTGGTGAAAGGGAACTCCCCAAAGTAGGTGCTCTTCGGGACACAGACTTAATGCCCTTTGAAAGAATTTCACTATAAATAGGGTCGTGAAACAAAATCGGAAGATACTTGTTGGCTGTGTTCTTGATTTTGGTGAATTCTGAGCTATAGGGTGTGGAAAAGACAGGAATATTACAGGATGTTTGCTGTTATTGATATTTTCTATCAACAGGGTATTCCTAAGAATACTTTCAGCTGCAAGGAAAGCCCTGTTGACAATCTTGTTTGGATATCCCATGTCTTTAAATCTTTGGGTCATATTTATGGCTTCCCTCTCAAAATTAGCAGATGTACTGCACAAACGTTTCAATCTAAGAAAATGACCATAAGGCACACCTTTCATGGTGTGGCTTGGATGGGCAGAGTCAGCTCTTAAAAAAGCATTGCCTGCTGTGGATTTTCTATGTAAGCCTGTGACCACTGTACCACCTATGCCTATCAGCTGCACATCTAGAAATGCTATGGAGACCTCACCAAGGTCTCCAGTGAGTTTTTAATGAGGAATACCCCACTTATCCCAGATGTGTATCTCAATATTATACCACAATTGAACCAAAAACTACAGTTGATCAGAATACAGATGAGGGGTCACTGAAGAGATCCGGCAGTTCCCATATTGCTGGTTATAAACAGAGAATCCCAAACATCAGTCCTTTATCAACTGCCTGCAGTGATTACACAGTTTAAAATTTCGAAGGACCTAGAAATCTCAACATTGAGCAGAAAATACTATCTATCTACACTAAATGATACTACTGCATTTTGCCTAATGCCATTCTAAACATCAAACAGAAAAAAATCTTTCAACACTTCTTTGTCATTGTTTAACATAAAACACCTTCACCTACAATTTTCCAACCTGGTGTTGAGGCAGGATTTCAAACTATGGGACATAGCTATGTCCAAACAAAGTATTCCAGTGGTCAATAGTCACACTCCCAGGAACAACAGGGCTATATGTACAGTGGGGCTGTCAGAAGACAGCTATGGAAGTCCAAAAGATGGCCTATACCTGGAGGTCACCAACCCAAAATATCAAAACTAGGAACGTGTATTCAAGGGTGGCCTGCCGGTATTTTCATATTATCAAATAGATACACCAAGTATTCATATAAAACATATTAGAAGCTTTATTATACAAAGTTGAAATGACATTAAAATCATGTGCAATTCTTGGTACATCAGTAGACTTATATCATGTAAGAAATTACTGTCAAGTGTGTTGATTCAATAATGTGTTTCGCGGCTGCACACCGCTTCTTCAGATTAAAATGTTCACCTATGACAATTATCCAATAAATGATCTCTTAATTCTAGAAATTAAAGACATACAGTTAAGAAAAATATGCATAGGTACATAATTTTTCATAAATACAAATTATATTGATCAAATCGTCTCAAGCTGCGGGGAGGCTTAACAAAGGGCCTAGACGCAGGGAAGAAAGAAGTGGGCCCGTCTGCAAAATTCCAGATAATCAAAAGTATATGTAGTAAATTACCACATACCCTAAACATCACAAAACATATCTTAGACTTGACAAGATCTTATGGAAACCTATTGATAATAAATTGTTAAGAGTAGCTATCAGCAGATTAACAACCAAGGAAGTGGAGGTTCTTTATATCAAATTCATATCAAAGGGCTAAATCAGTAGTGTCTAACACAGGGGCCACACGTGGTAGCAAGGCCCCTTTGTTGGACACTACTGCTCTGTTCCCCCTTGTAGGTGTTATATTATATGGTTGCGTATTTTTTTTTTGTGCCCGGTGGGGGATAGGGGGTTGATCAATTTAATTTGTAAATGATATACCTATTAACAATCTATCTAGGATTGGCCCCTCATTTTGGAGATCATTTCTCTCTCATGGCTGAATGGTATAGAGCTCATCCCCTCTTTGGGTCAATTTTCTCTGTGACATTGCAATTGTGTGCTGTATTGCTTTTATGTATAATGTAATCACCTATTACAGGTATGATATATGCATATGGTCAATTATAACAATGAAACATGCCTACCTTATGGCTTTTTCTTGTCTTTTTGTTGTCTTTTTCATCTTTTGTATGGTATGGCCTGATATAAATTTTCTTATAAATTTCGGGATTTAATTGTTTTTGCTTGTCTTCCTGATGAAGCGGGCTTATGACCCATGAAACGTGTTGAAGAAATAGCAAGCAGCCTATCACCCTACTATTGATATGAGTGATGCTGTGAATATCATGTAATACTTGTATGAGATTACATATGTACCTGTGATAGGGTATTGTATGTATCTAGTAATGCAATAAATGTATTTTAACATTTGTACAAATAAAAGGTGACATTTTTTTCATTTCTTTTTTGGTACTGTTAAAGTCCTGATAGTTTCTATGGTTAGATTTTTTCTATTTTTTTTTTTCTAATTTATTGTCCTATATTCTCAAGGTCTCCTTCCTTTGGATTCCTTTCTCCAATTTTTTTAATGTGGTGTACTGCTTTTTACTGACCTTTGGCTTAGTTACTGACTACGCTTCCGCTTGATCCCTAACTGCTACATCTACTACTGCACCCCGGCTTGCTTACTGCCCGGTGGGGTGATCCTGAGGACCATAACCTGTCACTAGCATGGAGCAAACCGATCTCCACCATCAGGAGCTTTGGTAAAGACTGATTAGCGCGTAGACCTGGTATCCTGGGTGAGCCTGCATCATCCACCAAGGGAATTTGCTTGTGTAGCTTCTGTGTGAGCCTTTCCACTACTATAGCCACTGGCTTCCAAGCCCGACCCTTGATTGTAACATACAGAGAGCACAGGGCAGCAGATCCCTACAACTTAAAAAAATGAATGTTACCATGTCTCACCTGCTGTTTGATTCAGCCAGCCACAGACCCAGTCCAAGCTTAGTCTGGCTATTTTTTCTATTTAAGCTGGGTTCATTGCCATACACTTTGCCTGGGCAAAGGATAGCATTTATGGCTGCAGGCATTAAAGTGTTAGCCATTCAGGTTCCTAGTACCTGTTTCAGCTTCAGTGTGCTCCCTGTGCAATCTAGCTGCATCAAGTCTTCGAGCTTCAGTGTGTACTTCTGCACCTTAGCTGCATCCAGTCTTCCAGATCAAGTTTGTTCCCCACGCACCCAGACTTTCTCCTTCAGTGTGCATTTCAACCAGCATCCTATCTCCCAGCTCCTGCCTGCCCCGATGCACTTCTGCATTTCTGTGAATCCAACATTTTTGTCCTTTCTTAACTCTTGACTCCTGTGCCTCTCTGAATCTGCTCAGCCCTTATGAGTGCACTTGGGTGCTGCAACCTGGGAGCTGCTCCACAGAAAAATCTATTTGCAATATAAGGAGCTCTGGTGAAGACCAAATGTATCTTAGACATCTTCAAGCATGCAGGTTGCACAGAAGGTCCACAAGCCGCTAGCCCATGTCAGCCATTATAAATTCTTTAAGGTATGGCAACCCTTCGATCTTTTAACCAATATTCTAAGTTTGTTCTAACAGGGGTGCTGCATACCATTTCCTAGATTGTGTCCTACTTTACTTTCTTTTCTCTCTTTTTTCCATCCTGCCACCTTAACCTCAGTTCCTCCTTGCCCCCATCTCTGATGGTACCCCCTACTACAAAATTCTTCCTGTTATTTTAAAAATTACACCTACCTCCAAATTTTGGTAACATTAATAATATATGTAATTACTATAGTTAACTTTCCTGTGCTGTCATCTACTACTGTCCATGAGAAGGGTGTGAACACTGTGAACTAGATGAATCTAGATATTCTTTGATGTATTCCCATGTTGACCGTGGCTGTTCCTTTTATCCTAAGGCTATATAATCTCCCAATTTCTCCCTTGTGTTTGTAATACATTTATAAATATTGATGACATTCTTGTTATCAAGTCATCTTACCATACTTACCTACTTGTATTTTTCCTGTCAATCTTAAACCGAAAATATGTCATTAAAAAAAAATATGATCAGCAACTTCAGTCAACAAGCGAAATCGGTTAACTCCTAATGCTGTCTATGATACTGCTCTGTCTAACTGTCTATGTTTGCTGCACTTAATTGTATTGAAAAATATAATATGTTGCAGCTCCCTGGTCCTTAAATGTTGGCTGTATAACTTATTTATTTCTTTATTTTCACCTTGTGATTCTGCCAATAACACACTTCATGTGTAGGGTGATAATGCTTACGCACTGTTCTGTATCTATGGGGGAACAGTGTTGTCACCCTAGGACAGGACAACAGACCTGTCCCATTTCTATATTTTTATGGGGAGTTGTTCTGTAGTCCATAGAGGAGCACTGGGCAGGGCTAATAACACTGTTTAGGGATTTTAGAACAGGAAAGGCAAGTTGGCAGCTACTGAATGTTAGGAGCTTACTGGCTTTCTCACAGGATCAGGGTTTTCGCTATCCAATCTACTGGCTGGGTGTATATCCTGGACCAACTGGAGCTTCAGGACGGCTGTACGGGTCAAGGGCCAGGCTGTGCTGTAGGTGTGTCCTTATCACAAGGCTCACAAATTATTGCAGGTAAGACAGATGTATGTATTTCAAATGTGTCGTTAACAGCTTGCATTGATCTCAATCTTCATTTATTTATATTAAATTAGCCTTAAAAGTCTAGAGTAACATTGCCTTTACCACACTTTCCATGATGTCACAAGCGTAGAAAACAATGAGTGTAAAAGCGGAAGTGTTTAGGGTGGGGGTCGTCTAAAAACATAAACGAGAAATGAAACTAGATTAATAATCTAACAGTTTTCACTACTCTGTCTGGGAAAATTAAGCTCCTTATGTTTGTCTACACATTTTCTTTACTCGTTTGCTGCATTGTCCTACAAAAAGGTAGGAAACGATACAACTTCCCCTAATAACAGTGTGTATTAATTCTGATTGGGTACTGGTTTATTCTGTAAGGGCAACGGGGCACTGAAGTCACCTAAACTGTAGGGGGGATGATTGTTGCTTTATCATCTATGTTACATGACATTTTACAATTGTCTAGTGGTACCTTAAGTTGAATATATTGCAACTTCAATATTTTAGGTTCCATTTTCGGGCTTAGATACGTTTAAAGCGTATCTGTAGCCATAGAGCCACAAACACTAGGAATAAAATTAGTAATAATTTGGTTTGCCATTAGTCTAGACGAGGAACTGTGTTTGTTTTAAAAAGCATAGCAGGTATTTTTCCCAGATCCACTTCTGAAGCATCTTCAGAAGTAGATCCAAGAAAGCCACAAAAATAATAAAAAGATACCTAAAAGGACAAGTGTCATGAAAAACTATTGTAATTATTGTAGTCCGATTCTATAATACAGTATATGATACAATCCATTACATGAGCTTCTTTTGTCCCGTGACCTTATTTTTCTTTTTCTTCACATTGACATCCAGATCAACCTGTCCAGTAAAAGTGTCATGGGCAGGAATTGGGAAAATCACCCCCCCCCCCCTAAAAAAAATATATACAGTATATAAAATAAACCATGTAGATAAAAGGTGATTGTTATAATCAGCCCAATTGTGTTATAGTTCCCCCATTTACCCAGATCTATATTGAAGAGTATTGGATATTTGGACTTTAAAGGTGCCGAGACATAAATTTAATGAAATCAACCTTTTCATTCAATGAAATGTATGCCTCCGTAACCTTTATGTTCCATTAACAAAAACTCTTCAATATACATCTGCCTAAATAATAGAGATGATTGTATACATTTTAATGAGCTGTAAATCATGGATGTTATTGGTCTAATTCAGGCTACAAATATAATAGCTTTTTCCATTAATACCCCGTTCACAATGGTGCAGCTTTGAAATCATGCTACTTTAGCACGATTTCAAAGCCGCACATCAGTACAACAGAAGTCTATGCAAGTTGCAATGACATTGGTAAAAAGTAGCACAGGAACCTTTTTCATAATCGCTGTGACATGAGACACGCTGATATGAACGGTTCTATTACCGGCAATGGGGTGCAACTTGTCATGCAATTTGGAACTGTCAAATCGCAGGACAAGTCACACCATTGTGAATGGGGCCTTACTGTCACTCTTGCTGGACTGCTTGATTTACATGTAAATGTGAACAATGTAAATAAAGACAGGCGAAATTAAAAAAAAAAAGATTAATTGTATTAAATACTATTATCACATTATGTCCTGTGGATCCATTCTTACTTTCATTAATTTGATTAACACAATGCTTTTTAAATATAAACGCAATGAAAGATAAAGAGACTCACTTCATTGTAGAACTTGTAGGAGCTAATTTGAACTTTTTCCAGCACAAAATTGATGACAACTGCAGCATGCTTCAGTTGAACTGTATATAGACAGAGAACCAGAACCTTTACTAAGTGGAAGAGTAGGTTTAATAATACAGTTGGCAATGCCTCCACCTAGGACAGAGCTTCTATGAACAGAGGGGATTCCCTTTTCCCTTCCTGGGAAATTACCCATAATCTAATCCAAGTAATTGGGAGCAGAAGAACTACTGCAACCAGCATATAACATTAACCATAAGAAAGTAGATGCACACCAGTATGGAAATATCGCAAGCTTTATATAAGAAAATATTAATAATAGTAGATACATCCAATGTAAAAAGAGGTATAATCAGCAAAAGGACCTGAGAGGAGTCCTGGTGGAATTGTGCACATACAGTGCATCCAGAAAGTATTCACAGTGCTTCACTTTTTCCGCATTTTATTATGTTACAGCCTTATCCCAAAATTGATTAAATTCATTATTTTCTTCAAAATTCTACAAACAAGGCACCTAATCCCTCTGAAACCATAGATCTAATTGACTTGCAATTTTCTAATGAAAAAATGTTCTCGTACAAAAATGCCTCACGTGTTGTATTTGATAGTTTATGGAAATCCATGTATGGACAGTAAATACTACACTAGTGTTTCTTGATATGTTGTATTCCTTTTATGCTCTGGATCATTGTTAGTGATGCACACTTTGTACTAGCCTTCTCTTTGGCAATATGCTTTTACTACTACTCAAATACATGTTATATATTGTAAAATACAATAAAAATTATTGACACAAAAAATTCTACAAACAATACCCCATAATGACAATGTGAAAGAAGTTTGTTTGAAATCTTTGCAAATTTATTTTAAAAAAATGAAAAAAATCCCATGTACATAAGTATTCACAGCCTTTGCTCAATACTATGTTGAAGCACCTTTGGCACCAATAACAGCCTCAAGTCTTTTATGATGCTACAAGCTTGGCACATCTATTTTTGGGCAGTTTCTCCCATTCTTCTTTGCAGGACCTCTCAAGCTGGATCAGGTTGGATGGGGAGCGTTGGTGCACAGCCATTTTTAGATCTCTTCACAGCATGATGCTGCCACCACCATGCTTCACTGTAGGGATGGTATTGGCCAGGTGATGAGCGGTGCCTGGTTTCTTCCAGACATGACGCTTGCCATTTAAGCCAGAGTTCAATCTATGTATCATCAGACCACAGAATTTTGTTTCTCATGGTCTGAGAGTCCTTCAGGTGCCTTTTGGCAAACTCCAGGCAGGCTGTCATGTGCCTTTTACTAAGGAGTGGCTTCCCTCTGGCCACTCTACCATACAGGACTGATTGGTGTAGTGTTGCAGAGATGGTTGTTCTTCTGGAAGGTTCTCCTCTCTCCACAGTGAAATGCTGGAGCTCTGTCAGAGTGACCATCGGGTTCTTGGTCAACTCCCAGACCAAGGCCTTCTCCCCTGATCGCTCAGTTTGGATGGGCGGCCTGCTCTAGGATGAGTCCTGTTGGTTCCAAAATTCCTTTATTTATGGATGATGGAGGCCATTGTGCTCATTGGGACCTTCAATGCTGCAGAAATGTTTCTGTACACTTCCCCAGATCTGTGCCTCGATACAATCCTGTCTCGGAGATTAACAGACAATTCCTTGGACTTCATGTCTTGGTTTGTGCTCTATCATGCACTGTTAACTGTGGTACCTTATATAGACATGTGTGGGCCTTTCCAAATCATGTCCAATCAACTGAATTTACCACAGGTTGACTCCGATCAAGCTGTAGAAACATCTCAAGGATGATCAGTAGAAACGGGATTCACCTGAGCTCAATTTTGAGTGTCATGGCAAAGGCTGTGAATACTTATGTACATGTGGTAATTGGTGAGCGGGTAATTGGTGAGCGGTTACTGCCAGGGGGGGAATTGTTTTGGGTCCTGTTGTTTTTCTGACCCCGTCTGAGTGGGTGAGCTAGTCTTCTTTTTTGATTTTTTGACTTTATGATATATATTATGTTGCCCTAAATCTGTTTTATTGTACCTTCTACATTGCTATAAAAATACTAATTGTTTTATAGACCATCCCTCTTGAAGAAGTGGTTTTTACTGCAAAACCAGTTGAGGAATTTCATGTATACTCCCCCCCAACAGAAACTCTACGGGGACACCCGCGAGTAATTTGTTAATTGTGGTGTATACCAACTTTTGTTTTTATCATTGTCTGTATATCCTTGTATTTCTGTATTTTTGTATTATACTCATTAAAATTTGTGTATTTTTTAATTTAACTGTGATTAATTATCAAGTGCCGAGATAGTCCCACCCCCACCTTTGAGGCGTGTACGTGCGAGTAGGCAAGTGGTGGCAACTGCCTCCGCACCTCCACTCCTCCATTTTTTCATTATGTACATGTGATTTTTTTATTTTTAATACATTTGCAAAGATTTCAAACAAACTTCTTTCAAGTTGTCATTATGGGGTATTGTTTGTAGAATTTTGATAAAAATAATTAATTGAATCCATTTTGGAGTAAGGCTGTAACATAACTAAATGTGGAAAAAGTGAAGCGCTGGTAATACTTTCCGGATGCACTGTATACCCGAGTATATATAGTTAATAAAGGAGATACCTCCAGATGAATGTTGTAGCAAAGTCCAGTTGCAGGGTATCCTGAGGATGATCACAATGGGGTGTCCATCTTTGTGCTGAAGACCTAAAGGCAAGATCATCGGTGATGGGAAAATCCTCCAACTGTTGTCCAACCAGCTTGGAATGCAGCTTCTCACACACAGAAACTGTGGTGAGCAACTGGAACTCAAAGTCATTCTATCTACTGGGTCTTGGTCCCTAGTAGCTTCTAATCTGCTATGAAACCGGATCTCTAAGTACCTAATTGGATGCCTAACCTGGCTCTAACCTATCCTGGTTATTGAGCCCTGAGCTAAAACTAGCTGAAGAATCCCAGATCAGAAGGGGCAGGGTTAACTAAAATGTGCATAGGAGTTGCAATCTAGACTCTATTGCAATAAACAGGTTCATCTACTAACATACAACAAGGTGACCACTACGTGCACACACACACTGTATGACAGACTTAGTTATCTAGTATAGTGCATGAAAGATAACAATAAGGGGGACAGATATACTTCTGTTACCAGTCCTTAAATATATACCTATATACACCCAAAAGCTATGGGCAGCAATAGTAAACCGGTCTGGATCCAGCAGCAGCTCTTTCATGTGGTCCCAGACTCTTTTTTGCCTCTTTTTGCTTCCTTCTTCTGGGGTTTCTGACTCAGCTAGCAGGGACAGGAAGTACCTGTCTATAACTAACTAACTTTGTGGTAATTACCAATCAACAGTTATTTACAAATACAGCCTGTAGAGGGCAGCAGATCCCTACAACAATAATGAAATATACAGCAGGTTTTCGGCCCTTAAAGGAGTTGTAAAGTCTCAAGGTTTTTTTTTCTTTTAAGTCTCAAGGTTTTTCATCTTAATGCATACTATGCATTAAGGTGAAAAACCTTCTGTGGTGCAGCTGCCCCCCCAGAGCCCCCCTTTTTCTTACCTGAACCCAATTGTTCCAGGGACCTGAAAGAGCCCAGCAGCTCCAGCCGCTGTCTCGGGTCCTCATTGGATAGATTGATAGCAGCAGGAGCCATTGGTTCCCCCCCTGCTGAGTTTAGGACTGGCTGTACTGGGTTATTAGCAGCCCTGCCTGGCGCCTCCCCTGTCCTGGACAAAACCGGGGACAGTCTTGGTCTGGGGACAGTATCCTCAGTTCGGGGACTAGCCCCAGAAATTGGGGATGTCTGGTCACCCTACTCTAAGTTTCCCTGCATGTTAGCCTATGTGCCATGCACACATAAACTTTTAGAGGTGTTTAGTGGCAGAAGAGTTTAGAGGCAGGAGAAAGAAAACCCACTGCCAGTGCGTACAAGGTAGTAAACACTCGTTAATGCAAGGTTTAAATGATTTATTCTAGCCAATTAAATTAATTAATGCCCAATCGCTTAGCACGGCTAAATGCGTTACACACTTTTACAAGACTTAGGATTTTTTTGGTCAAAACATTGCTGACAGGAGTAAATATCCAATAAAGTAATGTTAATTGGAAGTAAGCTGATTAGCCAATGGTCATTTCAGGTATGCTGTCTACAATAATTACATTTTAAAGGATTTGGATGCGTTTATGTTTATTTAATATTTTTTTTTCTTGTTTTTTTTTTTTTTTTGTGGAAAACGTGTTCTTGCAGCTAAACAAAGAACTTTGGATATTTTCCAATTTCCTATAAAAATATGCTATAAGAAAATTTAACATATTTGACTGCTTTGAAAAATAAAATCAACCATTATTTTTTAATATTACTGTAAATAATCATAATGTTTAACATTAAATAGAAAATAGCGTACAGTGAATATACACTCACCGGCCCCTTTATTAGGTACACAAATCATTAGTCAGCCAATCACATGGCAGCAAGTCAATGCATTTAGGCATCTAGAGGTGGTGAAGACGACATGCTGAAATTCAAACCGAGCATCAGAATGGGGATTTAAGTGACTTTGAATGTGGCATGGTTGTTGGTGCCAGACAGGCTGCTCTGAGTATTTCAAAACTGCTGATCTACTGGGATTTTCACGTACAACCATCTCTCATGTTTACAGAGAATGGTCCGAAATAGAGAAAATATCCAGTAAGTGGCAGTTGTGTGGACGGAAATGCCTTGTTGCTGTCAGAGGTCAGAGGAGAATGGGGAGACTGGTTTGAGATGAGAGAAAGGCAACAGTAACTCAAATAACCTCTCGCTACAACCAAAGTATGCAGAATACCATCTCTGAGCGCACAAGACATTGAACCTTGAAGCAGATGGGCTACAGCAGCAGAAGACCACACTGGGTGCCACTCCTGTCAGCTAAGAACATGAAACTGAGGCTACAATTTGTACAGGCTCACCAAAATCGGACAATAGAAGATTGGAAAAATGTTGCCTGGTCTGATGAGTCTCGATTTCAGCTGTGACATTCAGATGGTCGGGTCAGAATTTGGCGTAAGCAACATGAAAGCATGGATCCATCCTACCTTGTATCAATGGTTCAGGCTGGTGGTGGTGTAATGGTCTTGCCACACTTTGGGCCCCTTAGTACCAATTGAGCATCTTTTAAATGCCACAAACAAAAAGGGGGGCCTTAATGAGCTGCACCTCTGTACAGAGATGTGTGGGGGGAAAAATGACTTCCAGTTAAACCCACAGCTGGAACACCCGTCTACGTTCAATGAAGAATTATTGACTCCTCTAGACTATAAGCAGCATATAATAGAAGGAGGAAAGACGCCTCAAGAGACTCATGTATGGGTAGTAAGCGGGTTTAAGAAAAAGTACAAATTGCTTTATTACATAAACATACATAAAACCACAATTACCTTCACCATTTCATAGTAAAAATTGACAACGTTGTCAGCAACAGACTTTCAACTACCCTGCTCAAGCCTTCATGCTTACACACACACACTAACACACATCAGGTATCCAATAAAGGAAATATCGCTGGTAGATGAAAAATGAACAGCCAGTCCCAGGTTCAGTTTGGCAATAGGACAGTGAACCTGTCAGTATAGTGCATAGGTGTGCGCAGCCTATTGCATTAGGGTGTGCACCCCAAAATTAAAACACACATGCCTTTCTCTGCAGCCTCAGCTGCATGGGTCAGCGAATGAATGGGAATTGCTCTTTGCCGAGCGGCTTCCTGTTCATTCATAAATGGAAGCCTAGTAAACACTGTTTACTAGGCTTCAGTTATGAATGAACACAGTCAGTGAATGTGTTCATTTAGAAAAGGAAGGGGCCGGTAAATTACATATTTACTAGCCCATTTCCCCACTCTCCACCCTGAAACATCCCCCGCAACAGCCAGGGGGAGAGAAGAGGGAAGCCAGCAGCACTGTAGGGTAGGGGGAGGGCCCAACACTTAAGGAAGTCCAGGCAGTAGGGGGAATCGGCACTGCACATAGTGATTAGGGTGTGCCCAGGCACACCTGGCACACCCCCTGCGCACACCTATGGTATAGTGTTAACATAGTCCAGGAATCGGAGATGAAATTATTCAGCAACTTGGGAGAAGTGTGTGTGAAAAAGAAGGCTCTGTACTGAAGTGGGTAAAAGTTACTGGGTTAGATCCTCAGCCAGATTTCAATGAAGATCACATTGAAGGCAGCAAACTGGTTGAACTGGTACATATCAAAGCAGACAGGCAGTGGATCTCCGTGGATGGAAGTAATGTGTCAGAGGGAGATGGATTGGTATTGGGTTTAAGCAGGTGCAGGCAGATAGTCCAATAAAATGTCACCAGTCCCCAATATTACCCAAAGATCCACCCGTAAACTCTGTAATCTGTTTCCACAGCACGTCAGTCACCAAGTCCACACTCCTTCTGTCATGCCAGCTGAAGTCTTTTAGACACATGCCCCCTTCTATGACACTGCAGTGACGAGCCTCCACTGCAGTATTTGTATTGGACAGCTTGTTCCAATGGTGCTTTACCATTGGTCCAAGGCTCCAATCTGTCTATTAAGCTCAGTGCTTCTGACAAGTGTGAGGAGAGGCACTGTGAGCTCATCCTCTCAGTCTGCTGCAAACAGAGTGTGCCAGCTTGTATTTAAACTGGCTGCTCTGTTTGTAGCTTCTGACAGGTTGAGCTCACAGTGCCTCTCCTCACACTTGTCAGAAGCACTGAGCTTAATAGACAGGTTGCACAAGAAGCCCCGTATCTCCGGAACTATAGGTGGCAGGAGCCAGTGGTGGGGTAGGACTTCAGATACCTACCCCCAAATTTGGGGTCTCTGTATTTTTTTTTTTAATGTTCATGGCAGGTGAGGCTCTGCCTCACCTGCCTTCCCTGACTGCACATCCCTGCACTACACACATATGATAGCACAGACCTGGCTATCTGGCACTGTGCATGTGAGACAGCAACAACAGGACAGAGACTTGTCTATCACTAGGATTCAGAAATACACTCAAGAAGCTATGGGAAGCTGCAGTTAAACTATTGAAACATAGGAATATTTACATAATAGTCATTACTTCTGATCTGGGTGAAAATACAGCAGCAGTAGCAGCCCCTGTGTGTATAAGGAAATGTGACTCAGTTCCCTGTCTCTTTCCTTCCTCCTCCTGGGGTTTTCAAAGCTTCTCCCTGATACAGGAAATGTTAAAACATAATTATACATAACTCTGCGATATTAGCATCTAACAGTAGAGGGCAGCAGATCCCTACAATTGATTGAGAAGTATTTTTGCCCAGAGCATGTTTTTTTTTGCTCTGGGCAAACTTAAAAAATACTGCCTTGCAGTAGGACCTGCACTGCAAGGGTTAATTTCTTGTTTATGCCTGCAGGAACAATAGAAGATGATTTACTTACTTGATCCTCCGCTCCTCCCCGCAGCCAGACTGGTCCCCACAGTGTCTGCACCTCACCCTTCCACTCCACCAGTCTAGTTTCCTGCTGTCAATAATACCAGAACCATGTCCATAGCCAGGCACTGGACATGAGGACGTGGAGGGACAGTCCAGCGCCCAATCATGGGTGTGTGCCATCTGCTGGGGGAGCGGAGGATAAGTAAAACTGTTTCTCTGTTCCTCTAGACAAAACAAGCTGTTAACCTCTGCAGTGCGGGTTTAGTCCCACTGCAAGGGTTAATTTTTTATTTGCTTGAAGTTGGAGTTTAACATAACAGACCCAGACCTGACCCAGAGAATGCACAAATATATATATGATACAAAATATATATGATTATACACCAATCAGCCATAACGTTATGACCACCCACCATAACCCATCGAGACCTGGACTCCACTAGACTTCTGAAGGTATGCCATGGTATCTGGCACAAAGCTGTCAGAAGTAGATCCTTTAAGTCCTGTAAAGGTCGAGGTGGGGCCTCCATGGATCAGACTTGTTTTTCCTGAACATCCCACAGATGCTTGATTGCGGATTGAAATTTGGAGAATTTGGAGGCCAAGTCGACACCTTAAACTCATTGTTGTGTTCCTCAAACCATTCTTGAATTAATCAGACCAGGTCACCTCCTTCCATTGTTCCATGGTCCAAGGACTATTAGGTGCTCTGCAGCAATGCTGGCAGCACTCATATGTCTATTTCCCAAAGACAACCTCTGGATATGACACTGAGCACGTGCACTCAACTTCTTTGGTCGACCACGGCAAGGCCTGTTCTGAGTGGAACCTGCCCTGTTAAACCGCAGTATAGACTTGGCCACCGTGCTTCAGCTCAGTTTCAGGGTCTTGGCAATCTTCTTATAATGTTATAAGTAAAATAGCGCTGCGTAAAAATTGAGTGAACAGCTGCCAACACACCTATAGACCCAGGCAGTAAGGAAATAAACATAAAAAGTGTAGGCGCTAAAAACTCAGGAAAAAATTAAGTGACATATCAAAACCAAATAAGGTGTATATATATATTAGTATACCCTATAATTAAATGTGATATAGAGACCAAATAATATCTCTCTAGTATATAAAGGTGTGAACCAATGTGCAGAAAACTTTTGCAGAATTACTATAAATTACGAATAATACACTCTATGAAAACATAACATTAAATTCTCAAAACATGTGAGAGGTGATACAAAATAAATCCTAACGATCAAAAAAGTCCTGAATAGAATTGGCCCCACAAGGAGCACACAGTTTAAAGTCCACTAACAATATGGAAAAAGTGAAGAAGCCGCCACCCAGGGTCATAGGGGGCTTACCAGAAATAAATGACTCGGGACGATTTACGTTGGCCGAGTCGCAGCAGGTTAAAAGACCAACAGGTCACACAAGTATAGTACTTTGAACGCCCAAATTGGATTGAGGTGAAGTAAAAGGTGTGTGAAGAAGCTGTGTGAAGACAACCAAAATCCCCGGGAAAGGCACTGATGTTTAGGAAGAAGCCGTCACCAGAGGATATTAGAGGCTTACCAGAGGTTGTTGACCTGGGGAGACTTATGTCATCCAAGTCAAAACAGGCATGGTGACCAAATGGTCGGAAAAAATTATTCCCCTTTAAATATCCTCACTGGAATCCAAAACAGGGCTGCAGCTTGGCGTCCACAAATATTCTCAACAGTCGTGGAAATAATGTTTCAAAAGGAAGGCCACAAATGAATATTCATATGCCATGCGAGAGATGGATAGAAAAAACTCACATAGCGTAATAACGTAAAAACTGGTTTATTAAAAATGTTGAAAACAAACTCACATTTTTGTAGATCATCAAAAGTTTCACAAGTCAAGTAGTGGTAATTGTGAGGGGTCCACCCAACGCGTTTCTGCTAAAGAGCCGTCATCTGGGGTTACAGCCTAGGCCAGTGATGGCGAACCTTGGCACTCCAGATGTTTTGGAACTACATTTCCCATGAGGCTCAACTACACTTCAGAGTGCATGAGCATCTTGGGAAATGTAGTTCCAAAACATCTGGGGTGCCAAGGTTCGCCATCACTGGCCTAGGCCATCTTTATGTAGAGCAACAATTCTTTTTTTCAGATCCTCAGAGAGTTCTTTGCCGTGAGGTGCCATGTTGAACTTCCAGTATGAGAGAGTGAGAGCGATAACACCAAATTTAACACACCTGCTGCCCATTCACACCTGAGACCTTGTAACACTAACGAGTCACATTACACCGGGGAGGGAAAATGGCTAATTGGGCCCAATTTGGGTGTACTCACTTTTGTTGCCAGCTGTTTAGACATTAATGGCTGTGTGTTGAGTTATTTTGAGAGGACAGCAAATGTACACTGTTATACAAGCTGTACACTCACCAGGGTTGTCACATGAAAAGATATAATAAAATATTTACAAAAATGTGAGGGGTGTACTCACTTTTGTCAGATACTATATATATATATATATATATATATATATATATATATATATATATATATATATATATATGTAATTAATAGGTTGAAGCAGCGCTTAAAGGTGATATCAATAACCACCGCATGATGATAAACAACCCTATAAAGGGCAAGTCCAGCAAAGATTTCAAGGAGTCCTAAAGAGTGTTCATATGGTATCTCGTCAAAAAGGATGACAGGCCTTTCATCGCACCACATGAGACCGCTCCCCTCAAATGTAACACTCACCGTAAGGATCTGATAACACAGCTTAATGCTGTGTACACACGGATAGGTTTTTCGACCGGACTGCCGGCGGAACTAAACCGTCGGACAATCCGACCGTGTGTGGGCTTCATCGGACCTTCAGTGCACTTTTTCTGTCGAAAATCAGACGGACTTTAGATTTGGAACATGTTTAAAATCTTTCCGACGGACTCGAGTCCGGTCGAAAAATCCGTTCGTCTGTATGCTAGTCCGACGGACAAAAAAGGATGCAAGGGCAGCTATTGGCTACTTCCTTATTCTAGTCCCTTTGTACGTCATCAAATTCAAAGGAACGGATTTTCGAACGGACTTTAGTCCGTTCGTGTGTGGGCAAGTCCGGTCGTTTGAAATTCCTTCGTAACTCCGTCGAAAGTCCGTCGGAAAGACCGTCGGAAAGACCGTCGGACGTTTTATGCTGAAAAGTCCGCCCGTGTGTACAAGCCATTAGTGTATAAAGGGATCTTTAGCCAGCAGTGACTCCACTTCCTTGAGTCCTTATCTGCATCATTTCCAATAGGTACGATCAATCATCAAGGATTTCCGCATACAATTTAATTGCTGGCTTATTGGCTCATAAGGAAAAAGAAACAATCCTCATAGCATGAACCTGTTTTAAAAGTTTTATTTCCAGCAAAAACCAACCCCCCTTTAAGATTTACACTTACAAACTGTTAGATATAGAAAATAATTTCATAGTATGATCATCTTGTCTGTGCAGCACAGCACGATAATCTCTCACCATTCAGGAGATGACTTGTCCATGGTGATGCATCTATTGGTCCATGGTCATGTTCTATTCTAACATGACTGCGCACCAGTGAACAAAGCAAGGTCCATAAAGACATGGATGAGCGAGTTTGGGGTGGAGAAACTTGACTGACCTGCACTGAGTCCTGACCTCAATCCGATAGAACACTTTTGGGATGAATTAGAGTGGAGACTGTGAGCCAGGCCTTCTCATCCAACATCAGTGCCTGACCTCACAATTGCACTTCTGGAAGAATGGTCAAACATTCCCATAGACACATTCCTAAGCCTCGTGGACAGCCTTCCCAGAAGAGTTGAAGCTGTTATAGCTGCAAAGGGTGGGCCAACTCAATATTGAACCTTATGGACTAAGACTGGGATGCCATTAAAGTAAGGTGACCAAATTTTTAAAATGAAATGCGAGGACATATTTTTTTTTTTACTAGTCATGGCGGCAAGCAGCGACTTATAGAGGGACTGCGATATTGCAGCGGACAAATCGGACACAAAGTGACACTTTTGACACTTTGTGGGAACCACAAATACAGTGATCAGTGCTAAAATTATGCACAGAGAGACAGACACAGTGCAATGTAATCTATTCACAAACACCCCCAAAGCACACCTGTGTTGAAGCCTTGAAGGCACTGGCAGCCCCAAGATCAGATGCTCTTCCCCTCTGTTCCTGCTGCTGGACACTCTCAGCTGAGCTCAGCTGCCTCTCTCTGCCCTTCACCACCGCCGCCTGCCTCACAGCCTCTCAAATCTCTCTCTTTGGGCACCGGCTACTACTGGGTGGGGAGCGGAGCTGAGCAGAGGAAGATCACTTCATCGGGGAAGGCAAGGAGATAAGTAGGCAGGCAGCTGGCCGGGACTTGAGCCAAGGCAGAAGAACTTGCGAGCCGGAGCGGATTGGGCATGCTCCCAAAACTGAAGAAATAGTCCCTCCACTACGACCAGCACATGATCATCAGAAAGGGGCACAAAAAAGGGAAAAACAAGGTGCCAGGTCAGTGTAAGTAAAACCAACAATACTTTATACCATTATCCACTTACATCTAAGAAGCTTGCAAACTGCATGTAGAGGTGCTGATGTATCGTATGTGATGATCCAGGATGGTAGACAGGGTGCACAGATAATGGAAAAAATATACCCCCTTAAGCTAATAGAAGCAGCAGGGCAGGGGTGTGTAATTCAGATTTGTTTTTATTATTATTCTGCACTAACTGTCTTTGAAATTGCCCGGGCTCCTGTTCAAATCCAATCCAGGGACAAAACCGGGGACATGCTTGGTCCGGGGACAGTGTCCCCAGTCTGGGAACTGTCCTCGGAAACCGGGGACGTCTGGTCACCCTACAATAACATTCATGTGCGTGTAAAGGCAGGTGTCCCAACACTTTTGTTGATATAGTGTATGTATATGTGTGAGTGTGTGTGTGAGTATGGAAGGGAGTCTCCCCCAGAGCTGACTTCTGAGTTCAGATGAGTTTCTTAATCGTAGTGAAAATTATTTACATGAATTTGATCTTGCGTTCATATGAAAAAACTGTAAAATAATGTAGTTTCCCTTCCAGATTTTAAGTTACAGCTTGTTTATGAATCTTTACACTGAGGCTTCTTTTACATTTTGCTCTTCTACAACAGATACCTATGAGGAAGAGTTACAGAAAATTAAAGCTGAAGTCGGGGAGTCTGTGACGTTAAGCTGTAGTAAGCCGGAAGTCGGTTCTTTCTCTGCGGCATGGTCCTTGTTCCCTGGGAATGAGAGCCTCACCTTCCACAAGCGTTACAAAGATAGATTGGAGTTCACCATCGGCGGCCTGAATGTCACTATTACAAACCTGACAAAGGAAGACTTTGGGGTTTACTGTTGCGCTGTGAAGACTGTTAAGAAGACATTAAACCATTTCATAATGCTTGAGGTTATAGAGCCATGTAGTAGTGAAGGTAATGTATCAATACTTGTTTAGCACCTTTTAACTGAGCAATTAATTTGTTTCTAATTGCAATCTGTAGATTAACATCTCTCATCACAGTGCCCTGTGCATAAGGAACATTCATTTACATCTAGGGCTGTTACTGATTAAAATTTTCGTGTTCGATTATTCGATTTTTTTTTATTTGATTAATCGACTAATTATGATTAATTATAACGCACATACAGATCCAACTACTTTTAGCTGATCTCCTTGCATTGCAACTCTGCATTAGTCAGTGGTAAATGTGGTATACACTATATACAATCACCAGACTCTAGTTAGTTTCCACAATCCATGACTTAACTTCACAGTTCACACAAATACGTTTTAAATTCAAACTGTAGCACTGACGTAAGTAATTTTTTTTTATTAAACTTTAAGAAAAAACGTTTAACTTTAATTATAAAACTTATCTAGTATATTGACTGTCAGTCACTTTATAGTAGGCATCACTTTAGCCAGTCACGCAGACATACCAGAGTTTGTCAAAAGGTTATCAAATTTGCCTACACTTAGCTCACTGAATGATCCCAGTTAACCACATCCATATTTACCATCACTGTCCAGGCTGTCCGGTGACGTCATGGACATCGATGTCACCGCACTCCCCCCCCTTCCCTTCGTTAGCAGATGGAGGCACTTGGGGAAGGGGGGAGGAGTCCGGTGACCCCGATGTCCGTGACGTCACCGGATCTCGGACGGAGCTCCCTGAAGACCCGGAAGCCAGCGGAGAGGTGAGTACCAATCAAAAGAATTTTGATCGATAAAAAAAATTAACGTTTAATCAAGGAATTAATCGTTAATTTCCGCAGCCCTATTTACATCACAATCATTTAATTTGGAACTAGGAGCGCACTGTGGTTAACAGACACATACTGACGCTGCTAAATTTACTGTTGCGTTGTGAAGACTGTTAAGAAAGAAGTAAAGCATTTCATAGTTCTTGAGGTTTAAGAGCCATGTATTCGTGAAAGGTATCATCACTTATGTAGCACCTTTTAACTGAGAAATTAATCTGTTCCCAATCACATTCTGTAGACTGACATCTCTCATCATAGTGCCCTGTGCAAAAAGAACAATCAATTACATTAGAATCTCGAACTACAAGCGTTCTGATGTTAAACAATCCATACCGATGCTGTTAAATTTAGTCTTGACATCTAGGTTTCAGTGACCTCTTTTTTGTGGACATCAGTATTTAGACTAAAATATCTAATCTGGTCAACTGTAATGGTATTTTCTATCTGTAAGGTGGTCCTACATCAGGGTTGCCAATAGACATGTGCACAACAAAAAAATGTTTTGTTTCCGTTGATTCATAACGATTTGTAATTTCGTAAGACGCGAGTTTTCTTAATCGGACTCGTTCGTATTTTTGTAACAGATATATTTTCGTTGATACAAAATGAATCGTAATCCTGTTAGTCTAATGATTCATAATTTCATAAGACGCGAGGTTTCATATTTGGACTCGTTCGTATTTTCGTAACAGTTATATTTTCATTGATACAAAATAATTCGTAATTCCATTAGTCTAATTTTCTTTAATTCGAAATTCATAATTTTGTTAGATAATAATTTTCATTTATTTAGTACACTACTCGTAATTTAGTAATTGTTACTTTTGTAAGATTGCTTTTTTCGTTGATTCGTACGTTCGTAGGAAATAAAGAATAATAATCCTATGCTTGCTTTTCTAATAAGTCCTGTACTCTAATAAGACCTGACTCAGTCTCCTCCTCAACTGAATCTAAAAAGATTCAGGAATGCAGTGTGACTCAGACACAAAAGGGATAAGCTGATTGGCTAAAGATATTAAGTAAGATACATCACTCACTAATACACTGCCCATTCGAAAGAACGATTCGAAAACACGAAATTACGAACATACATATAAGATACACTTACACTGTCCATTCAAAAGGACGATTCGAGAACACGAACAAACGAAATTACGAACACACAAATGAAAATACAAATATACGAAATTAAAAAACAGACAAAGGATTGAAAATACAAAATGTAAATCATTCATTATAGATGTCATTTTCTTTCTTTTACTGTTTCGGAGTTTCGTATTTTCGCAAGTTTGTCTGTTCGTAAGTTCGTATTTTCGCACGTTCGTTATTTTGCTTATTCGTAATTTTTTAATTTTCGTATTTTGGTTCTTTCAGCTATTTGGATGTTCGAATTGATCCGAATATACGAATACTAACAAATTCGTACAAAAAATATATTCGTTACGAACCGAATCGCAAATGTCTAGTTGCCAAGCCTCGGTGACTTTTTTTACTGACAAAACATGAAAAATTTACTGACAGAGCACATTTTTTTTACTGGCAACCTAAAAAATTACAGAACTCCTATTGGAAACGAAGACAATCAGTATTTAAACAGTATAATCACAATATGAAAACCCTAACAATATCCATAACAAGTCATTGTCTGGGTTACACTTAAAAAGTCAACACAGCATGACAAAATATTACCCTTCCCCCTTTCTGCTATACATGCCACAGAAAGAAATGGGACGACCAGATTGCATCTAACAGTGGGAGTGGCTTAAAAGAGGATGATTAAACAAAACCACTCCTGACCACCTACCTTTAAATGGACATAACAACAGCTTGAAACAGTACACATTGTTGTGACTTTAATGTTTAGCTTCATGGTGCATCATTGCTAACTTGTCTTGTTAAAGGGGTTGTAAACCCTCATGGGTTTTCATCTTAATGCATTCTATGCAGGGGGGCGGGCCGAGTCCTGCATTCTGTGTGAATGGATACAGATGCTGGACTTGAGACCACGCAGGTGTCCACCAAGGAGAGCGCTTCTCTAACGTGGACACTCGATGCGGGGAGGACCCACCAGTGACGCTGAGGGACACCAGAAGAGGAGGACCGGGGTCACTCTGTGCAAAACAAGCTGCACAGTGGAGGTAAGTATGACATGTTTGTTATTTAAAAAAAAACAAAAACTAGGGTTTACAACCCCTTTAAGTCTCACAGGTGGCACTGCCTGTGAAACGTGCCCATTGAAGTCAATAGGACTGTGCTGCAGCCACAAGCCGAATGATTGGTTTGCGGTTGTGATGCAGTACTTCAATGCAAATCCCAATCAGCTGAAAAAAAACAGACGTTCAAGAGCCAGCAGTTTCACCTCCTGAATGCTTGCAAACTGCCTCTGCAAAGCGATCCACCGTGAATCGCTTTATAAAGGGGTGGTAGGGACTTCAGCATGTGTGAAAGAGCCTTCATCATGAAAGGCCCACTTTACGCCGCAAAGGGCTTCTTCTGACTCTTATAAACTCCATTTATTATGTGGACATAAAGTTTGGTGTGAGATTGCATCTCAATAATGGTCAACTGGTGAGGTTTTGGGGGCCTCAACTGCAACCCCTGACACACCAACTGGTTGTGCATATAATTTGGTGCTAGACATACTACAGGACACAGTCAGCAGACATGCTACAGTAGATGGTCAGACTACAGCATAGCTTCCAACTGTCCCTGATTTCGAGAGACTGTCCCTGATTTGGAGCAATGTCCCTCTGTCCCTCTGTCCTCCTCATTTGTCCTTCATTTTGTTCTGATCTAAATAGTTGTATATAAAATACACTTTTTATCTATCAAAAAGTATTTCCCAGTGCTAAACCTTTCATCTGATTTCTAAATTGCTGCATTTGTAAATTCCAAAAGCCAATATAAAGGAATAGTAATGGTAAAAAAAAAGTACTTTTTTTTTGTACAATTCTCCTTTAAGGGGGCATGGTAAGGGGGTGTGTCCTATGCCTGCATACTTTTGCTGATAGGTGTCCCTCATTTCAAAAAAGTTGGGAGGTATACTACAGGCATACTACAGTAGATGGTTAGAGACTGCAGGCATACTACAGAAGATGGTCAGAGACTACAGGCATATTACAGAAGATGGTCAGAGACTACAGGCATACTATAGAAGATAGTCAGAGACTACAGGCATACTACAGAAGATGGTTAGAGACAACAGGCATACTACAGAAGATGGTCAGAGACTACAGGCATACTACAGAAGATGGTCAGAGACAACAGACATACTGCAGAAGATAGTCAGAGACGACAGGCATACTACAGAAGATGACCAGAGAATATAGGCATACTACAGGAGATGGTCAGAGACTTCTGGCATATTTCAGAAGATGATCAGAGACTACAGGAACATTACAGAATGTGGTTTGAGACTACAGGCATACTACAGAAGATAGATGGAGACTACAGGCATACTTTAGTAGAAGGTGAGAGACTACAGGCATACTGCAGAAGATAGTCAGAGACAACAGGCATACTACAGAAGATGGTCAGAGACAACAGGCATACTACAGAAGATGGTCAGAGACAACAGGCATACTACAGAAGAGGGGCAGAGACTACAGGCATACTAGAGAAAATAGTCAGAGACTGTAGGCATACTACAGAAGATAGTTAGAGACAACAGGCATACTACAGAAGATAGTTAGAGACTATAGGCATACTACAGAAGATGGTCAGAGACTACAGGCATACTACAGAAGATAGTCAGAGACGACAGGCATACTACAGCGCGAGGAGAAAAAATAGCCGATTACCGGCTCTGTTTACATGACATGATCAGCTGTCATTGGCTGACAGCTGATCACGTGGTAAGGGGTAGGGATTGACCCTTTACTCCGATCTGTGATCAGCCAAGTCTCATAGACTCGCTGATCACAGAGCGCGCCGCACGCGCCCTGCAGGGGGTGCGCAGGCTTCTCGAGCACATCAATAGACGTCCTCCCGGCAAAGTAAGTCCGTGCTGTAGTCATCATTCGACTATAGCGCAGATGGGAAGAAGTTAAAGTGGTTTTTCACATTTGGGCTCAAAGGCACTTAACCTCTTCATACCCAGAACCAAGAGACACCAATGTTCCACTCCCACTTTCTCAAGATGATTAACAGATCCAGTGTGGGGAGTACCGGGATACATTTGTTCTTCAAATGTACTCAACCACAAGGTACTGAGCGTGCCCCATACTTCACTAGTCACTAGACTATCCCTCCCTGGACACTTGACACATACTAGTAATCAGTGTTAGTAATTCTCTTCACTCTTCATAAAGGCCTACAGAACAGGAAACCACCTTTATACTAAAGCAAGGCCTTGCTTATGTGACTCCCCAGGCCTAGTCCGTAGTAGACATGTGCAGTTCGTTTCGTTCTGAATTGAAATTCGGACAAATTTTCGTTTTTCAGAAATTCAGATGTATTCGAATCTTTCAAATTTCAATAGTACCAAATCTCAACGAATTCGAAATAATGGAAAAAACTAATAACGGATGGAATTCGAATTGATTTGAATCGTTTTCGAATTGAGTCAAATAGTTTTCTAAATCGAATAGTTTTTGAATTCGAAAAGTTTTAGAATTCGAAAAATTTTCGAATTCAAATCGTTTTAAAATCCGAATAGTTTTCAAATTCGAACAGTTTTCAAATTTCAAAAGAGAATAAAATAGAATAGAGAATAAAGGAATAGATGCGAAAAAATAGAATAGAATAGAAAAGAATATAACAGAAAATAAAAGAACAGAATATAATAGAGTAAAACATAACAAAATAGAAAATAAAAGAACAGAATAGAATAGAATATAAATAAATAGAATAGAATAGAATAAAAAAGAATTGAATAAAATAAAAAGAATATAACCATCTTCTGAAATTCAAATTTCAAATAGAATACATTTGAATTTGAATATATAAGAAAAGAAAAGAATAAAAAAGAATAGACTAGACTATAATAGAATAGAAAATAATAGAATTAGAAAAACAATAGAATACAATAGAAAGAATATAACCATTTCCCAGAATTAAAATAGAATCAGTTTGAGTTTGAACACAATAGAAAAGAATAGATTAGAATAGAATAGAAAAGAGTAGAAGAGTATAGAAAAAAACTACAGAATAGAATAGAAAGAAAATAACCATCTTCCGAAATTCAAATTTCTGATAGAATAAATTTTAAATCATAATCACAACAGAAACTACTAAAAATGACACTGATCAAAAGTTTACATACCCTGGTGATTTTGGCACGCAAGTTGACACAAAGGGGTTTGAATGGCTGTTAAAGGTAAGCATCCTCACCTGTGATCTGTTTGCTTGTAATTAGTGTGTGTGTATAAAAGGTCAATGAATTTCTGGACTCCTGACAGACCCTTGCATCTTTCATCCAGTGCTGCACTGCACTGACAAAGGATCTGCAGGAAAAGGTAGTTGAACCGTATACAACAGGAAAGGGATATAAAGAGATATCCAAGGAATTGAGAATGCCAATCAGCAGTGTTCAAACTCTAATCAAGAAGTGGAAAATGAGGGGTTCTGGTGAAATCAAACCACGGTCAGGTAGACCAACTAAAATTTCAGCCACAACTGCCAGGAATTTTTTTTGGGATGCAAATAAAAACCCACAAATAACTTCAGGTGAAATACAGGACTCTCTCTGAAAACATGTGGTGTGGCTGTTTCAAGATGCACAATAAGGAGGCGCTTAAAGAAAAATGGCCTGCATGGTCGAGTCGCCAGAAGAAAGCCATTACTACGCAAATGCCACAAAGTATCCCGCTTACAATATGCCAAACAGCACAGAGACAAGCCTCAAACCTTCTGGCACAAAGTCATTTGGAGTGATGAATCCAAAATTGAGCTTTTTGGCCACAACCATAAATGCTTCATTTGGAGAGGAGTCAACAAGGCCTATGATGAAAGGTACACCATTCCTACTGTGAAACACGGAGGTGGATCGCTGATGTTTTGGGGATGTGTGAGCTACAAAGGCACAGGAAATTTGGTCAAAATTGATGGCAAGATGAATGCAGTAAACTTTTGATCAGGGTCATTTGGGTAGTTTCTGTTGTGATTATGATTTAAAAAGAGTAAACACAACTGATTGATAATGAATGGCTTCAGCCAAACACTAACCATGAGTGAAAGAAAAGTTTTTGTGTTATCATTCACATTCTCTGAAAAATGGCCAAGAAATCATAAATTCTGCAAGGGTATGTAAACGTATAGATTTTAAGAGGAACTCCATGCCAAAATTTTTTTAAAAAACAGCGTGGGGTCCACCCCTAATCCATACCAGGCCCTTTGGGTCTGGCACAGATTTTAAGGGGAACTCCACACCAAAATTAAAAAGCAGCCTGGAGGCCATGAAAGGGGGTGGGACAAGCAAGCGCCCCCTCATGAACCATACTAGGATGCTTGCCCTCAACATGGGGAGGGTGCTTTGGGGTGCTCCCAAAGCACCTTGTCCCCATGTTGATGTGGACAAGAGCCTCTTCCCGACTACCCTGGCCATTGGTTGTCGAGGTCTGTGGGCGGGGGGCTTATCGGAATCTGGAAGCCCCCTTTAACAAGGGGGCCCCCAGATCCCAGCCCCCCCATGTGAATGGGTATCAGGTACATTGTACATTGTATCGGGTACATTGTAAAAAAAAGTGTCAAAAAGTAAAAAAACCACAATAGACAGTATTTGACAATTTCTTTTTAAAAAAAGAAAAAAAAAAGTGCCCCATGATGTCCATCCATCTTCAATCACACTGCCCGATGGACCCGGAAAAAATAAAAAAATAAAAAAGCTCTGCCTTGATGGGAGGCCTCCTGGCGACTGCTGTCTCTTGGCTGTGACAGTTGTTATATAGGCAAGGGCAGGGCCACCCGGTGACATAACCAAGTGATCCCACCCCTTTCTGACACCACTTTTTTGGTGAATGGGTAGGGGAACAATGTATCTGATACCCATTCACATGGGGGGGGGATCTAGGTGTCCCCTTGTTAAAGGGGCTTCCAGATTCCGATAAGCCCACCGCAGACGCCAACAACCAAAGGCCAGGGTTGTCGGAAAGAGGCTCTTGTCTTGGACCCCAAAGCACCCTCCCCATGTTGAGGGCATGTGGCCTGGTATGGTTCAGGAGGGGGGGGGCCATCCTATCCTGACCTCCAGGCTGCATGTACGAATAAGGGTCTAGTATGGACTTTGGGGGGGACCCTCAGGCCAATTTTTTTTTAACATATTGGCGTGGAGTTTCCCTTAATATCCATACCAGACCCGAATGGCCTGGTATGGACTGGGGCGGGGACCGCAGGCCATTTTTTTCATTGATTTTTTATCTATATTGCCAGGAGCTGGCAATACATTACAGCCGTGAGCAAGTTTAAATGACATTTTTTCCTTTAGAAATATCATTTTGCTGTGGCACTGTTCTACACATCACACAGATTCATCACTTTACAGGCAGATTAGAGGGACCCCCCAGGCAGGATATTCAAAGGAAGCTTTCATTTTTACTGTTTCACTTTAAACATTATTAAAATCACTGCTCTTGAAAAAAGGGTTGTTTTAAAAACTTTTTTATTTCATTGATACATGTCCCCTGGGGCAGTACCCAGGTCCACATACACTTTTTATGGCAATAAATAACTTGCATATGCTGTAAGCCTTTAAAATTAGCACTTTTGTTTTTCATGTTCGTGTCCCATAGACTTTAACAGGGTTCACATGTTCATTAGAACTTTTTGCCTGTTCGCTTGTTCTGGTGCAAACCGAACCAGGGGGTGTTAGGCCCATCCCTACTTGCTGTAGCTTATGGTCTGGTGAGTGTGCATTTGATTAAGGTGGTAGCACTCTGTGTTACAACGATCTGCTGGATGCTGGAAGATCTTTTTTATCTGAAAATATACATGGACTTTGATTTAGGAGAGACTTCACGTTTGGCTCATTGAACACTGTATTTATTTTTTTGTACATTTTTCTCATATTCACTGGTGCTGCATCATTTCACGATATTGTAAGTTTTTAGGTTTGGGTATATCAAGCTTTGTTTGCTAGCAGCCACACGTGTTATCACAGTGCAAAATCATTACAATACATAGCCAAATTCGTCCTCCTTTTTTGTTGGCTATGACTAGGTTGGAATCCAAAGGGGAGGAATCAGTAGGATCTATCGGAAGTTTTTTCAGCTCTTCCTCGATCGTAGCCCAAACTGCTAGGGTGGATTATAAGAAATTAACTTCAGAGGTCAGTTAATGTGGTGAAATCTCACTTTGCAACGAATGCCCAATCAAGTGAAAGAAAAAAAAAAAAACAGCATTTTTGGTTCCAAGTAATTGGATGATGGAAGTCAGAAGAGCTTTACCATGTACCATGCTTTACCAAGCGGTGGGGAAAATTCTCTTGCTAAGTGAACAGCCTACTTGCCTTTATTACATCAATCCAAATATCTTCTACTCTTAATGTCTAACCTAACTGGTAACCTTTGTTATTGTTTGAAATTCATATTTTGGTCCCTTTGATCCATTTTCTCTTTTCCTATCCCCCCCCCCCCATTCTTTCCCTACCCTGACCCTCACCCCTATCTAACCTCCTCTTTCTTCTTTAAGTTTGCTGGTCTTTGTACTCTACTCTGCTGTCTTTATCCCAGACCCGCACTCACTAATGGCTGATCTCTGTCTCTCAGTTTTTAAGGCCTCTACTGTCTATACAATGGGTATTCTGAACCTTGTGATGGAAATCCTTCGTATTATCTGCCTCATCACCTTAAGCATCCTGCTGGGCATTGCCGTAAAGACATCTTGTTAAGTAGAACCTGCTTTCCTGTCCTCCAAGAGTTCTCCATACCTTCAGTTACCATTGAGAGTGGACTTCATAAGCAGAAAAAAAGAGCACACAGATAAAAAGCAAAGGAAGGAGGAGTGTTTGCCTGGAGTTCCGTTTTAATGTCCTCTGGTCCTGAGTCTACATTCTTTATGATGTGGCTAAAAACACACACTCTCTCTCTCTCTCTCTTCTCATGTCAGGTCTGTATTGCTTATTCTGAGTGTTTACTCTAAATAAAAAAGCTTTAAGTGACACTTTTAAGTTAATATTTTACTATGGTTTCACTGTTTCTCAATGAAGAGTTATTCAACTGCATTCATGATAAAATTCACTGCAATTGCATACACTAAATTAGTAAACATACCACCACCACACCACATATACCCTTCTTGTGATACGTGCCTTGTGATACCTGTTCATAGTGGGCATGTTATATTGGTGTAGAGGAAGTGAAAGTAAACAAAAAGATAGTTAAACTGTATGTCAGAACAAAATACAAAACAAAACAGCAGACATATGCAGTACATCTCTGCAAGACCTGCACATTTCCCCATGCAGTGCTTTTTACACATCTGTCCAGTGTTATTTTCGTCAACAAAAAATATTACTTCAAAATTTTCATCAGCGCCCTTTTTACAGTGATGAAAACTAAACGAAAAGTGCACCACATTTTCATCCACTGACGAAAACTATAATGAAAATGAATTCCGTTTTCGTCACTGAAAGAAAACTAAACGAAAATGTGAGGGAGGGACGTTTACTCACTTGAACTTCGGGTTTCCCTGGAGCTCCGCCTGTGTAGAGCTTGTGAGTGCGACCATCCAGAGCAGCAGTGTGCATTACAGGCCTCCCAACGAGAGTCCCGACTCAAGACTGTCCAGAGCAGAGCACTGTGAGTGTGTACATTACAGGTCTCCCCTCAGACCACTGTCCAGAGCAATGTGTGCATTATAGGCCTCTCAGACCACCGTCCCAGAGCACGGGCATTACAGGCCTCAGACCACTGTCCAGAGCACTGTGCAGCATTATAGGCCTCTCAGACCACCGTCCCAGAGGACTGTGCCTTACAGGATTGTAAGACCATTGTCCCAGAGCACTGTGAGCATTACAAGCCTCCTTAGACCGTCCAGGGCACTTTGTTCAATGCATTACAGGCCATCCTCAGACCACCGTCCAGAGCACTGTGTGCATTACAAGCCTCCTTAGAAGCTTCAAGACACTGTGTGCAATGCATTACAGGCCTGATTCTCAGTCTGTCCATGTCCAGAGCACTGTGCAGCATTACAGGCCTCCTCAGACCATTCAGAGCGGCTAAATCTGTATCTGTGAGTTTGTTCAAACCTTAATACCATAAATAATAACATGATATTAGATTTTTTTTTACTTCAGGAGTATATAATGAGTTTGGAAATTCTAGAGACATGCTTAAATAAAGCATTCAAATGTAACTAAACCCATTAGATTTTAGTTGACTAAAATTATTATAGTCAACTAAAATGTACTGGAAATTTTAGTCAACTAAAATGTAGGACATTTTAGTTGAATTAAATTGTACTGCAGATTTTAGTCAACTGAATACGACTAAAACTAAAACAATTGCAGATTACTAAAATGGGACTAAAACTAAAATGGCATTTTAGTAAAAAGACTATGACTAAAGGTAAATCAAAATTAGATGCCAAAATTACTGTAACACTGCATCTGTCATTGAGCACCACATGCATATAGGGTTCACATCTGTGCTCTGTGGTGTGCGAAAACACTTATGCGTTGTTGTATGCTCACTGGGTGCAATGAGGTACCCTTTTAAGTGAATGGCATGCACACGTTTTACCATGCATAAATGCTACTGCACTTATATAACACAATCATAAATAGGGTCATTGGTGACCTTTGAACATGTTAAGTCAGGGCTATCCTTTTGCCCATGGCCATAGTCTTCCACCTCTGCTGGTGGCCAGAGAATAAAGAAATTAGCCATCAAATTATACAGGCTGATGTGGTCCTTGCTGGTGGTAGTGATGGTGGGGAAATAAAAACTTACTCGGGAGCTGGGAGGGGTCTTCGTTTGTCTAAAAATGTCATGCCCACTAAATAACAACAGATGCACATGTGCTTTCTAAATGGCACTAAATTGCAGAACCATTGAAAATCCTTTATCTCTGACTAGGGTTGCCACCTGTATGGGATTGATCCAGACAGTCTGGGTTTTGACACTTATGCCCGGGTTTGCCTTCACCGGAAACCCGGACACACAGCATACCTCCAGACCTAACCGTCAGGTAAATCTGTTCTGAGGATGGAGCCAGTGACGGCTTCTGTGGCTGCGCAGCGCCTGTCTGTGCTCCCCGCCCTCTCTCTCCCCATGCCAATGATCTCAATTATGAATGCATAGGGGGAGGAAAAAAGCAGCTCCAGCTATGTTCCTAACTCCATCTCCCAGTGCACTTCCTAGGTTGTCGCGGCTGCGGCTACTCTTCTCTCCTGGGGGTCTGGCAGCACACTCAATCCTCCCTGCTCTCCCTGCATCTACAACAGAAGAGGAGGAGAAGCAGGGGGCAGGGTATGCACACTCTGGCCTCACGCCCACAGGAACTCCCGAAGCCCGCGCCGGCAGCCTGACATGGTGTAAGGTACAGTACTTCTCTTCTGTGGGGTAGAGGAGTGCTGTGCACTGGACAGGAAGGAGGAGAAAGGTCTGGAAGAGAAAGAGAGGGGCGCTTTGCACTGGGGGAAGGCTGCAGAAATATGGGGACAGAGCTTGGTACAGGGAAGTTATAAACTGGCCTGTGATTTATGCACATCTGCGCTCTGAACATAATGCACTCCTGAACCCCACACTATGAACGTAACGCACTCTTGAACCCCGCATTCTGAACATAACACACTCCTGAACCCTGCAATCTGAACGTAATGCACTCCTGAACCCCGCACTCTGAACGTAACGCACTCCTGAACCCCGCACTATTAACGTAACGCATTTCTGAACCCCGCACTCTGAACGTAACTCACTCCTGAACCCTGCACTCTGAACGTAATGCACTCCTGAACCCCACACTCTGAACGTGACGCACTCCTGAACCCCGCACTCTGAACATAACGCACTCCTGAACCCCGCACTATGAACGTAACGCACTCCTTAATCCCGCACTCTGAACGTTTTGCACTCCTGAACCCCGCACCCTGAACATAACACCCTCCTGAACCCCACACTCTGAACGTAACAGAATCCTGAACCCCGCACTCTGAAAGTAACGCAATCCTGAACCCCGCACTCTGAATGTAACACACTTTTGAACCCTAAACTCTGAATGACACTTTTGTACCCTGCACTCTGAATGTAACGCACCCTTGAACCCCGCACTCTGTGCACAGCGCACTCCTGAATGCAGCACTCTATGCATAGTGCACTCCTCTTCAAACCCTGTACATAGCACATGCCTTAAAGTGGACCTGCAAGACAAAGGCATAATGAGCTAGTATGCATAGCATACTAGCTCATTATGTAATACTCACCTGAGATCGAAGCCCCCGCTGCTGTGCCCGTACACAGCACCGGCTAGCGACATCGCTCCCAGAGTTACTTCCGGGTATCGCGGGCTCCAGCACTGTGATTGGTCAGAGCCGCGATGATGTCACTCGCGCGCATTCATGCAGGAGCTGCCGGTAACGGCACACTCATTGAAGCAACAGCACGTACGTGCCATTGCTTTAGTGCACATGTGCCAATGATGTTGGCATATGCAGATACAAGGAATATCTCCTAAACCGTGCAGATTTAGGAGATATCTAGGGTAGCTACAGGTAAGCCTTATTATAGGCTTACCTGTAGCAAAAAGTGGATTGTAAGGGTTTGCAACCACTTTAATTCTGCACTCTGTAAGTAGAGCACTCATGAACTTTGTATTCTGTACACTGCGCACTCCTCAACCCTGCACTCTGTACGTAGCGCACTACTGAATGCTTCACTTTGTACGTAGTGCACTCTTCAACCCTGCACATAGCACACCCTCAAGACTGAACTCTGTAGCGCACTGCTCAAACCACTGCACACTAACGTAACATACTCCTCAACTCTGTACTCTGTACATAGCACACCCCTGAATCCTGCACTCTGTATGTAGCTCACTCCCAATCTCTGCTTTCTGTATGTAGCACACTGGGGGGTGTTTATGATGTTGATGGGGAGTGGTGCGATGGGGATGTGATAGAGTTCCTTCACCTAGTCTCTGAGAAAAAAAAATGCCCTGTAGCCGTAGGCCACATTAACACTTCTATTTGTAACTTTTACTGCATGCACTTGCAGACAAAGCTGCATTTTGTTTCGAGTCGGGGTCAGGGAGTGGGGTCAAAGAGGGCCCTGTCAGGTAGACTGTACAGGGCCCCATGATTTCTAACAGTGGCCCTGATAAGCGGGATCTCTCTCATCTAATCGAGGTCTCTAAGGAAGGAGGGGGCAATGATAGAAGGGAACTGTGAGCTAATGGGTGCTGATTGCTGATCTAATGGTTGGTGATCATTAGATCAGCAGGCAGCACCCTTCCCCTACAGACCCCCCATTAGATCAGAGTCTTCTTATATCAGAACCCCCCCCCCTACAGATTCTTTAAGAGGGGGTGCTGATATAAGGAGAATCTGATCTAATGGGGGGGAGTCTGTAGGGGAGGGGTGCTGACTGCTGATCTAATGATCTCCAATCATTAGATCAGCAGTCAGCACCCATTAGAGACCCCTATTAACTCACATTCCCCTTCTATCAGTACCCTCTCCTTCCTTAGAGACCTCCATTAGATGAGAGATATCCCCCTTATGTAGCACTAACTCACGGTGGAGCTGCTGATTTAAGCAGGTCTGTTACCTTAATGCCACGTACACACGGTCGGACTTTTCGTCTACAAAAGTCCAACGGACGCTGACGGACTAAAGCTGGCTGGTAATCCGATCGTGTGTGGGCTTCTCCGGACTTTCAACGTACTTTTTTAGCCTCAAATCCGACGGACTTTAGATTTGAAGCATGCTTCAAATCTTTACGTCGTAACTACGACGGACCCCGAAGTCCGCTCGTCTGTATGCTAGTCCGACGGACAAAAAAACGACGCATGCTCATAAGCAAAAACTAAACGGAAGCACTCGGTCTAGTAAAACTAGTGTTCGTATTGTAGGTAGCACATTCATCACGCTGCAAAATCTGTGATCGTTGAATGCAGCGCATTTTATTTCTTCTTTACGAATGCTCTAAAGAACGAAGGTGTTTTGCTGTTCATAATCAGAGTTCTCCCAAACTGATTTCTGGATTCTTTTTCTCTTTGATCTCATGAATGATATAGTATGCTTTTTAAAAACAATGTTTCCATACTAATAATACTTTTTCCCTTTTTTTTTTTTTTTAGGTTTGTAAAGTTACCACAAAGAACCCATTATTCTATTTTTTTTTTCTAGTGATTATTTTTTAGTTTTTAGATAAAGTTAACCCAAAGCACCGTTTTTGGTTATGTAGATTTTTTTATTTTCAAGACTTACCACTTGAACATTATTAACATTGGTAATGTATTTTTGGTGTGTTTTTTTCAAACTCAATGAGATTGTTGTCCCTTGTTAATTTAACATTGTGTGTAAAATCAATGATTTCAAAGAAAAAACATAAAGTCTTTTGCTAAACTCAAAAAAGATCCATTTATTCATGGTCAAAATAAAATAAAGAGGAAGTCAACGCTGGCAAAAGTCGGTGTACAAGAAAATTGGGATCTTGCGGAGTCCATATAAGAGGGAGCACAATCTGGTCCAAGAATCCCAGAGATCAACAGCACCAGCAGATGATCTAGATGTCCCCAGACTGTGGTCCTACAACAGCCTGCGTCTTCTGTCAGACCAGACTGAACCCAGGTCATCATTTTCTTCTCTTCCCTGCAGCCTTTCCTCCACGCTGCCCTGCAGCCTTCCCTGTAGCCTTCTTTTGAGGCTGTGGCTCTGGTGTTTCAGTTGTGGCAGGAGGAGGAGGAGGAGGAGGAGGAGGAGGAGGGGGGGCTGCCTCATGTAGTTGGGTGTTTCGTGTTAGCGTGCCCTGCAGCCCCTTATGGATTGTTTCCCCAAATAGGCGCTCACAAATGAGGCGCTGCTCCCAATCCATCTGAAGAAGCCTGCTGGCTAAGTAGCAGCCATAGGATTCTTCCACTTCGGGGGGGCTCCTTAAAAAACGGGTGGCCTCTTGCATGAGGTGCAGGGATGCGTCCTGTGTGACCATCCCCTTCCTGGCCCTTTTTTTGGGAAGGTGGAGGGGAGGCACTTGGGATTCGGTCAGGCTCCTACTGGGCCCAGCCACCTCACTTGGCCCAGCCACCTCACTTGGCCCAGCCACCTCACTGGGAGCAGCCACCTCACTGGGAGCAGCCACCTCCTGCCTGACACTGGGCCCAGCCTCCTCCAGGATGATGGTGAATCCGGCCTCCTCCAGGCTGTCCATGGGCCCGGTCTCCTCCTGCCTGCCACTTTCCCCACATTCCTCCTGGATGGACTCATCCTGTGTATAAAAAAAGGACAATAGTTTGAGTATATTTTTTTGGGTTCATCAATGACACACAGTTTGCTTCTCATGAATAGCAAATTCAATGTGAATACATCTCTTTAATAAAAGAGTCTAATCAGACATCCTAATTATTTCAAGCAGGTGCCAAACATATTTAGCCACTACTGTCATTTGATATGTATACACAATTTTGAGTGCAAAATTATTTTAGACAATTATAACATCCAGTTAACATCATTAATATTAGTACAGTAAATATTTGTTAAAATAATTTACCTGACTCCAGATGGTCATATCCGGTTCATCCAGGATGGAAGACCCAGCTTGCTCCTCATCAGCCTCTGCTGGGGTGGAGGGAAGGGTGGAGGGAAGGGTTGAAAGTGATGGCCTGGCTTCATTCTGGTCATCAAGAAAACGGAGTTGATTGTAGTACCACAGCCTGGGTACATAAACATCATCTGCTGATGCTCCTGATCTCCTTGATTCCTGGATCTTCTTATGCTCCCTCTTATACATGTTCCTCAAGACCCCAATTTTCTTGAGCAATGTCTCCATTGTTGCTTCCGGGATGGTCGCCTGGACAAAGGACAGAAGTCTCTCCAGCGTTGACTTCCTCACATGCTTTGCATAATACTGAGGGTGTTTCACCTCCCACAAATTCCTCATCTCTCGATATTTAGAAATAAAAGCTGTAAGGAACTCTGGATCCTTAAATAGGGGATTCATTATATCTGGAAAAGATAAAGTCACAAGACAAAAAACACTTATTATAGGTTTCTGCTAACCCCTCATCATCTTCTCCCTATGTAGGCCTCATCAATCTATCAAGCCATATAGGCCGCTTGCTACAAAGTCATGACCATAAAACCCAAAAAAAATATATTTAAAATTACCTTCGTTTTGTAACGTCCTGGTCCACTATCACCTACGCACAGAACGTACGTACGACACGTGCGCAAGGGCCCTCTTTATACACTACGCATGTGTGAAACTCCGCCTGCGTCGCCCGCCCCTGACGTTCGAAATTAACTCATGTTCTCCGCCCCCTAATTCGACGCACAGAACGTACGTACGACACGTGCGCAAGGGCCCTCTTTATACACTACGCATGTGTGAAACTCCGCCTGCGTCGCCCGCCCCTGACGTTCGAAATTAACTCATGTTCTCCGCCCCCTAATTCGACGCACAGAACGTACGTACGACACGTGCGCAAGGGCCCTCTTTATACACTACGCATGTGTGAAACTCCGCCTGCGTCGCCCGCCCCTGACGTTCGATTTTAACTCATGTTCTCCGCCCATTTTTTGTTACGGCGCGTAGTGGGGTAAATAATGGCGGAGACACCTGATATGTTGACGACCTCAGGTAGTGGAGACAGCCCGGAGGCCGGAACGTCAAGATCTGTGAGGCCTAGATTTAAGGCCTCTAATATGAGTTTTAAAGAGATGGTGGAGATGGTGGCCATTCTTCACAAAGACGACTATGATGGGAAGTATGGGCCGTACGCACGGCCAAATTTGCGCAAGGCCAAAATAATGGCGAAGGTCGTGGACACTTTGCAGGCATCTTTTGGGGTCCAGCGCTCCAGAGATCAACTTAGAAAAAGATGGTCTGACCTGAAACTCAGGGAGCCGGATCAATACAGACGTATCTGGAAAGTTCTTAAAAAAAGTAAGTACTTGTCGTGTTTTTCTCTTGTGTTTATAACCTTGTATACTGCTCCATGTGCTTTTCCTTCCTATACGATTTTTTTGTTCATCGTTTTAAACGATCTTTTACTAAACCTTGTTACATATCTATAGATAGATCTATCTATCTATCTATCTATCTATCTATCTATCTATCTATCTATCTATCTATCTATCTATCTATCTATCTATCTATCTATCTATCTATCTATATATATATATATATAGAGATATATATATATATATATATATATAGAGATATATATATATATAGAGATATATATATATATATATATATATCTATAGATATATATATATATATCTATAGATATATATCTATATATATATCTATAGAGATATATATATATAGATATATATATATATATAGAGAGAGAGAGAGAGAGAGAGAGAGAGAGAGAGAGAGAGAGAGAGAGAGAGAAAAATATATATAGAGAGAGAGAAATATAGAGATAGGTAGATGGATAGATATAGAAATGTAAAACATTCTTTTGGAATATTTTAAGTTATCTTTTTTTTTTTCTTTACATTTAGTTAGATATTTAGAGATTTTGTTCCAGATATAGAGAGAGAGAGAGAGATCAAAAGATTATTAACTATATTTTGAGATATTGATATCTAGATATCTATCTATACGATATGTCTTTATAATTTTAAATATTGAGGTAAAATAGGAACTCTACACAAACCACTTCACTACAAATGTTGGAAAATTACTATGTACTAAAATATCTGTGTGCTAAGTAGATTAATAATAATTTTTTGTTTCACATAGGGGAAAAATCACTCAGCCAACAAGAAGACAGTCCACCCCAAGCCAAACATGATTGGGAAATCAGCCCAAGTCCCACTGAGGATGTGGAGGAAGGAGAGGTGGACGACATGGGCACCCCACCAGGTGAGTGTCTGACACACCAGCTTACGGTAATCTATGCATGGCTGCCTTTTATTTTATGTAATTTTTCTACTCTATTTTAGGTGATCTGGTTGTGCTTGATTCAAGCAACAGTGCCACCCCCGAGGATGTGGAGGAATTATGCTACATGGGCACCCCACCAGGTCAGTGTCTGAGACAACAGCTTTATTATGGTAAGGTAAACTATGTATGTGTGCATATTTCTAAATACATTTTTTGGTTTCATTCCACTTTAGGTACAAGAAGTGACTATTTCACCTCAGAAAGTGCCCAACGGCTAATTGGTCAAATAATGGCCTGGAATAAGGACATCGATGAAATGTGTAATTGGCTGGATCGTATGCAACAGGAAATGAAGGACATGATTGATGTTTTGGGTCGAATCTAAATGCCCTTTTTGAAACCCCAAAACATCAATCATGTCCTTCATTTCCTGTTTTGCTGACCCCATTCTGGGCCTTCTCTTTATTTTTTTGGCTGAACAGAAATGGCTGTTTAACCTAATTTAAAAAAGGAGGGCTGTTTCTCGTAAATACCTAAAAAATCCACAAAAAAATAAAACTTGATTTTCTCAAAAACCAAAAAAAAAAAAAAAAACTTGATTTTAAAAAAAACAAAAAAATAAAAAAACTTGATTTTAAAAAACACAAAAAAAAAAAAAAAAAAAAATGATTTAAAAAAAAAAAAAAAAATTTGATTTTCTCAAAAACCCCCCAAAAAAATAAAACTTGATTTAAAAAAACCAAAAAAAATACTAAACTTGATTTTAAAAAAACCAAAAAAAAAAAAAAACTTGATTTGAAAACAAAAAAAAAAAAAAAAAAAAAAAAAATTTGATTTTCTCAAAAACCCCCAAAAAAATAAAACTTGATTTAAAAAAACCAAAAAAAATACTAAACTTGATTTTAAAAAAACCAAAAAAAAACAAAAAAACTTGATTTTAAAACAAAAAAAAATAAAAAAATTTGATTTTCTCTAAAACCCAAAAAAAAATAAAACTTGATTTAAAAAAACCCAAAAAAAAGAAAAAAACTTGATTTGAAAAAAACCAAAAAAAATAAAAAACTTGATTTTTAAAAACAAAACAAAAAAAAAAAAAAAAAAAAAAGCCTGTTTGCGAAAATCAAAAAGCCAAAAATATTTTTTTGTGGATTAGGGAGAAATATTTAAATATAATTATATTTTGCAAAATTATTAAGAGATCATTATATTTTTGTCTATGAACATTTTATACTAAATGCAGAACTGAATGCATAACAACCATTAATAAAAACATCTCCTTATAGGAATTAAATAAATGTGTGGTTTGTTATTTCAATGCTCAGTATCAGTTTGGTTATAATTGTAAAAAAGTTGTTTACAGTGGCAATGGAGCTTATTTAGACATTTAAAATTAAAATACAGTTGGCACTACAACTGCTCGACCATAACCTAGGAGACAGCCCAAAAGAAAGGCAAGCAATAAATATAATGCAAGATTTCATCAATTTTTTTTTATTGTAAAAAATTAAATATCCTGGCCCATTGCAATGGCCCCCCTACCCATAAAATAATTAACATATTGCTGTCTAACTTGACGGGCACTTTGGGGGGCCAAGCCAGTACGGACAGTATCCAGGCCCGTAAGGTTGGCATCTATTTGTCCGGCCTCAGGCCCAACTGTGCCTATATAATTCTGAGAATGTTTGTTTAAAAAGTTGTGCAGAATGCAGCACGATAAAATTATAAAATTAAGTTTGTATTCCGCCAAATTAATGGCTGTTTGAAACAGGCGGAACCGGCTGGCCAGAATTCCAAACGCATTCTCAACCACTCTTCTAGCTCTGGCCAGCCGGAAATTAAAAACCCTCCTCTCCGGGGTGAGGGTTCTTTGGGGGAATGGCCTCATGAGGTGCTTGCTGAGAGCGAAGGCTTCATCGGCAATGAAGACAAAGGGGAGTCCTTCCACGTTATCCGCATCAGGTGGCAATCCCAGGCCACCACTCTGGAGACGCTGGCAGAACTCCGTCTGGGCAAATACTCCTCCATCCGACATCCGGCCATTCTTCCCCACGTCCACATATAAAAATTCATAGTGTGCCGACACCACCGCCATTAAAACAATACTGTGGAACCCCTTATAATTAAAATAGTATGACCCCGAATGGGGTGGTGGCACGATGTGGACATGTTTCCCATCTATAGCCCCTCCACAATTGGGAAAGTCCCAACGGCTGGCAAAATGGGATGCCACAGTCTGCCATTCCTGTGGCGTTGAAGGAAACTGGGGAATCAAACAAGAAAACCAAAATCAATTAATTTGTAAGCTAACATTGCAAGAAAATTAGACAATTAAAAACATTAGTCCCCAGCATCAGTATAACATTAAATAATTTAATTCTTCTGGAATAACTAATATGGAAAGGCACACTTATCAGATTGCTCACCCCCTCTGATGGAACATTGATTACATTTTAGGGGGTTGTGAAATCCCTAAAAAAGATTACTTTTAGGACACGCAGGAATTTAGGGACTAAAAAGGCTACAAGACTGCAGTTGTCGCACTCTGCAGGTGCAGTTGCTAACCAGCTTACAATAAATGAGGTAATGTAAAAAGGCATTCATGTTGCAAGGAGTACACAATCACATGCAAGGGCAATTAATGAAAACACTTTGAGGCTTGCATATGATTTGATGATGGAAATCAGCAGAGCTTCTGCTCATTTACTAAAGCACTGGAACAAATGCACTTGTAGAGTGCACATGCATTTAGCAAAGTGCAACATATATTTGCTTTAGACAAATCAACACCACAGAACATTCAAGCAAATTTTTACGAGGGTGGGGGGGGGGGGGGTTGTGAAATCTAGCTAATTGCTAATTAGCAGCACACTATTTGGAGTGAGTTTAGGTGGGGGGGGGGGGGGTTGTGAAATCTAGCTAATTGCTAATTATAAGCACACTAAATACACTCAAACAAAATACATTCAAAATGAGTAGACTAGGTGGATATGTTCACATCACTGCATGCTGGGGAGGTTATTGAAGGAAAATATACATGCATGACAAAAAATAACAGGAAAAAAATCCAGCATGTGTGAGGATAAAAAGGGGACATTCACACTATATTGCAATGATGGTAAGTAGTGTTTGAAGCAAGAAATACATTACATTATCAAAGATTACATAAAAGAACATGTGATGCTAATAAAAGAAAAATATCTTACCTTAATATAGTCCTTCTGCAGGACCTGGATGATGGCAGAACAGATCTCTGGGATAATGATACCCAGAGCCTGGGGGGAGATGCCTGTCGAGAACTTAAGGTCCTGCAGGCTTCTCCCTGTCGCCAAGTACCGCAACGTGGCAACTAGCCTCTGCTCCGGAGTGATGGCTTGCCTCATGCAGGTATCCTGCCTGCTGATATAGGGGGTCAGCAAAGCCAACAAGCGGTCAAAAACGGGGTCCGTCATCCGGAGAAAGTTCCTGAAATCCTCAGGATTATTCTCACGGATCTCACAGAGCAAAGGCATGTGACAGAACTGGTCACGCTGAAGCAACCAATTCTTGGTCCATGAACTCCTCCTCGCCCTGTTCATGGACTGGTCTTGGGCTGAAGAATAAACTACAGCACCAAGCACATACAATGCACGAGCTCTACGACGAGTACGTACAGGTAACATGGTTTCAAAACGGTCGGCTGGTCAGAACGCACTTAACAGAACGCACTGAAGAACAGCAAGGCCTGTGAAGAACGACCTGAAAATCAGGAACGAGCGGCCAATAAAACAAAGATTTCTCAATGCCAACTGACCAAACGCACTGAAAAGCAGATACAAACCTCACAAGCACAGACTGAACAACAGTTAAAACGAACTGAAAAATACGAGTCTCACAAGCGCGAATCGTCTCTCACCAAACTTCTACTAACACGAGATAAACACGAGATTAGCAGAAGGAGCCCAAAGGGTGTCGTACGGGCTATTGAACTTCCGTTTTATAGTCTCGTCGGACTTGGTGTACGTCACCGCGTACTAGGCTGTCGTACTTTTGTGTGGTCGTGTGTAGGCAAGTCCGTTCGTAAGAAAGTCTGCCGCAAGTCCGCCGAAGGTACGCCGGAAATATGTCGGACAGGCTGTCGGACTTTTGTAGGTGAAAAGTCCGACCGTGTGTACGCGGCATAACTCTGCTTCCCTCTGTTTCACCGGCACCGGGTCTAGGGTTCCGTTGAGTTTACTTCTGGATGACACACGCACTAACACTGGAGTACGTTTTCAATGCTTTATTAAACAAATGACTTAGGAAGTAGCAGGAAAGAGGTTGAAAGGAAACTCGCAGAAGAAACTCAAATATTCTCTGAAAGCTTTCTCTTGGCGAAAGGTCTTGGTATAATTCAAATACTACTTGAAATGCGCTCCCCTTGTGGGACACACTCCTTGCTCGTCTGGATAGGCCTCTCTCACCGGTCCAGCAGCCAGTACGCAGCACGAATCAAAGTCTCTGCCACAGACTTGTTTGGGAATAAAATCCGTACGATCCTCTGCCACAGGATGTATAGATTTGCGGTAGTGAAAGTCAGTCACAGTGCTTGAACCTTTAAGCCGAGCCAGCAACACTATGCTGTATAGTTACTTTTGGATACGTCCTCCAACCGAGTCACCAGGCCCCTTTATAGACCAGCATGCGGCGTGATCCCTCCAAGATGGGTCCTCCCCTGGGATCTCCTCGGTTGTCCAGCTTCGTCACACAGGACCGACAGCTCAGGACCATTCCTCAGCCGCGGTGGCAGGCTCCAGACAAGCCTCTGGACCCACCCCTGCGCCGCTGTATCGTGGGCCTCCCGGACGGAGGACCACGAGGTAGCTCCTTAACGCATACCTGTCGGCCAGGAGGGCCAGCAGGCGGCTGTAAAACTAACCCCAAAAAATGGCATCTGTCCCATAAATACCCTTGCCCAGAATGCAACTCAGAGGACCACCTCCACCGAGCGTGCCTCCGGGACAGAGGAGCATCCATACGCTTCAGCACGTTGCCTTTCCAACCCTGACCAGTGGTAACACGACACCCACCGGTCTGCACGGAAACACACACAACGTCAGCCAAGCTGGAACAGAGGCAAACTTTTAACCTTCCTAACACGCAATTTACTAAATTTACCTAACATGCGGTAGATTGCAAATCTACCAGAGCTACACTTATATTAGCATTCCCTGTCCTCCTTAAAGTTAAAAACTAGGTAAATAAACTCACTGTTGGGCTGCTGTGCAACCTTCCCCTATAATTCTATTTATTCAAATGTGAAAAAAATTATTTTGAATGATAGTGGATTAACTCCATGTGATTTGAAATGTTATTTAATCACAAAATATTCACAAAATATTAGACATGTGCATTCGTTTTAGTTTTCGTTACATTAGTTTTTTGTTTTTTTCGGAAATTCGAAAATTAAAAATTCCAAAAATTCGAAAATTCAAAAAATTTGTAAAATTCGAAAATTTGTAAATTTAAAAATTCAGAATTCGTAAATTCATAAATTCATAATTTGAAAATTCGTAAATTCTAAAATTTGTAAATTCTAAAATTTGTAAATTCTAAAATTCGTATTTCGTAAACTCGTAAATTCGAAAATTCAGAATTCGTAAATTTGGAAATTCGAAATTCATAAATTCTAAAATTCGTAAATTCGTAAATTCTAAAATTCGTATTTCGTAAATTCAAAAATTCAGAATTCGTAAATTTGGAAATTCGAAAATTCGTAAATTCTAAAATTCGTAAATTTGGAAATTCTAAAATTCGTATTTCGTAAATTCGAAAATTCAGAATTCGTAAATTTGGAAATTTGGAAATTCGAAAATTCGTAAATTCGAAATTTTGGAATTCGCAATTTCGGAAATGCAAAACCAAAAAAGGAAAATCTGAAAATTAGAAAGAAGGAAAATCCAAAATTCGAAATATTAACTAACTAACTAATAATAACTATTAAATTATGGGTTATGGAATTTCCTTTTAAATATGACTGTTAGTGAACGTAACAAATACGAATTTATCTGAAGTTACGAATTATCTGAAATAAAGAATGCCGCATCTAAACAAATGGATCGGAACGAAATATGTTTTTATTATTATTATTATTTTGATTGTTATTTTTTATTAATAATTCATTACATTCCATTCGTTTAGATACGGCATTCGTTATTACAAATAATTTGTAACTTCGGATAATTTCGTTTTATGTTACGTTCACTAACAGCCAAATTTGAAAGGAAATTCCACTACCTATAATTTAATAGTTAGTAAAAGTTAAGTTATTATTTCAGATTTTTGAATTTTCAGGTTTTTGAATTTTCGGATTTTCTTTCTTATTTTTGGATTTCCTAATTTCCGAATTTCTGAAATTTAGAATTTTCGAATTTCTGAAATGTTGAAATTTCGGATTTTCAACTTTCCGAATTTTTGAATTTCGAATTTCCAAATTTTCTAATTTCCGAATTTCCGAAATTTTGAATTTCCGAAAATTTTAATTTCCGAATTTCCGAAATTTTGACTGCCACTAGTCTGTATTAACCTCTTGTCACATATGTATAGGGTGGGCTTTAACCACATCAATACAGGGCACTTATACATCTTCCTACCCAGACCAGTTTTCAGCTTTCAGCGCTGTCACATTTTGAATGACAATTGCGCCGTCATACAACACTGTACCCAAACTACATTTTTATCATTTTGTTTGCTAGTATGTGATCACCTCTGGGATTTTTATTTTCTGCTAAACAAATAAAAAAAAAGACCAAAAGTTTTGAAAAAATTTTTTTTTTTGTTTCGGTTACAAAACTTTGTTAACAAGTAATTTTTCTCCTTCACTGATGGGCACTGATGGGGCTGCACTGACGGGCACTGATCAGGCGGCACTGATGGGTACCGATGAGGTGGCACTGATGGGCACTGATGATGGGCACTAATATGCAGCACTGATGGGGCACTGATAGGTGGCACTGACATGCAGCACCGATGGGTACACATAGGTGGCACTGATGGGCACTGAAAGGCAGCACTGATGGATACTGAAAGGTGGCACTGATGAGCACTGAAAGGCAGCACTTATGGGCACTGATAGGTGGCAGGGATGGGCATAGATGGGCACTGATAGGTGGCACTGATGTACACTAATGGATCGTACTGATGGGCATCACTGATTGGCAGGCATCCATTGTGGGCACTGATTGGCATCTATTGTGGGCACTGATTGGCATTCATTGTGGGCACAGATTGTTATCCCTGGTGGCCATGGGTGGCATACCTGGTGGTGACTAGGGGTGGGCATCCCTGGTGGTCCTGGTGGCGTCCCTGGTGGTCCAGTGTGGGCATCCTTGGGGGGGCTGCGCTGATAATTAATCAGCATAGACCCCCCTGTCAGACGTGAGTGAGGAAAAGCCGATCAACGACTCTTCCTGTTTACACTGTGATCAGCCGTGATTGGACACGGCTGATCACGTGGTAAAGAGTCTCCGTCAGAGACTCTATAACTAGATCATTGTTGTGGTGTGTCAGACTGCTGGCTAATTCAATGACCCCCTCTCCACCCTGGTTAAAAAGTGCTGCTTCCACAGGGAGATCTTATGTCACACACTGTAGAGCTCAGTGAGAAGAGCTCTGACAGCTGATTGGAGGGAAGAGACACCCCCTCTTCACACACCATACAGGAACAGAGCTGAGGCTGTCAATCAGATGGGGCTCCCTCCCCTGTCACCTTTTTCCTCTGGGTGTCAGCCATCCCTGCTGGGAGAACACAGGGATTATTGCTAGCAGCTATAGCCACTGGCAATAATCTTATGAAAAACTTTGATATGCTGGTTGTGCCCAAGTTGATTAACTTGGGTACAATCAGCCTGTCCATACATGGTTTGAGTCTTGGCCGGTCCCTGACAAGATTTGAACCATCTATGACTGGCTTTAGTGCTCTGGATTGAGACAAGTACACACTGTAGAGGGATATTCTTTGTTCATATTTCATGTCTGAGGTTTACAACCACTTTAAGAATCTAAACATTGATTAGAAAACACTATACAGTGGAACCTTGGATTACGAGCATAATCTGTTCCAGGAGAATGCTTGTAATCCAAAGCACTTGCATATCAAAGCGAGTTTCCCCATAGAACTCAATGGAAACAAAGATATTTTAAAAAAAAGTTGCTCGTCTTTCAAAATGATCGTTAACCGCGTTACTCATAAATCAAGGTTCCACTGTACGTATATTTCTAAATGAAGCTATTGGATTTTGCCTAATGCCATATAAGAATTAGCTAGAAACAGCTTTCATCATCCCTATGTCATTGACTATTTCCCCCCAGAGCTTAGTAAATGTGGTAAAGTTTCACATTGTAAAGAATACCCAATCAGGTGCAAGGAAAATAATTAAAAAACATTTTTTTTACTGCACATGATTGAATGATGGAAAGCAGCAGAGCTTTACCACATTTATGAAGCTCCAGGGAAAATTAATGCAACTGCACTTGCAAAGTGCACAGTCTATTTGCCTTTAGTAAACCCACTCCAGTGTTTTAAACTATGGGACATAGCTATGTCCAAACAAGATATACCGGAGGTCCATAGTCAACTTTGTCAGAATCGATCTTTGCCCGAACTTTGTATGGTGCCACATCCTGAGCTCTCGTGTAGATATGATATCACTTGTTTAGTTATTAACTGGTGAACAACTCTAATCGTTTTTAAATCTATAAAAAAAATCATTTGCTGAGTTTTTTTTTTTTTAATCTTTAGCTTAGGCATATGGTTATCAGGCAATTTGTACTCTTATTACCTGTGCTTGTGGACAATCATTTGACTGGCTCAGTGCCTCTATAGTTAGAGCTTCTCAACAATTTTTGTAATTCTACAAAGCCTTCCAGGACCCCATGGCACAAGCCCAGGCTTATAAGAGAAAAATCTTCTTTGAGGTTGATATGTGTCCTATTATTGATGAGTCCTGTCCACATTTATAAAATCCCTGAAAAAGAAAGCCTGGGAAACCCATGCAGATAATCTTATGTATGTTAGATATGCCTTATTACCCACTAGACGCCTCCATTAAAGTGGAAGTCCATGCAAAAACTAAAATCCCTGCATCTATAGACACCACGGATCTCACACTAACCTCTCTATCCCTGTAAAGAATAAATACCTTTATGGAAGCCAATCTGACCCACTCTGACCCGATCTCCAGCAGCGGAAGCTCTGCAAAGGACACGGCCAACAATGGCTTCGAAGTGAGTGGGAAGTGACGTCACTCATAAAGTTACTATGGAGCGTCCGTTGTAATCTGTCTCCTCTGCACCCGCCTCTACAGTGAAGCTGAAGCTGACAGCTCAGCATGGGATCCGGTCGGAGCAGGTCAGATCGGCTTCCAAAGAGGTATGTATACTCATTTTTTCTTTACAGGGATAAAGAGGTTAGTGTTAGATCTGTGGTGTCTACAGATGCAGGGATTTTAGTTTTTGCATGGACTTCCACTTTAAGCTTAAAGGGTTTGTTAACCCATTTATATAAGACTAAGCCAGCCCCTCTATTAGAGGCTGGCATAGCACACTATGTCACGAGCAGTCTAAAAACCGAATATCAGCTGTCTTCAGGCCGGTCACATGACTTGCGGCCACTTTACAGCTCCGATAGATGTCTTCTGCGGGAGAAGCCGTGATCTCCCTCTGAAGTCAGCCGGGGAGATCACGTGGCCGCTCATCTCCTCCGCAGAAGCTCTGTTTCATAGCTGTAAAGCGGCCGCGAGTCACGTGACCAGCCTGAAGACAGCTGAAATTCGATATTTAGACTGACCATTTTTTAAAATTAGGTACATAGTGTGCTATGCCAGCCTCTGATAGAGGGGCTGGCAGTAACCATTGTAGGCTTTTATTTTTAATAGTAGTAGCGGCGCGGGGGGGGGGGGACAGAGACACAGACAGAGCTGACAGGCAGGAAGGAGGGGGTGAGGGGGGAGAGAGCAGAGCAGGGCAGTGTATGACGAAGGGACGCACTTTGACCACGGTGATCAGGGCTGAGCAGACCTGATTTTCGTGGTCAGAATAGAGGGGGCATACAGGAAGTGGCAGATTCAGGTTTTTTTTTTACAGTTTAGAGGGGGCAGCACTGTGCTGTGTAATCTGCTTTAAAGGACCAGGATCTGTATAAATATTTTTTGGGTTAACAAACACTTTAAATGTTAGTGATCCTCATCAGAAGGATTTCTGGCTCCAAGAATAAACTTCAACCACTGACGAAATAATGACATCTAAATGCAGCAAAGTCTGTTATCAAAGGTACACTAATAAGGAGAGACTCAAGTAATTTAATTGCTGGGTGTATTTTACAACAGCTACAATGCTACGCAATGTACAAAAGCAGAGGTATCAAAATCCTATTTTAATAAAAAATTTTAAAACTTCACAGTAAACATCGCTCCCTCCTCTGAACTAACATAAGAACAAACATAGCTCCCTATACAGTATATGAATTTGAAAGAGAATTCCCCCAGACCACTGATACTTAAACTGACAAATCACCGGGTATTGTTTTTAAAACACAGGATTTTCATTAAATGTAAGTATAATATTGCATACTGTATATAAAAACATATTGGATTAAATTTACCACTAGTATAATCGCTACATGTTCATAAATATACTCAAATTTTGAATAAAAGGAAAGTATCGCAATTTACAAACCTATTTGTCTGGTTTGTCTGGCAGAGACAGCTCCTATTAGACCCCATAAACACTATACAATTTTTTTCTGATTTCCTTTAGATTTACCAAATCCATGTAGTGAACAAAGAGAGTAATGGATACTTGTGCGCACACCCAAAAAATAATAGAAAAAAGCAAATAAATAAAAATTGATGATTACTAAAAGATAATACAATATAACACAGGCTAGGCAAGGATAAAAATAGTAGCCGCCACAAATAAAAGTGTTCACACACCAATTTACAAGATAATTAGATAATAAATAGCGGCGCTAAACTAGGTGCTAAATATGTGCAACTCTCACCATACCAGGAAGGTCCAAAATTAGAAACTCCAGGTATAGATAACAGTCTAAACAATTATTCTTCCAGTATATTGTGCAACCAAAGGTCACAAAAAAAAACAATATTGCATCAAAAAATGAATCAAAATAACTGACGTGAAGTCCCTATAATAAAAATGGTAAGAGAGAATTATTTCCAATCAATCAAAGTTCCAGTTGTATCTAATCAATCAAAGTTCCTCAAAGTAGATGAAAAAACAGGGGAACAAACTACTAAAATTATCAATAATAAATGGGTAGCAAAACTCCAGAGGATATTAAATAACCAATTTCAAAGTGTAACGAGGATCAAACCCTGTCCCAGGTGCCAAATGTCATCTAAAATATAGTCAAACACATAAGAAATAGTGCAACAAAGTGCTACTAAAAATAATCTGAAATAGTTCTAACAATAATGTAGCAAATAAAATTGTCGAAGAAAACAATTGCTTAAAGTACATAACGTGCATAAATCCAAACAGTGCAGCATTAAATAATCTCAAGCTAGATAATGGCAGTGAGTGCACAAAAAATGAAGCACAGCGATGTGTGCAGCGTTCAGTTTGCAACTAGCAATTAACCTAACAACCAGTTCTAAAAACAAGTGAATAAGGAAAAAATACTGGTAAACAATAACTAAATGTGTCAGAGTGAATCCCTCCAAGTGTAGCAAATATTTGTGAGAAAATTGTGAAATAAGGTGACAAAGAAATAAATAAATCACATAAATTGTCCATAAAGAGTCCCATACACAATCAAATCCCCAATCGTGACAATTGAATAGAGAAATGTGTCCAAGATACCCTGTTTCCCCAAAAATAAGACCTAGCGTGATTGTCGGTGATGGCTGCAATATAAGCCCTACCCCCCCAAATAAGCCCTACCCTGTTTCCCCAAAAATAAGCCCTACCCTGAAAATAAGACCTACAAGGATTTTAACTAGGGCTTATTTGGGGGGTAGGGCTTATATTGCAGCCATCACCGACAATCACGCTAGGTCTTATTTTCGGGGAAACAGGGTAGGTTCCTCCAGGTGCGACCGATATTGAAAAAGTGTGATGGTTCCCCCAGCCTCTCACCTCACGGCTGAATGACAACAGCCAAGCCAGCAAAGGATAACCCAGGCAACTCCTGATCTCCCCGATGACGGATCCCCCCGGGGGTCACCCAACCTCCGCTTCCAGAGACCTCAGGCAGATTCAGCTCCAAGAAAAAAGAAAGGGAAGGGCTCCATAGTGTAATCAATTAAAATAATCTTTATTTAAGCCTCTAATCACTTACATATTAGCTCCACAAACAGCGATAAATGGATAGCAGCTACTCACTGCTCACCGATCCCGGCCGCGATCGGGGAGCCGAGTAGCCGAGCGACTCGCCTCTCTCCTTTCTGACGCATTGCGTGACTGTCACGTCACTTTCTCAAAGGGTACGGAGACAGGTGAAGGCGGATCGCTCTTAAGGCAGAGAGGTAGCCATAGCAACCCCTAGACCAGGAGCGTAACAGAAATAACAATCGCTCCTACACATTAAACATAAAGAGTATAAAAAGTTGGTCCAGCAAATTAAGTAAGATAATTTTTAAAATGTATTCGCACAGGTGACTAACCTCTATGTAATGAATCATTTCCATAACGCTTACAAAAAATTCAAAATATATAATAAAAATCAAATAAATAGAAATACAAATAAAGGTAACAAGAGGGGGAGGGGGAGATGGAAAACACCCTCTAATGGGCGATCACAAAATTACACATTAATAAAGCTAACATAATACATAACCACATTAATATGACGACTGAGAATAAAACCTCATAAAAGTCGAGAGTGTATCCAACAAAATTTCAAGCAATAAAATATTTTAAAATCTTTTTCTAAACCATTAAAAAGTATGAAAGGATCCACACAGATATCAACCCAAGAATATTGTTACTGGCATAACCATAATAGCAGCTACTTAAAGACCAGGCATCTAACCTCTATGCATTGGATCATGAATACTTTTCCATACACTTACAATAAAATTTAAATAATAAAAATAATATTAAAGATAAAAATGACAAAGGGAAGGAATGGGAGGCACCCTCTGATGGGCAATCGCAATATTGCACGTAAATAGAACTAACCTCTCAATCATTACATATCAAATTATTGACTGAAGATAAAACATATATAGAATGTAACCTTTAAAGTTTCAAGCAATAAAACTATTCCTAATCCAATAAAAACCAAATAATAATAAAGGGATCCGCAAAGATAATGACCCAAAAATAATACTACTGGCATACCATAGTAGCAGCTCTCTACAAATCAGAAAAACAAGGTGAAGCAAAAAGCAACTCTAGTAATTGGAAATAAAACAATTTAGGTCAAAGTCAACATTATGACCCAAAGGCATCAAAGTACGGAGCTCATGGATCCAGCAAGATTCTGACTGACTCAATTTTATCACTTTATTATCACCCCTCCAATGGGGTTTGTATTTCTCAATTCCCCATACTTTCAACGAGGAGGGATCTCTATTGTGGTATTGGTCATAATGTTTAGACAAACTATGTTTCGGATAGCCATTCTTTATATTTTGAGTATGTTCTCTGAGTCTCTTCCATAGTTCCCTTTTAGTTCGTCCTACGTACTGGATCTGACATGGACATTCCAAAAGGTACACTACCCCCTCTGTTCGGCACGATATAAATTCTTTAATCTGGTACTCTCTCTTGGTAACTGTCGATTTAAAATTGCACTTCTTCTTTTTTGTCTCATCTGTATGTCTGCATGTATAGCACGTCTTGCAGGGATAGAACCCTTCTCCATCAAAGAAGGAAAAGCCTCTCCGAGGGGGAAGGTCTAGTACATTTTTCGCAACCAAGTCCCTCAATGTAGGTGCTCTTCGATATGTAAATTTTGGTTTCTCTGGTAGTAGCGTTCCAAGCTGTCTGTCCGCTTTCACAATATTCCAATATTTTCTAAAGATTTTCTCTATTTGTTTATGTTGTAAGCTGTAGTCCATCACCAATGGTACAGTGTCCACAGAGTCAGTATTTCTGATTGAGTCCTCTATTAGTTTTCTTCTGTCCACGGCTTCTACGTCTCTGATTCTTTCCTTTATAAAATCAGAGCAATATCCCTTTTGGATAAATCTTTGCCCAACAAATTCCGCTTGTTTTAAAAACACCTCTTGCTTAGTGCAATTCCTTTTCAGCCTAATCAATTGGGTATGTTATTTAGCCAGGGGTCATGGTGACAACTATCTATTGGCAGGTAGCTATTCCTGTCAACTTGTTTAAAAAACGTTTGTGTGATGAGTCTTCCATCTTCTTTTAAAATTTCTAAATCTAAAAATTGTATTTTTTCACCGTTAATCTCCCATGATAGATTGATATTCTTATTATTTGTATTCAGATTAAAACCAAAGTCCATCAAACTTTCCCTGTCACCAGCCCAGATAACAATAATGTCATCAATAAATCTCTTAACTAAAAGAAGTTGCTGAGGTTTATTCTTATACATGGCTTCCTCCTCCCACTCAGCCATGTAAAGATTGGCTACACTGGGTGCATACTTGGCACCCATTGCTATTCCGCAGATCTGTTTAAAAAAGTCATTCTCATACCAGAAGTAATTGTGATCCAAGCTATATCTTAAACAGTCCAGTAGAAACTTTCTTTGCACCGCTTTCAGATCACTGAATTTTTTAAGGGCCCATCTGGTTGCTTGTATTGCCTCTTCATGGTTGATTATAGTATACAGCGATGCTACGTCTGCAGTTGTCATTCAAAGTCACACAGCGCTGAAAGCTGAAAATTGTCCTGGGCAGCAAGGGGGTGAAAGTGTCCGGTATAGAAGTGGATGAAGTGATTGTAAAGTTTTTTTTTTGTTTTTTTTTTTAACCACTTCAGCCCCGGAAGATTTGGCTGCTGAATGACCGGGCCATTTTTTGCGATACGGCACTGCGTCGCTTTAACTGACAATTGCGCGGTTTTGCGTCGCTGTACCCAAACAAAATTTACGTCCTTTATATATATATATATATATATATATATATATATATATATATAAAATAAAAAATTAAATGTATTTATCACACACATAGGTTGGACTTGATCGACCTCACCTACTATGTAATATGTATATTTTTAAGCTATTGATCATGCCAGAAATCTTGTAAGTTAATGACTTCCTGTGCACTCTTTATCAGTTACAATGTTTCCAGCTCTCCCCTTGAACTACAGAACACCTCCCCTGACAAAGCTGCTCTTCCATATACAGCACAGAGAGTGAGCGTCGTCACCCTGGAACAGAGGCGTGTTACTGGCAGGATCACCAGGTGAAAATAAACTGGAAAAAAAGAAGACTAATGGCAACCATCTGGGATTAAATACACTTTAATAGCACTCAGTGAATAATCCCCCCCCTCCCCCTGTGATAAGAGATCCGCTGACAAAATAACTAAAAGGGAGCGCTCAGTGCAGACTGTAGGTGTCCATGACTTACCTGCCCAGCAAAATGGCCTGTAGGAGGTTAATAAAGGTTTTAGGATTGGTTGCTAGAGATTACTGTACATCAATACTGTTCACTGATTGGTTGCTAAAGGTTACAGCACATCATCTCCTCACTGCCGACACACCATGGACTGGGGTGGTGAGGGGACCCATCAATAGACAGAAAACTCCTAGGACTCCTAGAACTCCGGGGATCAGTGGCAGTGCTGGGGGGAGGGGAGGGTGTGATCAATGACAAAGCTGATTTTTTACTGACTGCCAATATAAAGAGGAATTTCAAGACTTGCTACCAATAAAATAGGGGTTTACACTGACCACCAATGTAATAGAAGAATTTACAGTAACCACCAATGTAAAGAAGGATTTACACTGACCACCAATGTAAGAGGAACATTCACACTGGCCACCAATGTAATAGGGATTTACACTGACCACCAATGTAATAGAAGCATTCACAGTAACCACCATGACCCCGGGGGGGGGGGGGGGGGGGGCATGATATACATATGAATGCCGCCTTTATTTACATATCAATGCTGCCGACCATGGCCATTTACATAGAATGTATGTAATGTCATTGAATGCCGCCGCTATTTACATATCAATACAGGGTCTGCAGGTGAGTCATCTGTACTTGGCAATAGGGCAGAGCTGGGCAGCATTAGTAGCAGCACTTCGGGACACCGCACGGGACTAAAACTTCAAAGGAATTTAAACTGGGATAGTTGGCAAGTATGAGGCAGCTGCTTTGGTCCCCACACAATGATGGGGCCCAGGGCAGCTGCCCCTTTTTCCCTGCTTTAAAGACGGCCCTGGGGGTATTGTCAACAGGAAGATGAGAGACACCAGACCCAACAATGTAGATGAGCTGAAGGCCGCTATCAAAGCAACCTGGGCTTCCATAACACCTCAGCAGTGCCATAGGCTGATCACCTCCATGCCACGCCGCATTGATGCCGTAATTCATGCAAAAGGAGCCCCAACCAAGTATTGAGTGCATACTAAACTGTACATGGACAGATTTTTCACTAAGCCAACATTTCTGTATTAAAAATTATTTTTGCTTTATTGGTCTTATGTAAAATTAAAATTTTCTGAGATACTGAATTTTGGGTTGTCACTGGCTGTAAGCCATAATCATCAAAATTAAAAGAAAAATGCTTGAAATGTATCACTCTGTGTGTAACACAAATGTATAAAATATATAAGTTTATCTTTTTGAATTTAATTACTGAAATTAACTTTTTGCTCTTCTAATTTTTTTGAGATGCACCTGTATTATGGTCACATGCTCTGCTCTGCTGATACTACAACTCCCAAGATTCATTGAGCCTGCATACTCTACTGCGCATGCGTGCCCCGCTCTTTTCCTGGTCCCTCTATCGCTCAAGTAGCCTGCGGGGAGCGCTGTTATGAATGTGTGCTGATTTCACATCACAAAAAAACTTTTACATGGCATGTAGAAATGTTGCTGTTGTGAATGTGCAGAGGATGGTGGTGCATACAGTGCGTGAGAACATGGAGAGGCAGCATAGCCATCCTCATAGAAATATTTTATTTATTTATTTATTTTTTTCCCTCTAGGTGATGTTAGCCAAAAAACTTGGACGTGGCTCGCGGATTGGTGAATGGGGCCCGTGGCGTGGTGGTTGGCTTTGAGGGTTCAGGAAAAGGTGCGTCAGATAATTCATAAGTCAATTGATGATCAGTTGCACGTTATACAAGGCATAAAGCCTCCCTTCCCCCACCTCCCAGAGGAATACATTTCTATCCTACTTGTTAGTTGGGACTGAATATTCTAGTTCCAAAATTAGCTCTTCAAATTACTCATTACAACCAACTATGACTTCATCCTTAACCACTTGCCCTCTGGAAGATTTACCCCCCCATTCATAAGCAGGCTATTTTTTGCAATATGGCACTGCATTACTTTGACAATTGTGTGGTCGTGTGACACTGCATCCAAATAAAATGTGTCCTTTTTTTTTCCCTTAGAAATAGAGCTTTCTTTTGTGATATTTGATCACCACAGCGGTTTTTATTTTATACACTATAATTAAAAAAAACAGACAATAAAAAAATAAATAAATAAATATATATATATATATATATATATATATATATATATATAATATATATGTGAAATGTATATATATATATATATATATATATATATATATATATATATATATATATATATATATATATATTTATATATATTTATTTATTTTTATATATTTATATTATATTACTGTATATCATTTTTTTTCTTTACTTTCTGCTAAAAAAAAACATATCCAATAAAATTAAAAAAAAAACTATATATATATATATATATATATAATTTCCTCATCAATTTAGGCCAATATGTATTCTGCTACATTTTTTTTGTTGGTAAAAAAAAAAATCCCAATAAGCGTATTTTTGATTGGTTTGCACAACAAGTTATACTGCCTACATGCTATGGGATATTTTTTTTTTTTTTTTTTTACTAGTAATGGCAGCGATCAGCAACTTATAGCGGGACTGCGATATTGCGGCGGAAAAATTGGACACTAACTGACCCTTTTTGGGGGAACCAGTGACACTAATACAATGATCTGTGCTAAAAAAATATGCACTGTCACTGTACTAATGACACTGGCTGGGAAGGGGTTAACATCAGAGGTGATCAAAGGGTTAACTGTGCACCTAGCCAGTTCTTTCTCACTGTGGGGGAGGTGCTTGTACTATGGGAAGGCATTGATCCATGTTCCTGCTTTGCAGAGACACAGGATTTATACCTTCCCTACTGACAGAACGACAATCTGCCTTGTTTACAGATTCCATTCTGTCAGTGTACTGCATAATTGGTGGGTGCCGGCGGACGTTGAGTCCGTGGTACCCGCCGCTGGACTCCTGCTGGACATGTGCAATTTGTTTTGTTCCGAATTTGTTTGTTTTTTTAACAAATTTCAACAAATTCATTAATTTGTAAATTTCTGCATTAACGAAAACTTGTTTAAGGATTTTTTCCAAATATTTGTAAATTTGAAAATCAGAAAATCAGAAAATCTGAAATCATAACTAACTAATAATAACTTAACTCTTACTAACTATTAAATTATAGGTATTGGAATTTCCTTTCAAATTTGGCTGTTGGAGAACGTAACGAATACGAATTTATCCGAATTTATGAATTATCCAAAATAACGAATGCTGCATCTAAACAAATGGAACATAACAATTTGACAATAATAAATAACAATAATAACTTTTTATTATTATTATTTATTAATTTGTTCCGTTCCATTTGTTTAGATGCGGCATTCGTTATTTTGGATAATTCATAACTTCGGTTAAATTCGTTACGTTCGCTAACAGCCAAATTTGAAAGGAAATTCCAATATTTATAATTTTAATAGTTGGTTATTGTTTGTTATTCTTTCAAATTTTTGGATTTTCTTTCTTCTTTTTTGGATTTTTTAATTTACGAATTGCGATCATAATTAATGACCCGAAAATCAAAAAGAAAACTAAAAAAAAGAATGAAACGAAAACAAACTTTTCGGCAGTTCACATGTCTAGATCCCGCTGTGTGTGTGTGATCGGAGCGGGTCGCTGGTGGCGCACAACGCGTGACCCCAGACCCACAAGTGTCAGATCACATATACTAGGTACGTGATCCGGCACAGAGTGGCCGCCCTGCCGCAGTACATGTACGTGGGGCGGTCCGCTAGTGGTTAAAGAAATAGTGGTATAGAAAGTGAGGTGAAGGGTTATATGGTATACATAATAAATAAACTGACTGATAAAAATAAGACGTATGGATAGTAACTTGTAGACGTCAAAAATCGGAAAGGCATTTTCTGATTGGACGAGGCAGAGATCATCATCCAATCAGAAGAAGTCTTGTATTCATTGAAAAAAATACAAGACATTCTGTGAATGGTGGCAGTGCCGAGTAAAGCAAAATCCCTCCATCAATGCAGTATTATTTTCTGTATGAACTTTTTAACTTTTGGTTCCCAGCCCTGCCCAAGGTGCGTTTCCTCTGCGGTGTCACGGAGGTGATGAAGACGGAGCGCTGGGTCATCAAAGCTCAGGGCGGAGTCTATCTGACCCGCCAGCAGTTACCGCTGAAGTTGGCGTGGGTGATCTGTATACACAAGAGTCAGGTGAGTCCGATTTCCCGGGGGGGGGGGAGGGGGGGGTGATGTAATGGGAATCCCCCAATTATTCACACTTGCCTTCCCATAGGGGATGACCCTGGACTGTGTGGAGATCTCCTTATCACACGTGTTTGAGTGCGGTCAGGCCTACGTGGCCCTTTCCAGAGCTCACAGCCTCAAGGGCCTCCGGGTGATGGATTTTAATGCCAAGGCTGTGACTGTCAATCCGTATGTGCTGCAATTCTACGCCAGGATGAAGAAGGAGAGGGCGCTGCAGCAGGTGAGACTCGGCTCCGGGATTGTTTTATGGCACCCGGGAAGTGAGGTTGTGTTCTGGGGAACTGAAGGTACTGTGTACTATTACAGCTGACAGGAGGATTGTGTCCAATCACAGGCTGGGGGGTGGGGAGGTGACCAAGCTATATCTCCTAACTGCAGAAGAGAACAGATAGGTCACCAACCTTGCTTAAAGTGTTACTAAACCCCGGACTCTGCATTCACTATATCTGGTCTCCCACAGTACACAGAACATAGAAAATATAAACTGCTAAATACCTTTTCTTATCAGCAGTACATAGCAGTCTTGTGACTTCTATCAGTGTCTGGTTAGAGCTTGTAGGAGGAGCTTTCATACTGCACTGAGCTGTCCTATGAGGCTGTATGACCCCTGACCCTCTGTCTGGACAGTGCTGATTGGCCCTGTGCTGATCACATGCACCTTACGAAAAATAAAAAAAAACTCTAGCAATACACACCAAACTGAGCATGTGCAGTTTGTCCCCTAGCCTCTGTTCTATCAGGTGATGGATTGGGGACAGTGGAAGAGGAGGATCAGAGAAGACAGAATTAAACAGCCTTTTTAAACAATGTGGAGGATTAACCCCTTAGGTACCACAGTGAGTATACCAAGCATGCTTTACTGCATATACAGACTGATTTTACTGTTGTGGGTTTAGTAACACTTTAAGCTGACCATACATTATACAATTTTCTTATTCAATTTCCTTTAGATTTACCTTCAACTATGTAGTGCAAGGGCCAACCTGATTGCATAGAAATTGAAAGTTTTTAGGTTTGACTTCATATTATATGGTTTTGGTAAATCTAAAGGAACATTGTACAAGAAAACTGTATAATGTATGGCCAGCCTTAATTCATTCTCTGCATTAAAGCGGAGCTCCACCCACTTTTACTACTTTGTCTTAAAGGAAAGACCACCCCTCCACCACTCGATTTTGGATAATTATTATTATTTTTTTTTTTACTTGCCTTTACTGAAGTACTGAGTGTACTTCCGTCTGAGCTTGGCGGCGGCCCAGGGCTTCTGGGACCTGTGTGTGTCCCAGAAGATGACGAGAGTCATTCAGAAAACGACTCGCCTGTGCACAGCAGGAAACCGGTTGCCCTTAGTTGGAATGGCGGCGCCTGCACCCGATCCGATGGATGGATTGGCCTCGGGGGGGGAGGGGGCGACATCGCGGGCTCCCTTGACAGGTAAGTGTCCTTATTAAAAGTCAGCAGCTACAGTGTTTGTAGCTGCTGACTTTAAAAGAAAAAAAAAATGTTTGCAACTGGAACACCGCTTTAAGATAATGGTGTGGTGAGACACGCTGTGTGTGTGTCTATGGAAGCACACAGCCCGGCTTTAGAGTGTGTCCACATGGGGGGCCCCACCTCAGCACATGGCTTGCTGAAGAGGCACTTGTATGAAGGAGTAGTGGACAGCACCGGCAGGGGGACTCCAAAAGAGGAGATTGGGGGCTGCTCTGTGCAATATCATTACACAGAGCAGGCACGTATAACTATTTATTTATTTATTTATTTATTTATATATATATTACTGTGTGTACATACTTGCTTTTTTTTTTCAAATATATAGCCTTTCTCAATCACCTTAGATGCAAAATTAAAATGGGGGGGATAAGCATTTCAGAAGATTAAAGTAAAAATACTCTCCTTCACAACCGGCTTCTGGCAAGGATGACGGCAGCTACTTTGCCTTCTCCCGGGATCCAGGGAAGGAGGTGGAGCATAAATTTTGCAAGAAGTTGCTCCTACACCTCTCATAAGATTCTGGGCAGTTGGTGTTCCTAGGATCCCGGGAAAATGCAACCTCCTACAGAAGCGATTAGAGACCCAGGTGGTTTTTGTGTCCCCCCCCTCCTTACTTCTGTTATTTTCTTTCACTTGGGGGGTGGGATATTTTTTCCTGTAAAGTCTGCTCTAGTACCTTCCTATTCTACACAATCAGAGTTATCCTGGAGATAAGATTTGACTTTTTTTTCCCCCTCGCAGAGCTGTATGGATGATTTCCTGCTAGGCAAGGAAAATTGATGTCTTGATGCTGGTTGTCGCTTTACCTGTAAATATTAGTGTACAGAACCACATTTTATATTTTTTTGAAATAAAGCTTTTTTAAAAACAACTCTAAAGGGTCTGCCTTTTATTTTCAGTGAATTGAGTTTGGATTTTCTACATTTAGATGGTGTATCCATCCCCTTGTTTATACCTTGTTAACCCTCAAAAGTTCCATGAAAGTCGTACCTGAATGCTATACAATGCAACAGTTGTGCAACAGTCCATTATCACTGCTCAAAGTCGTATCCAAGTTGTACCCATCCAAAGTTGCATTAAAATTGCTCATGGTTGCCCATTACATTAAAGTGGACATGAAGTGAGGATATTCTTATAAGGAACATCTAGAAATGTTAATTAGCTGTGTGTATCTGCAGGTGCTGCTGTCTAACAGCAAGTTTTACCAGATTTGAGATTTGAGATTTGATGATGTCACAACTGTGCTGCTCACTGTTCTCCTTGCTGGAGAGGAAGCTGTACCTGAGGACCTGCAATGGAAGGATCCTCCCACCTCGGACATGGGGTTTGGACTCCCAGTTTCCATAGTGAAGTGAAGGGTAGTAATCAGTGGGTGGGGAGCCATTCTTTAAAGGAGTCTCCTCCCAGAGGTGTATGTGTCAGGGTGACAACACAGACAGTTGATACCCCATAACAGGAAGTGTCTTGCACCAGGACCTCCATGGCAGGATCACCAGGTGTTCTTTGAATAAAATCTGCAGACTTTACTTAATTTAAAAATGTTTTCAATGATATTAATATGATAAAGCTTATATGAGATTTTTGTGATTGGGTTGATCTGCACTTTAAGGAAATGGTCAAAGGATGTGGGTTACCTGTATTCAAAATTTTAAATATCAGATTTCTAAGACAGTTGACACCTCCTATATCTGTTTAAAGTGCCGATACTATGCACATTAAAGCAAAACTAAACTCTCTCATTAACTATTTTTAATCCTTCTGCTGCTAGCATTAGTAAATAGATAGGAATGTATATAATGTGTGTTCTGACATCTTCTCTATCAGAACCAGAAGTAACTTTTCCAGCAATTTCAGCTCCAGTAGCTCTTCTAATGAAACGGACTACACGGGCCAGCCTTCCCTCCCCATGACCCTGTCACCAGTTGGCTGGTTTTTCTTCCTTGGACCTCTTTTTGGTCGCTCCGGACCACTGCAGACCGAGAACATTCCAGAAGAGCTGCAGTTTTGAAGTTCCTCTGACCCATTCATCTAACCATCTGTCCCTTGTCAAAGTCGCTCAAATCCTTATACTTGCCCATTTATTTATTTATTTTTCATTATTTTTTTATTTTTTTCCGCCTTTCAACACTTCAGGGACATGTTCACTCACTGTCTAATATATCCCACCCACTTTCATGTACCATTGTAACAAGAAAATCAATGTCATTCGCTTTACCTGTCAGTGGTGTGTATATATAATACATGACCAAAAGGTGTCCAAAGACTGCAATATCATTCATACTGATCTCAAACTGTCCCCAGTCCTTGCCCACTGGTTTAACAGCTGGTATGACCCAATGTCTAGGTTCAGAAAGATCACAAACCTCTACAACTATATTAAAAATAGACTAGCGGTCTATTAGTACAACTCCAATAAAGTACTCCATCCTAAGTCTGTCCATCCACATGTGTCACATACCTGTCTGCAAGACACCCCAGAATAGGCTATGGGAAATAGTAGGAATCTTCTGACCCTCATATAGAGAGCCCTGGTTTCCTCCTGCCTTGTTCTGCAATTAAAGTGGTAGCTAAGTCCATTTGTTTTTACCTACAGGTAAGCCGAAAAGGTTTACCTGTAGATACTGTAAATCTCTCTGTGACGTCACCGGTGCATGCCCATGCCGTTTCTTCAAAGCTCTGTGGTGTAAAACATGACTTGATTGCCGTCATTGTGGCTCGGTCATACGAAGGACTGGAGGACAGGAACCCCCCCCTCTAGCCAACCCTTTATCATCCTCCTTTGTCTCCCAGAGTATCATGAAGTCATCAGCAGCTGCTAAAGTGCCCTGTTCTGCCTCCTCATCCAAAGCCACTCCTTCCATTGCCCTTTACAACTACCATGTAGGAGCCATTGAGTTATTTGAGCCCAGTATCAGCCGCTTGCTGGAAAAGGATGCACAGTAATTAATTCCATGTGGGGTTGAGGAGAGCCATGGGAACATAGAGGGAGGTAACAAATGGAACCAATTAGCATTGATATCAGCCTACAGCCAAGCCAAGTTGGATCTAGTGATGGCGAGGGGGCAAAATGATGAGGTCTATGGCCGTACTTGGGTAGATAGGGCAAAGGAGGAAAATGAGGGAGGATGTCATCCAGGGGTAGGTCACAGAATTGTGAAGGGAACGGCCGTCCTATTCCACTAGATGGCACAGAGCTCTATGGGTGCAGGGCACTTGTACCCGGTCTGCTCTCCAGAGGTCCGCTCTGTGGGCCTTTTCAACATTTGTGCTGTAGACTGTACCACAGTCATTTGCAGGCTCTGCCTAAAATCTATCAAGTGTGGCAATACTATCAGTCATTTGCTTACCGCGCAGATGAAGAGACACGTGACTTCAATATCATCCGTCTATGTAACTTTTAAATTATAATTGTACAATAAAAAGTTTATAAATGAGACACGTGATTTCTCACCATGCAGCTTGTTGGGAGCAGCGCCTGAATGCTAGGCTTGTATAACAGTGTAAATTTGCTGTCCCCTCAAAATAACTCAACACACAGCCATTAATGTCTACACCACTTGCAACAAAAGTGAAAATGTCCAAATTGGGCCCAAAGAGTCAATATTTTGTGTGGCCGCCATTATTTCCGAGCACTTCTTTAACCCTCTTGGGCATGGAGTTCACCAGAGCTTCATAGGTTGCCACTGGAGTCCTCTTCCACTCCTCCATGACGACATCACGGAGCTGGTGGATGTTAGAGACCTTGCACTCCTCCACCTTCCATTTGAGGATGTCCCACAGATGCTCAATAGGGTTTAGGTCTGGAGACATGCTTGGCCAGTCCATCACCTTTACCCTCAGCTTCTTTAGCAAGGCAGTGGTCATCTTGGAGGTGTGTTTGGGGTCATTATCATGTTGGAATACTGCCCTGCGGCCCAGTCTCTGAAGGGAGGGGATCATGCTCGGCTTCAGTATGTCACAGTACATGTTGCCATTCATGGTTCCCTCAATGAACTGTAGCTCCCCAGTGCCGGCAGCACTTATGCAGCCCCAGACCATGACACTCCCACCACCGTGCTTGTCTGTAGGCAAGACACACTTGTCTTTGTACTCCTCACCTGGTTGCCGCCACACACGCTTGACACCATCTGAACCAAATAAGTTTATCTTGGTCTCATCAGACCACAGGACATGGTTCCAGTAATCCATGTCCTTAGTCTTCTTGTCTTCAGCAAACTCTTTGCAGACTTTCTTGTGCATCATCTTTAGGAGAGGCTTCCTTCTGGGATGACAGCCATGCAGACCAATTTGATGCAGTGTGCAGCGTATGGTCTGAGCACTGACAGGCTGACCCCCCACCCCTTCAACCTCTGCAGCAATGCTGGCAGCACTCATACGTCTATTTCCCAAAGACAACCTCTGGATATGACGCTGAGCACATGCACTCAACTTCTTTGGTCGACCATGGTGAGGCCTGTTCTGAGTGAAACCTGTCCTGTTAAACTGCTGTATGGTCTTGGCCACTGTGCTGCAGCATAGTTTCAGGGTCTTGGCAATCTTCCTATAGCCTAGGCCATCTTTATGTAGAGCAACAATTCTTTTTTTCAGATCCTCAGAAAGTTTTTGCCATGCTGTGCCATGTAGAACTTCCAGTGACAAGTATGAAAGAGTGAGAGCGATAACACCAAATTTAACACACCTGCTCCCCATTCACACCTGAGACCTTGTAACACTAACGACTCACATCACATCGGGGAAGGAAAATGGCTAATTGGGCCCACTTTGGACATTTTCACTTAGGGGGTTGCTTACTTTTGTTGCCAGCGGTTTAGACATTAATGGCTGTGTGTTGAGTTATTTTGAGGGGACAGCAAATTTACACTGTTATACAAGCTGTACACTCACTACTTTACATTGTAGCAAAGTATCATTTCTTCAGTGTTGTCACATGAAAAGATAGAAGAAAAGATTTACAAAAATGTGAGGGGTGTACTGACTTTTGTGAGATACTGTGTGTCTACCCACACTATACACAATTCACCATCAGCTGCTTCCAGAGAGAGGGATGAAAGTCCTTCAAGCAGCGTCAGAGGTTTACGTCTGGCTCTTGCAACTGAAAAGAGGGTTTAGCATGGTGCCACACGGAATAGGAGCCTGTTACTGACACCGACAATAGGACACTATTCCTCCCACTGACACCAATAATGGGGCACTATTCCTCCCACTGACACCAATGACGGGGCACTATTTCTCCCACTGACACCAATAATGGGGCACTAGCCCTCCCGCTGACACCAATGACAGGACACTATTCCTCCCACTGACACCAATAACGGGGCACTATTCCTCCCACTGACACCAATAATGGGGCACTATTCCTCCCACTGACACCAATGACGGGGCACTATTTCTCCCACTGACACCAATAATGGGGCACTAGCCCTCCCGCTGACACCAATGACAGGACACTATTCCTCCCACTGACACCAATAACGGGGCACTATTTCTCCCACTGACACCAATGATGGGGCACTATTCCTCCCACTGACACGAATGATGGGGCACTATTGCTCCCACTGACACCAATGATGGGGCACTATTCCTTCCACTGACACCAATGATGGGGAACTAGCCCTCCCCCTGACACCAATGATGAGGCAATAGCCCTCCCCCTGACACCAATGAAGGGGCACTAGCTCTCCCCCTGGACACCAATAACGGGGCACTATTCCTCCTAATGACACCAATGACGGGGCACTAGCCCTCCCCCTGACACCAATAACGGGGCACTATTCGTCCTAATGACACCAATGACGGGGCACTAGTCCTCCCAATGACACCAATGACGGGGCACTAGTCCTCCCAATGACACCAATGACGGGGCACTATTCCTCCCACTGACACCAATGATGGGGTGCTATTGCTCCCACTGACACCAATGATGGGGCACTCTTCCTCCCCCTGACACCAATGACGGGGCACTAGCCCTCCCCCTGACACCAATGACGGGGCACTAGTCCTTCCACTGACACCAATGACACGGGGCACCAGTCATCCCACTGACACCAATGATGGGGCACTAGTCCTTCTAATGACACGGGGCACCAGTCCTTCCACTGATACCAATGATGGGGTACTTTTCCCTCCCACTGACACCAACGACAGAGCACTATTCCTCCCACTGTCGTTAATGATGGGGCACTTTTCCTCCCATTGATACCAATAATGGGGCACTATTTCTCCCCCTAATTCAGGGCTTGACAAAACCCAGGCTTCAGGTCACAATGGCAACTGGAAATTGTGTCCTGGCGCCTGGGCTACAGCAGCTGTCTGGATTCCTTACACGTGTGCCCCCCCCACTGGCGGACTTATGTTGGGCTGGCCAAAATTGAGGCCGCTGTTTTGCGGCCTGCTGGAGTGGGATACATGCTCCTTTCTGCAAAGCAGCGCCCTCCTCTGGTGAGCGGTGCTGTGATGAGCGAGGCTTTCTCTCACAGCCTGCCCACCTTTGACATCATCTTCCCAGTTTAACAGCTGGGGTTGAGGTTGTGGGCTTGATCGGTTGCCTTTTCCTTACTGCCACTGTGAACGGGGAGTGCCACCTTTCAGTGCTTATCAGTACTGCCTATCAGTGCCACCTACCCATGCCTATCAGTGCCACCTATTAGTGGCCATCAGTGCAGCTCATCAGTGCCACCTTACCAGTGCAGCCTATCAGTTCTTATCAGTGCCCATCAATGCCCATTAACACAGCCTCATCAGCGCCCATCAGTGCGGCCTCATTAGTGCCACCTTTTAGTACCACTTCATCAGTGCCACCTCGTCAGTGCCCATTAGTGCAGCCTCATTAGTGAAGGAGAAAAATGACTTATCTGCAAAATCTTTTCACAAACAAAAAATATATATATTTTTTTCTAATCTTCGTTCTTTTTTTGTTTGGCATCAGGCGTGAGCAATTCTTATTGCCCGAGGCCCCAGACATGCAGTTCTGGAAGCCGGGCAGCTGATTTAAAAAACTTTCTCCTAACTTTTTTAGCTGGCTTCTAGATTCTAAACAAATTTGTCAAGCCCTGCCCTAATACCAAAGATGGGGCACTATTACTCCCCCTAATACCAATGATGGGGCATTGTTTACTCCCCCTAATACTAAAGACGAGGCACTATTACTCCCCCTAATACCAATGATGGGGCATTGTTTACTCCCCCTTATACCAAACATGGGGCACTAGTACACCTCCTAATACTAAAGATGGTGCACTATTACTCCCCCTAATACCAATGATGGGGCATTGTTTACTCCCACTGACGCCAGGACATTTTCTGCTCCCACTGGTCACAGCCCGTCCAGTGTGCTGCTGTTACTCACTGTCTGATGCCATCTCTTCTGTCTCTGGAACTGTAAAGGGGTCCAGGAGAGAAGAGGCCGTCATTTCCTGTGCCTGTGTTTTATAAGCGCAGGCACATGCTATTCTGTGATTTGTCAGAACCGATCAGCAGGTCCAGGGCAAAAATGATTGGCCTGGACCTGAAGACTGATTGGTGCTGGAGCCAATCACAGCACCCCTGGCTGGCGGGCATGCGCGCCCCCCGGCTCGGGAACACAGATCACGTACATGTACGTGACCCTGTGCAGTGCGGCCACCCTGTAGCAATAAAACTAGTATGGGGCGGTCGGGAACTGGTTAATGTGTGAAATAGGTGGCTAAATATTGCAATGCATCATATCTTGGTGTGGTTCGGGGAGTAGTACAATGTGTGTGTCTAAGGATGGGTTGGTGAATGGACGGTCAGCAGAAACCGCATTTATGGTTTGTTGAAGAAGCGGAGTGAGAAGATCGTTTTCTATGTCTATAAAATTTAATAATGGTGCCATCGGGGCTCCGCCTCCTCCCAGATGGCAGGCTTCACACCACCTGAAGCACAGGGCTTTATTCCGTGTTAATGCAGGGAAGCACAGTTCTGTAACCTCCAGCGCTGAATGTATATAATTCCATGGGGTGCTGGAGGGTCTATTGATGCTGGCTGCTGGGGGATTTATTATCCCGAGGGGGGTGGGGGGTTTATTGTTGGCGGGGAAACTGTTGTTGCTGGGAGGGTCTTATGTTGCTGTGGGTTCAATTGTTGCTGAGGGGGATCTACTGTTGCGGGAGGAGTCTGCTAATGCTGGCTCCTGGAAGACCTATTGGTTCTAGTGGGGGGCTTATTGCTGGTGGGGGGGCTCTATTGTTGCTCGGAGGGATCTACTGTTCAGGGAGGGGTCTACTGACGCTGGCTCCTGGGAGACCTATTGTTGCTGGTGGGGGGCTCTATTGTTGCTCGGAGGGATCTACTGTTGAGGGAGGGGTCTACTGATGCTGGCTCCTGGGAGAACTATTGGTTCTGGTGGGGGGGGCTTATTGCTGGTGGGGGCTCTATTGTTGCTGGGAGGGATCTACTGTTGCGGGAGGGGTCTACTGGTGCTGGCTCCTGGAAGACCTATTGGTTCTAGTGGGGGGGGCTTATTGCTGGTGGGGGGCTCTATTGTTGCTCGGAGGGATCTACTGTTGAGGGAGGGGTCTACTGACGCTGGCTCCTGGGAGACCTATTGTTGCTGGTGGGGGGCTCTATTTTTGCTGGGGGATCTATTGTTGCTGGAGTTCTGTTGTTGCTGGGGGTCTATTGTTTCTAGGGGGGGGGGTCTATTGTTGCTGGTGGGGGCTCTATTGATGCTGGGGGGATCTATTGTTGCTGGAATTCTGTTCTTGCTGGGGGTCTGTTGTTTCTGGGGGAGGGGGTCTATTGTTTCTGGGGGAGGGGGGGGGGGTCCGCCAGCTGCAGGGGATCCATTTTACTGTTTTTCTTTTCATTAACCTCTTCAATACCGGACACTTCCAGCCCCTTCCTGCCCAGGCCAATTTTCAGCTTTCAGCGCTATCACGGTTTGAATGACAATTGCGCGGTCATGTAACACTGTACTCAAATGAAATTTTTATAATTTTTTTTTTCCACACAAATAGAGCTTTTGGTGGCATTTAATCACCACTGGGTTTTTTTGTTTGTTTATTATATAAACAAAAAAAGGCCGAAAATATTGAAAAACACATTTTTCTTTGTTTCTGTTATGAAACGGAACAAATAAATAACAATAAATAACAATTCTTCAGAAATTTAGGCCAAAATATATTCTGCTACATTTCTTTGGTGAATATAACCCAAATCAGTGTATATTATTAAGGCCCCTTTCACACAAGGCGGACTCCGCTTCCACGGAGTCCGCCTCGGTCTGCCGGCTCAGCGGGAGATCTCTCTGTTGATCTCCGCTGAGCCGGCGGATGACAGGTCCCTCTCTGCTCACTATGCGGGGAGGGAATTGTCAGGCGCCGCTGCCGCCTATGGAGGGATCATATGAAAACGGACAGCATGATCTCACCCGATCCGATCCGCCAGCGACGGACCTGGACGTAGGGCCATCCGTCTGCTTTTAGTGGATCGGACTGGGTCGGATGTCAGCGGACATGTCTCTGCTGACATCCGTCGTTCCATAGTCCAACATGATCGGACCTCAACGGTCCAATCGTGTGAAAGGGGCCTTAGTCTGTAGAAAAGTTAGTTAGAGAGTCCACAAGCTGTGGGATATCTATCTGAAAATGGATCAATCCTGATGTACTGATGGCCAATCTCATTTCTTGAGGCCCAAAAATGCCAGGAACAAGCTGAAGTTAGAAGCTGATTGGCTCCCATGCACAGTTGCACCAGATTCTGAGTACTGCAGTTTAGTAAATCTCTCCCATTGCATAAGAGGGGGAGGGGAGTTCAGACGTCCAAAGCATGTTGTTGTTTTTCTGCTTTTTTTTGGTCATTTGATGACTGATTAAGGTTTCCTTGGACTCATTTTGTAGGTTGGCGCTCTTCATGCGATCTTCCTCATTCTGACCGCTGTGGGGTTCGGCAGGGTCACTACTGAGGACACATTTTCAGTGTGATTTGTCTGACAGAGAAGGTTCAGTGTCTAAAACTCCATAGAGACATTTCAGGAGTCGGGTCGCCGGGTCGCTTTGAAAACGCATTTGTGGTGCCGAAATGATGTGGAATATATCTGCTGATTTCGGCATATTTTCATGAATCGATTATTGGTATAAATGGGCCTCCAATAGTTTCGGCAGATAGATGAGTGGGTGTAGGTGGGGGCAGGGGGTATTACCAGTATGCTGGGTGTGGGGCAGTGAGAAACTTGGGGGGAAGTTCCACTGGCCACACTCACCCCAGGGTGGTAGCGTCCCTTCCTTGTAGTAGATGAGTGGGTGTAGGTGGGGACAGGGGGTATTACCAGTATGCTGTGTGGGGGGGCAGATGAAACTTGTGTTGTAGCCCAGGGTTGTAGCGTTCCTTCACACAAAGAGCCGTGGCATGCTTCACCTGTGCCCACCAGTGCCAGCTGCCAGTGCCACCTATCAGGACCCACTAGTGCCACCTACCAGTGCCCACCGTGCCACCTTCCAGTGCCCACAGTGCCACCTACCTTTGCCCACCAGTGCCATCCATCAATGCCCAGCAGTGCTGCCAATCAATGCCTATCAGTGCCTCATAATCAGCATAGCTCCCAACTGTCCCTGATTTCGAGGGACTGTCCCTGATTTGGAGCAATGTCCCTCTGTCCCTCCCCCCCTCATTTGTCCCTCATTTTGGTCTGATCCATAGAGTTGTATATAAAATGCACTTTTTATCTTTCAAAAAGTGTTTCCCAGTGCTAAACCTTTCATCCAAATTCTAAATTGCTGCATTTGTAAATTTTAATAACTGCTGTTTTTTTGATTTTTGCTACAAAAAAAAAAATTTAAAAAAAGACGAAAAATTTTGAAGAAAAAAAACCTTTCATATTTTTTTATAAAATTTTTCAAACAGGTAATTTTTCTCCTTCATTGAGGTGCGCTGATGAGGCTGCACTGATGGGCACTGATAGACGGCACTGATGGACACTGAAAGGCACTACTAAGTTGGCACTAATGCACACTGATAAGTGGCACTGATAAGCACTGATGAGGCGGCACTGAGAGGTGGCACTGATGGGTGGCACTGATGGTTGGTACCGATGGGCACTGATGAGCGGCACTGAAGGGCACTGATAAGCAGCACTGGTAGGTGGCACTGATGGGTGGTACTGATGGGCACTGGTAGGCACTGGTAGGTGACACCACTGATAGGCAGCATTGATCGGTGGCACTGATTCATACCTCCCAACATTTTGAGATGGGAATGAGGGACACCTACTAGCAAACGTATGTAGGCATAGGACATGCCTCCTACCCCACCCCCTTAAAGGAGAATTAATTAAAAAAAAGTTAATCAAATCCACAAGGGCTTTTTTTTTACCACTACTATTCCTTTATATTGGCTTTTAAATACCACCAAAAGAAAGCTCTATTTGTGGGGAAAAAAAATATAAAAATGTCATATCGGTACAGTGTAGCATGACCGCGCAGTTGTCATTCAAAGTGCGACAGCGCTGAAAGCTGAAAATTGGCCTGCGCAGGAAGGAGGTTTAAGTACCCAGTAAGCAAGTGGTTAAACAATTTTTCAATAAATGTGATTGTTTTTAATAATGTCATCTGTATTAATCTGATAGAAGGTTTCAACACCTCTAAGATCCCACCATCTCTACTTGTCTACTCTTTCTAGCAGCCATGATCTTGTTTTAAAATTCTACAGCCAGCTCCTGGCTGAAATGTGGAAGTGATCTGGGCATTCCTTGTGATAGTAATACAAGTGATCATTTTTTTTTTCTTAAAGGGACAGTGTAATAATGTAAGAATTATAAGAAAATAGAAAAAAAAATGTGCCTCCGTCCCCGTGTGCTCGTGTGCAGTAGTGAACGCATACGTAGGTCACGCCCACATATGTAAACGGTGTTTGCACCACACATGTGAGGTATCACCGCAAATGTCTGAGCAAGAGCAATAATTCTAGCATTAGACCTCATCTCTAACTCTTATGCCCTGTACACACGGTCGGATTTTCCGACGGAAAATGTGTGATAGGACCTTGTTGTCGGAAATTCTGACCGTGTGTGGGCTCCATCGCACATTTTCCATTGGATTTTCCGACACACAAAGTTTGAGAGCAGGATATAAAATTTTCCGACAACAAAATCCGTTGTCGGAAATTCCGATCGTGTGTACACAAATCCGACGCACAAAGTGCCACGCATGTTCAGAATAAATTAAGAGACGAAAGCTATTGGCTACTGCCCCGTTTATAGTCCCGACATATGTGTTTTACGTCACCGCGTTTAGAACGAACGGATTTTCCGACAACTTTGTGTGACCGTGTGTACGCAAGACAAGTTTGAGCCAACATCCGTCGGAAAAAATCCATGGATTTTGTTGTCGGAATGTCCGATCAATGTCCGATCGTGTGTACAGGGCATAAAGAGTTAACCTGTAGAAATTTTTAAAGCGTCGCCTATTGAGATTTTTAAGCACCATAGTATGCCGCCATTCCATGAGCGTGTGCAAATTTAAAGCATGACATGAATCTTTTTACTCGGCGTAACATCATCTTTCATATTATACAAAAAAATTAGGATATATATTAAGTTGTTTTTTTTTTTTAATTCATTAAAGTGTATTTTTCCCAAAAAAATTGCAGTTAAAAAAACGCTGCGCAAAAACTGTGTGACATAAAAAATGTCAACGTCCGACATTTTATTCTCTAGAGTCTCTGCTGGAAAAAAAATATATGTTTGAAGGTTCTAAGTAATTGTCTAGCAAAAAATACTGATTTTAACTTGTGGTTAAGGCAAGAAAAAAGCGTCAGTCACTCAATAATTTTAAAAGTAGCAAGTGAAGTTTTAATGAAAAATGAACATTTTTGGTTTTGGGCTTAATACCGCTTTAAAATCGGTGCTGTTAAAGCCTGTCCATTTTTAGTTTGTCACACAACGTCACTTCTTGGTTATTACTGAGATATGTACTTGGTTGCTGCTGCATTACACTTTACTTCTATTTTGGGACACACACTGTATAGCTTGCTTCTTTGTGGTTTGTGCAGATATTATGTTTTTCAAGAGCTGTGACTTTCATTTCACTTGACTTGAATTAGTATTTAGAAAAATGGTAACAAAAAAACGATGCAGACTCTGGATCCAAATGTATACTTGTAATTCTACTTCCCTGTTCAAATATTTTATTGAAATATGTCAGTGTACATGGCAAGGTACATAAAAAGTGGTAAAGAATTTTACAGTACAAAGCATTAAAGTGGTTGTAAACCCTAGAAAAAAAAAAAACCCTGCAAGACAAAGGCATAATGAGCTAGTATGCATAGCATACTAGCTCATTATGAATTACTTACCTGAAATCAAAGCCCCTGCAGCCGTCCTCGATGAAACAGGAATATCCAAAAAGGACTGCTTGCAGTAAAGGTGCCACATCCCAAATACATATGGAAATGGAGATACCCCCTAGGGGTGGGATTTTAAAGGCACTACCGTAACAACAATATATAAAAAAGTATAAAGTTTATTGTACATAGGAAAAACACATAGTAAAAAAAGAATAAACACATAATGAAGGATGCATGATGGTGTACAAACGTTTAGCAGAAAGACAAGATACACAATCCTAAACCCCGATAGGATTGTGTATCTTGTCTTTCTGCTAAACGTTTGTACACCATCATGCATCCTTCATTATGTGTTTATTCTTTTTTTACTATGTGTTTTTCCTATGTACAATAAACTATATATTTTTTATATATTGTTGTTATGGTAGTGCCTTTAAAATCCCACCCCTAGGGGGTCTCTCCATTTCCTGCAGCCGTCCTCGTACCCTGCTCCGGCGGCCAACATCGCTCCCGGAGTTACTTCCGGGTATCGCGGGCTCAGGCGCTGTGATTGGCCAGAGCCACGATGATGTCACTCTCACGCACGTGCGCGGGAGCAGCCAGTAATGGCACAGTCTAACTGAAGCAACGGCAGTACGTGCCGTTGCTTCAGTGCGCATGTGCCGATGATGTCGGCACATGCAAATACAGGGGATATCTCCTAAACCGTGCAGGTTTAGGAGATATCCAGTGTAGCTACAGGTAAGCCTAATTATAGGTTTACCTGTAGCAAAAAATGGTTGTAAAGGGTTTACAACCACTTTAAGTAACACATCAAGCATGAGTAACAAAAAAAAAATAGGACTGCGTTTTGGACATACGCAGTGGCGGTGTGTCCATTAAGGGCGCACGGGCACCACCCCCTCTCTCCAGCCATTGTATGAATCTATCCATGGCTGCCACCACCCCCTGTTCAGGCCTCCGGCCCCTTTTCGGACTCCGGGCGCCTGAATTACAGCGGCGCGGGTGGTAGCTCAAATAGAAACAACTTATTATGTAAAGTCACAATAAGTACACCAAGTAAAGAAGGGGTACTTATCATCAATGATGGAACAGAGATAATGCCTTATCTAGGTAGTTCTGCAACCTAGTAACAAGCTCATGGGAAGTTTTACGACACAAAGCTATACAGAATATTAGCAAGTACTAATAAACTCTGATCATGAATGTAGGCAGGTTGCCTGCTGTACTGTAGTTAGCTAGCCAGCTTAGCTGTCCAAGTCAGGGATAATGAGTTAATGTTTCGCCGCCTTCTCTGGTCAGGTTCATGGGCTGTTTTGGGGTCCGGCATCTTTTTCCCTGTATTATAAAAGGGGGGAGGTTTGGGTCCCCGAGAGAAAGAAAGAGTGGGAACTATCATAGAAGAAAGTTGCTGGAACCTGTTGTGCTCTCCAGGAAGGCCAGCTGGTCAGGAAAGCGTAATGATGGACACCAACACCCTGTGTCTTCCAACTATGGACTTGTCCCTAAAAGACCTTATCCGTGCAGGTATGCTGGGGCAGCCACAAATAGTGTTAGTTTTGGAAAGGACATTTTATCCTGTTATGCCAAAGTTCCAGTAAAGTTGTTCCTACTGCTTTAAGCCGGGTCTGAAGTCATTTAAGGGGGTGCATGTGGGTCTTGGCGTATTCCTCAGAACCTGGGTCTGTAAAGAGGATTTGTGCTAGGAGAGGAGATTTAGGGAGTTTGTGCTAGAAGCGGTGATATGGTGGGGGGAATGTGTGCTAGTAAGGACGATCGGGGAGTACTTGTGCTAGAAGGGGAATTTTTTTTTGGGGGGGGGTTAGTATTTGTTCTAGGAGGAGGCATTGAGGGGAAATTTGTGCTGGAATGGGGGATTAGGGTAAATGTGTGTGTGTGTGTGTGTGTGTGGGGTGTTTGAGGGATAGAAGATTTGGAGGGGGGGTTTGCTGACACATAATGCTCTCACATCTTGGGGGGGGCAGTTTGGCTTGTTCGCCCTGGGCTCTAGATGACCTTGCCCCGGCACTGGGTGGCAAGGCAAAGAAGAGGAGGTAGTTGCCATGGGAAACTGTATGGAAGGTCGGCTACAAGGCTCTTCCCCACAACCCTGGCTGATGGTTGTGGGGGTCTGCGGGCCCCCAGATGCCCACCCGCACACTATGTGAATGAGTATGGGGTACATAGTAAAAAAAAAAAAAAAAGTGTACTGTAAAAAAATTATAGTAGGCAATTTTTGACAAATTATTAAAAAATAAAAATAAAGTCCACCGGTGTAGATCCATCATCAATCATGATGCCGCCGCCGACTTAAAAAAAAAAAAAATCTCTCCGGTCCCGATGAAGGCTCCCACTGTCTGCCAACTATTACATAACTAAGGGGCATGGGCCACCCGGGCAGAACCACCACCTTGTGATGTCATCGACCCAGTATGCCCTCGGTCGATGATGTCACAAGGGGGGCAGTGCCACCCAATGACGTCACTGGGTGGCCTCGCCCCCTTAGTTATTGAAGAGCTGTCAGACGGCAGGAGCCTTTGTCTACACCGGAGGTTTTGTTTTTTCCCCAGGTTGGGGGTGGAGGTGGGCGTCGTGATTGACCACCCCGATGAAGTCATGTGTGCTGTGACGCAACGTGTCGGGAGGAGTCAGGTGACAGCAGTTTCGATCACGGTCGGGACTGGAGGATCTGTATGTTGATGCGCTCAGGAGACTTACCCATGCTGATTACTGTAGAGTATATGTGAGTTACTATTTTTAATAAATTCTTCTTTTAATAAAATATTACACCATGAGTATTGTTTCTATTTTATTACATCCTGACACTGCTGAACGGAGGAAAGGAGAACACACAGTGGAGGAATCACCTGTTTCTAAACGCTGTTAGACCTATATGCTCTAAACGTGCAGTGAGTGGCTAGAGTGCACAGTGTGGATTGCAGTTGGTGTATGGGAGTGTGACCACATCACACAAGAAGTCTAATCTATATGCACTTTATCAACACTGGAATTTAGTTCACTTATGTATGGACACTTGGTTTTCGTATATTAAGCTCTAAAATGGACTGTATACTAATATTCTATTGATGAACTTTAATGACTATTATATGAATTTGGTACATTTATTTTTGCTTATTTGCACAATTATTTGCAACACTGATGACTTGGACACACCACCCAGTAGGGTTATTAAAGAATGTATGTTTTTATGTAATTTATTTATGCAATTACTTATTTGCACAGTTGTCGACCCTTTTGTAGCTCCGGATATTTGCATTTACTACCCAGAGGAGAAAATCCACTTATTATTATTATTATTATGTATGATTTAAAATATTTTTTAAGGTTTTACACATTCAATCAGAGACAGTTCACATAAGTATTGGTTGTATGCTATTAAATAAATTGATGGAAAATTTACACATAAGGACACATTACATTTTTTTTAGATTTATTGAGTATAATATACAGTACACAAGTATCATTTATAAGGATTGGCAATCTAGTGGAATATATCATTGGATACAATTACAAGCTCATTTATTGCTATTTAACAACAGGCATTACAAGTAAAGTGCAACATCAGATTTGTTACAATTGTGACTGACAATGGATCTACACCGGGGGGACATTATTTTTTATTTTTTTAAAAAGGAGTTTGCAAAAACTTGTGTTGTGTTTCTATTTACTTTCTACACTTTTTTTCTAAATGAGTAGGGGTACTTCAGTTCGTACCCCATATTCATTCACATGGGGGGGCGGACCTTTGTTAAAGGGGGCTTCCAGATCCCGATAAGACCCCCACCCGCAGACCCCCACAGCCACCGGCCAGGGTTGTGGGGAAGAGGCCCTTGTCCCCATCAACCCCCCCCCATTTTTGGGGGCCTGGGGCCTGGTATGGTTCAGGAGGTGGGGGGGGGGGGCTCACTCATTTCCCCCTTTCCTGATCTTCAAGGCTACATGCTCAGAAACGGATCTAGTATGGATTTTGGGGGGGACCCCATGCTGTTTTTTTTCATTTATTTTACATTGCCGGCATTCTATTGTTCACATTCAGCTGTCAGTCATCGGTTGTTAGGGATGCAGTGGCCGACTTCCCTGCCTGCTCCTTAACAACCAGCTATTCTTCACACAGAATTCAAATTGGTCTAAAAAATTGGAATTTGTTAAAAAATAAAGAAACCAAACAAAACTAAACAAATTTGCTGAAGATTTTTGGAACAGTAGAGGCACTAACTTGGCAGCTAAAATGGGGATTTTAGGTGCTCACTGCATTTCTGGCAGTCAGCAGGTTTTCAATGTTCAATCTGTTGGCTGGTGGTATATCCTGGACCAACTGGAGCTTCAGGACTGCAATGCAGGTCAAGGACCAGGCTGCGCTGTCTCATAGATGTGTCCATATCACAAGGCTTATTGAACTGGATCACAATTATTGCAGGTAAGGCAGATGTACTGCGTGTATTTCATGTGTCTTTAGTAGCTTGCATTGAGCTCAGTAGTCAATTATTTTAATTAAACTGGCCCTAAAGGCTAGGTGTTACATTGTCTTTACCACACTTTCCATGATGTCACCAGCGTAGCAAAGGATGAGTGTAGAAGCGGAAGGGTTCAGGTGGGGGTGGTCAAGAAACAAAGAGAAATGAGACTAGAGTAAAAACTAGCAGTTTTCAACACTCTGTCTTGGCGAAATGAAGCTCCTTCTGTTCACCTGCATATTTCCTTTACTCTTCAGCTGCCTTGTCCTACAAAAAGGTAGGAAATTATACAACTTTCACTATAAAGAATGTATATTAGGATTATTGGCTCAGGTTGGGTACTGGTATATTCTGTAAGGGCACCAGGGCACAAGGGCACAGGGGCATAGATACTTAAACAGGAGAGATAATTAATCCTTTGGTGATTCCTTTATTTTCCATATTGAATGACATTTTACAATTGTTTAGAGCAGGGTTTCTCAACCAGGGTGACGTGGTTCTTCCAGAGGTTGCTAAGGGTTCATTGAGAACTGAGCAATTTCTGCCTCTTGGATGCTAAATGGAATCCTTTAATATATTAAGATACACTATATTGTCAAAAGTATTGAGATACATGAACTTTAATAGCATTCCAGTCTTAGTCTGTAGGGTTCAGTATTGAGTTGGGCCACCCTTTGCAGCTATAACAATTTCAACTCTTCTGGGAAGGCTGTCCACAAGGTTTAGGAGTGTGTCTATGGGAATGTTTGACCATTCTTCCAGAAGCGCATTTGTGAGCTCAGGCACTGATGTTGGACAAGAAGGCACTCATCCATGTCTTTTTGGACCAGGTTGAAAAATGCACAACGACCAATGGCAGAAAGTGATGGTAGCACTTTCTCTTTCAATATAGAGCTGTACATCTGTGAATTTATGATACTATCATTGAAATGCAGCTCCCCGACACCAGCAGAACTTATACAGCCCCACAGAAGGAACTACCATCACCATGTTTCACTGTAGGCACCATGCATTTTTCTTTGCGACACCATACAGTTTTGAAGCCATCAGTTCCAAAAACATTTATCTTGGTCTCATCATTCCAGAGTACAGAGTCCTAGTAGTCTTCTTTTTTCAGCATGGGCCCTGGCAAATTCTAGGCTTTTTGTGCATGAGCTTTAGGAGAGGCTTCTTTCATGGACAACATCCATGCATGCCATTCCTGTGCAGTTTACGTTGTATTGTGTCACGGGAAACAATCACCCCTTTTCATTTACAATCACCCCAGTTTGTCTTTCTACTTCTTTAGCTAACTGCATTGAACTTGCATGGTGTTTTTCTTCAACCCTTCTCATCAGAAGATGCTCCTGTTGAGGTGTTATTCACTGTGGATGGCCTGGACGTCTCTATAAAATGATTGCAGTTCCATATTTGTTACATTTTTGTATTACTTTTGTTACAGTATTCTCTCTGATCAGGGCCGGTGCTACCACTAGGCAAACTAGGCAGCCGCCTAGGGCGCACTGCTGCCTAGGGCGCCGGCCACTGGTGTTCCTACACTCTTCTCTCTGCAGCAAGCAACTAAGTCTCAGCATCAGCAGGCAGCCGCCGTTCCATTCGCACATAGTGTCAGAGGCGCAGCGCCGGCGGAGGACTGTGTCCCGACTCCCGAATGAATGGAAGCAAGCAAACATTCATTGATGGGCGCTAGTAGACTGCATTTGATGGGTGTTGGTGAGGCTGCATTTGATGGGCGCTGGTGAGGCTGCATTGATGGGCGCTGGTGAGGCTGCATTTGATGGGTGCTTGTAGGCTGCATTTGATGGGCGCTGGTGAGGCTGCATTAATGGGTGCTAGTAGGCTGCATTTGATGGGTGCTGGTGAGGGTGCATTTGATGGGTGCTGGTGAGGGTGCATTTGATGGGTGCTGGTGAGGGTGCATTTGATGGGTGCTGGTGAGGGTGTATTTGATGGGCGCTGGTGAGGGTGCATTTGATGGGTGCTGGTGAGGGTGTATTTGATGGGCGCTGGTGAGGGTGCATTTGATGGGTGCTGGTGAGGGTGCATTTGATGGGCGCTGGTGAGGGTGCATTTGTTGGGCGCTGGTGAGGGTGCATTTGATGGGTGCTGGTGAGGGTGCATTTGATGGGCACTGGTAGGCTGCATTTGATGGGTACTGGTGGGCTGCATTTGACAGGCACTTCATTAGAAAGGTGGGGTATACATGGGCAGGGCAAAGGGGATGGAGTCAGGGGTGGAGCCAAGGGGGGGTGGCAAAATGAGGTTTCGCCTAGGGTGTCAAAATTCCTTGCACCAGCCCTGTCTCTGATAAGTAAAGCTTTACTGATCTTCTTGTAGCCTTCACCTTATTTGTGTAAAGAAATTATTTTCTTTCTTAGGCCTTGTGACATTTCTCTTTCATGTGATGCCATTGCTGACAGCATGAAATGTGAAGGGATTTTTCTTTGCTAAGTAACGCCCTTTTATAATCAACTGTCTGCTGGACACCTGTTTAATGAATAATTACACTCACCTGTAGTTGAATTCTTGTTAATTAGGACTTTGTTGTTTAAAATGTAGCTTTGCTCCTAAGGCCCCATACACACTATTAGATTTTCTGCAGATTTGTGTCTTCAGATTTTCCAAAACCATATAATATTAGGTCAAACCTTAATGCCGCGTACACACGATCAGAATTTTCGACAACAAATGTTCGATGGGAGCTTGTTGTCGGAAATTCAGACCATGTGTAGGCTCCATCTGACATTTTTTGTCGGAGTTTCCGACAACAAAAAATTGAGAGCTGGTTCTCAAATTTTTTGACAACAAAATCTGTTGTCGGAAATTCCGATCGTGTGTACACAATTCCGACGCACAAAATTACCATGCATGCTCGGAATCAAGCAGAAGAGCCGCACTGGCTATTGAACTTCATTTTTCTCGGTTCGTCATACGTGTTGTACGTCACCACGTTCTTGACGTTCGAAATTCCTGACAAGATTTGTGTGACCGTGTGTATGCAAGACAAGTTTGAGCCAACATCCGTTGGAAATAAATCCAGGATTTTGTTGTCGGAATGTCCGAACGTGTGTACGCAGCTTTAGAGTTTAAATTTGTATGCAATCAGGCCCTTGCACTACATGGTTTTGGTAAATCTGAAGATAAAAATCTGCATAAAATCTAATCTAGTGTGTATGGGAGCTTTTGACTTTCATTGGGGTGTAGTCATTTTTGCAACATTGTCTTGAATAAATTTGTTAGGAAAAATACTTTTTTTGTGTGTGCAAATTAACAAATCTTGGTTACAATTAATGGCTCGCATTTGTGGGAGTATTTTGTAGTATAGTGTCCCATAGAAAATATTGATACTAAAAAGAAAGTAAAGGTTTTCTGACAAATCTGTTGGTACTCATTTATGGTGAGCACTGTATAGAGTATATATATATATATATATATATATATATATATATATATATAAAATATTATATTATATTATATTATATTTATATATATATATATATATATATATATATATATATATATATATATATATATATTACCAGTCAGTATCCCTGATCACTGACACACACACTGGTGACAGCCTGTAAAAAAAAAAATAGTAAAAAAAGAAAAATTGATTTAATCTCTTAACCACTTCAGCCCCGGAAGGATTTACCCCCTTCCTGACCAGAGCACTTTTTACAATTCGGCACTGCGTCGCTTTAACTGCTAATTGCGCGGTCATGCAATGCTGTACCCAAACGAAATTTGCGTCCTTTTCTTCCCACAAATAGAGCTTTCTTTTGATGGTATTTGATCACCCCTGCCGTTTTTAGTTTTTGCGCTATACACGGAAAAAGACCGAAAATTTTGAAAAAAAATGATATTTTCTACTTTTTGTTATAAAAAAAATCCAATAAACTCAATTTTAGTCATACATTTAGGCCAAAATGTATTCGGCCACATGTCTTTGGTAAAAAAAAATGTCAATAAGTGTATATTTATTGGTTTGCGCAAAAGTTATAGCGCCTACAAACTAGGGTACATTTTCTGGAATTTACACAGCCTTTAATTTATGACTGCCTATGTCATTTCTTGAGGTGCTAAAATGGCAGGGCAGTACAAAACCCCCACAAATGACCCCATTTTGGAAAGTAGACACCCCAAGAAAATTGCTGAGAGGCATGTTGAGCCCATTGAATATTCATTTTTTTTGTCCCAAGTGATTGAATGACAAAAAAAAAAAAAAAATTACAAAAAGTTGTCACTAAATGATATATTGCTCACACAGGCCATGGGCATATGTGGAATTGCACCCCAAAATATATTCAGCTGCTTCTCCTGAGTACGGGGATACCACATGTGTGGGACTTTTTGGGAGCCTAGCCGCGTACGGGGCCCCGAAACCAATCACTGCCTTCAGGATTTCTAAGGGCGTAAATTTTTGATTTTACTCCTCACTACCTATCACAGTTTTAAAGGCCATAAAATGCCCAGATGGCATAAAACCCCCCACAAATGACCCCATTTTGGAAAGTAGACACTCCAAGCTATTTGCTTTGAGGCATGTTGAGTCCATGGAATATTTTATATTTTGACACAAGTTGCTGGAAAGTGACAAATTTTTTTTTTTTGCACAAAGTTGTCACTAAATGAAATATTGCTCACACAGGCCATGGGCATATGTGGAATTGCACCCCAAAATACATTTAGCTGCTTCTCCTGAGTATAGTGGATACCACATGTGTGGGACTTTTTAGGAGCCTAGCCGCGTACGGGGCCCCGAAAACCAATCACCGCCTTAAGGATTTCTAAGGGTGTAAATTTTTGATTTCACTCTTCACTGCCTATCACAGTTTCGGAGGCCATGGAATGCCCAGGTGGCACAAACCCCCCCAAATGACCCCATTTTGGAAAGTAGACACCCCAAGCTATTTGCTGAGAGGCATGGTGAGTATTTTGCAGCTCTCATTTGTTTTTGAAAATGAAGAAAGACAAGAAAACATTTTTTTTTTCTTTTTTCAATTTTCAAAACTTTGTGACAAAAAGTGAGGTCTACAAAATACTCACTATACCTCTCACCAAATAGCTTGGGGTGTCTACTTTCCAAAATGGGGTCATTTGGGGTTTTTTTTGCCACCTGGGCATTCCATGGCCTCCGAAACTGTGATAGGCAGTGAAGAGTAAAATCAAAAATGTACGCCCTTTGAAAGCCTGAAGGCAGTGCTTGGTTTTCGGGGTCCCGTGCGCGGCTAGGCTCCCAAAAAGTCTCACACATGTGGTATCCCCATACTCAGGAGAAGCAGCAGAATGTATTTTGGGGTGTAATTTCACATATTTGAGCAATATATCATTTAGTGACAACTTTGTGCAAAAAAAAAAAAAAATTTGTCTCTTTCCCACAACTTGTGTCACAATATAAAATATTCCATGGACTCGACATGCCTCTCAGCAAATAGCTTGAACTGTCCTGGCATTTTATGCACAACATTTAGAAGCTTATGTCACACATCACCCACTCTTCTAACCACTTGAAGACAAAGCCCTTTCTGACACTTTTTGATTACATGAAAAAATTATTTTTTTTGCACGAAAATTACTTTGAACCCCCAAACATTATATATTTTTTAAAGCAAATGCCCTACAGATTAAAATGGTGGGTGTTTCATTTTTTTTTTCACACAGTATTTGCGCAGCGATTTTTCAAACACATTTTTTGGGGAAAAAACACACTTTTTTAAATTTTAATGCACTAAAACACACTATATTGCCCATATGTTTGATGAAATAAAAAAGATGATCTTAGGCCGAGTACATGGATACCAAACATGACATGCTTTAAAATTGCGCACAAACGTGCAGTGGCAACAAAATTAATACATTTTTAAAAGCCTTTAAAAGCCTTTACCGGTTACCACTTTAGATTTACAGAGGAGGTCTACTGCTAAAATTACTGCCCTCGATCTGACCTGTGCGGTGATACCTCACATGCATGGTGCAATTGCTGTTTACATTTGACGCCAGACCTACGCTTGCGTTCGCCTTATCGCGAGAGCAGGGGGGACAGGGGTGCTTTTTTTTTTTTCTTTATTATTTTTTTGCTTTTTTATCTTATTTTTAAACTGTTTCTTTCATTTTTTTTTTTTTTTTTTATCATTTTTATTGTTATCTCAGGGAATGTAAATATCCCCTATGATAGCAATAGGTAGTGACAGGTACTCTTTTTTGAAAAAAATGGGGTCTATTAGACCCTAGATCTCTCCTCTGCCCTCAAAGCATCTGACCACACCAAGATCGGTGTGATAAAATGCTTCCTCAATTTCCCAATTGCGCTGTGTACATCCGACGAAATCGAAGTCATGAAATGCTCGTAGCTTCCGATTTCTTAGGCCATAGAGATGTTTGGAGCCACTCTGGTCTCTGATCAGCTCTATGGTCAGCTGGCTGAATCACCGGCTGCATTCTCAGGTTCCCTGTTGAGACAGGAGAGCCAGAGAAAAACACGGAAGACGGTGGGGGGGGGGGCATTCTTTTACATGAAAGCCGACCGCTGACTGAAAAGAATGATACCAAGATGATACCTAAACCTGCAGGCATCATTCTGGTATAACCACTCAAAGTCGTGAATGGCGTACCTGAAGACAAAAAAATGGTTAACAATAAAGCACAGTAAACGGTAAAGTATAAAAAATTGCATACCTGAAAAGCAAACATGATAAAACATAATAACAATAAAACATTGCAGAATAGAATACAGTAAAAAAGAGCAGAACAATAGAGAGAGAATAGAGAGAGAGAGAACAATAAAACGACAACTATTTTTTTTTTATTTTATATTTTTGTTTGTGTTTTTTTTTTTTTTTAACACTTTTTTTTGTAACTGTAACTTTTATAACTGTAACCGGTTCCAGGTTCGGGTCTCTCAAAATGCGATGGCATCTTGGGAGACCCTGTGAAAGTGCGCCTAGTCTGTGCAATGCTGTACCCTAAGCTAATACGCAACTAGTGAATGGTAGCGTTCAAAACATTCACCAATGCAAAGACCAGGATTGTCAGGACAGGAGGGACAATAATAGGGGGTGTCACGCCTATATCCGCGCTTCCTGCAGACACAACATCTTTTTTGGGGGGTTCGCTGGGTAGGGGTACTCGGGAGGACATAAAGAAAATGCCTCTCATGCAGCCGACTGCATTTGGTTGGGGATGTGAATGGGGGAAGTACGGGTGCTTCAGAAGCGGTGGGTTCCCAATTAGGATTGGCGAATGCAGCAGGAAGGGCATTATGGGCACAACAGGCCTGTGTTTGTCTTTTTGTTGGCAGCTGGACACTACTTGTGCTTGCCACCTCACCAGCTTGAACTGCACTTATGGGACTCGCCACGTCACCAAGTGTTACTGCAGTGCTGGTTTGACTACGACCGGGGTGTACTAGGCCGCTGGCGCTTGCCAGTTCACCAAAACGCTACCAAAAAACTGTTAGCGATCGCAGGGATCAGGCCTGACTCTGCGAACGCTGCAGTTATGCGTTTAGTGTTTTGTAAGTGACAGTGATCGATCAATACTGCACTTGGGTGGGCTGGGCTGGGCCGGGCGGAGGGGCAAAACGCAGGTGCTAGCAGGTATCTGGGCTGATCCCGCTAACACTGCGTTTTTGGGAACCCTAAACTGCTGGGGACGCTAGTATAGATCTGATCGGTTCAGATATTGATCCGTTCAGATACTATACCACTAAGAGAGGCGTATGCTGCGTGCGTGGGTGTTAGCGGTACTGGCGCTAATCTGACGCTGCCTGGGGCGACGCATATCACCGGCGGGCGATCAGGGGGCTAAACCTTTATTCGGTAATAAACGGCAAGTGCCCTGACACTATAAAAAATAAACCAACTAACCAGCGTCACCCGTAGCGGTTATACGGTGATCAGTGGTGAAAGGGTTAACTAGGGGCAATCAAGGAGTTAAAACCTTTATTAGGTAGTATATGGGGGTCCCTGTCGCTATAAAACGCTGACGGCGAACCTAATTAGCGACACTGGTGATGGGGGGTGATCAAGGGGTTAAAACTTTATTAGGGGGTGTTAGGGGGGTACCTAGACCTAAAGGGGGCTAACACTCACTGCCCTAACACACTAACTGTCACAAACTGACACTAATGCAGTAATCAGAAAAAAAAAACTGCTTGGTGTCAGTGTGACGGGGGGAGGGAGGGGTGATTGGGGGTGATCGGGGGGCGATCGGGTGGGGATCGGGGGGGGGAATCGGGGGTGTAAAGTGTGCCTGGCATGTTCTACTGTGAGGTGTAGTGTTGTGCAACTCACTCAGATGTCTTCTCTCCTCGGCGCCGAAACGGAAACTGCTGAGCCGAGGAGAGATGACATCACATCCCCTGCCTCTGTGTACTACACAGAGGCAGGGGACGATTCTCATTGGCTGGGAGCGATCGCGGGGGGGGCCACGAATGGATGGCCTCCCCCTCATCTCTGAACGCTCCCAGACCAAACCCGACCGCCTCGGGCACCGGGGGGGGGGTCCAATCGGACCCCCCGCCCGCGGGAAGGCAATCACGTACCAGGTATGTGATTTTGCCTGCCCAGTGCCATTGTGCAGACGTATATCGGCAAGTGGTTAATTTTCCTAAAAATTGTTACAAAAAAATTACAACTTCAAAAAAACTCACCATGCCACTTACTAAATACCTTGGACTGTCTTCTTTACAAAAATGGGTCATTTAAGGGGTATTTGTACTGTCCTAGCATTTTAGTACCACAAGAAATTAGATAAGCCATGAGTACATCAGGACTGATCAATTTTCAAATATACTGTATATACCATAGTTTGTGGACTCTATAGCTTTCACCAGACTAAATAATATACACTGATTTTGGTTATTTCTACCAAAGAAATGTAGCAAACTAAACTTTTGGCTAAATTTATCTAGAAAGATTATTTAATTGCAAAACTTTATAACAGAAACGACAACATTTTTTATTTAAAAATTTTCAGCATTTTTTTCATTTATAGAACAAAAAAAAAAAAACTCAGTTATTATTACATACCACCAAAAGAAAGCTCAAATGGTGTGCAAAAAATGATAAATATGTTAAACTGGGTACAGTGTTGCATGACCGAGCAATTGGCAGTTACATTAACTAAATAGCAAAAAATGGCCTGGTCATGGAGGGGGTAAAACCTTCTGGGGGTCAAGTGGTAAAGTGCTGTTGTGCTCAGACTATAGACATGAATTAAATGAATTACTTTAACAAGCATTAAAAGAACTTTAAAATAAGCTATCCCAACCTCTGTAGCTAATTGTAAGATATTCAAAATTCACAACAAAGGTTCCAAAGCTGAGTTTTCAGTTTCTAACAGCTCATAAACACCCGCTGAATGTTTATATTATAGAGCATGGGAGTGGTGGAGCAGTTTAGCATAAGAAAACTGGGCTAACACCCCTCAGGCCACCAAAATACTGAGTTTTTAATACATGATTGTAAAATTAAGAGTGCATTTCTGACTGTCCAACAGGATTTTTTCTGTACTTTAACCACTTGTGTTACTTAAACTGACAATTGCGCGGTCATGCAACACTGTACCCAAATTAAATTTTTGTAATTATTTTCTCAAAAAAAGAGCTTTCTTTTGATGGTATTTGATCACCTCTGCGTTTTTTGCTCTATAAACAAAAAAAGACTGACAATTTTGAAAAAACAAAAAAAACAAACAATATTTTTTACTTTCTGAAAAACGTAGATGATACTGCGCCACGGAATCCACAAACACAGTATGAGAATAAAAGAGATAGGATAATATTAGTAATATGAATGGGCAGAAAAAATGGGCAGAAAAAAATGCCCTGATGCTCCAAAGGAGAGAATTGCTGCCTCTACAAATTATTACCACTTAAGTGGAGCACTAGGTGAATTGAAAAACAGTAGACGTGGCGCTATTTCTCCTTTTATCTAATTGTGAAATTGGAGTGTTGCACCCCCTGCCTGTTGGTCACAAAGTGTATTTGCAGAAAATATTTATAGGCATAAAACTTCAAAACAGATATGTCCAACTGCCTTGTTGTAACCTCTGGTGCAATGAACCACTAATGTGTTACATCCCCTGGAGTGCAAAAATATAAAAAATATATAAAAAAATGTTTTACTTTCTGCTATAAAACATATCCAATAAAATGAAAAAAAAAAAAAAAAATCAAATTCCTTCATACGTTTAGGCCAATATACATTCTGCTACATTTTTGGTAAAATAAAAAAATACCAATAAGAGTATATTGATTGGTTTATGCGAACACAATAGCGTCTAAGAACTATTGTATATATTTATGGAATTTTTATTTATTTATTTTTTTATACTTGTAATGGCAGTGATAAGCGACTTATAGCGGGACTGTCTATTCCCCACAAGGGGGGGGGGGGGTTTGGTGTTAGTTTGCCGCCCCCCCCACAATATTAAGCACCAGCCGCCACTGCTCTGCAGAAGACTGTTGTGGTGTTCACATCACTTCTCATCGGGGAACATTGCTAGGACTGGTGAGCGGGCACTTGCCCGCCCTCTATGTAATAAAAAGGAACACTGCATGCAGACAATGTCTTGTTCTTTAGCCTAAACCTGTAGTACTTTGTGCTACACTTACTCCCTGTCGAGCAATGACAGTGTTCATCCTGCTACAGGACAAAACAAGCACACTTTACACCACCCTGCTTGCTTGGACATACCAGCCTAACTCTCTTCACTCTGCTTATTGGGATATCTCCAGTATATCACCAAAGAGCTAGATGAAGACACAAGGCCTTCTTTTTCTTCTAAGGGGCTAGAACATATCCCCTACCACAAGGGATTAACACCTTTGGTGCCATAAAGGCCCTACTTTCACCTAGGACTCTATTTATTAAGTGAGGGGGTTTAAGACTTTAAAGGGGTTGTAAACCCTCGTGTTTTTCACCTTAATGCATCCTATGCATTAAGGTGAAAAAACTTCTGTCACTGAGCAGCCCACCATCCCCCCCATTTTACTCACCTAAACCCGTTCGTTCCCATGCCGTAGACGCGTGCACCCTCTCTGGCCGGGGTCTCAGCTCTTGATTGGATAGATTGATAGCAGCGCAACCATTGGCTCCCGCTGCTGTCAATCAAATCCAATGATGCGAGGGGCAGGGCGGGGTCCGGCTTTCTGTGTCTATGGATGCAAACGCTGGACTCTGGAGCGCGCCCACACGGGTACCCCCATGGAGAGCGCTACTCCTAGGTGGTTTTCCGGTGTGGGGAGGAGCTAATAGTGCCGCTGGGGGACCCCAGAAGAGGAGGATCGGGGCCACTCTGTGCAAAACGAACGGCAAAGTGGAGGTAAGTATGACATGTTGTTTTATTTTTTAAAACACGAGAATTTAGTAACCCTTTAAGGTTAAATTGGTTGCATTGAACCACATACAGTGTTATACCTTTTCTGGACCTGTGGTGTCAGGGGTATAGAAGGGAGTGGTCTGACATGAGCGGGTCATTCCCCTGCCCTTCACCTGCCTGGACCCACAGTGCCCAACTCAAGCAGATTCTGTTGATCTTGTGTAGGTACTCATTACTTATATATTTCAATCAATTATTCTTCCTTTTGCCTGTTTTTTCTGCCATCAGGGTTATTTGTTATAGTAGTCATGGTGATAGGTGTCCTAAGCCGCGTTATCCCCTTTTGGGCTATATAAAAGTCTCAGTGTTTATATCCCACATGAGCCTCATATCCCCAGACGACACTGCTTACAGAGCAACGGGTGCATTGGGAGTGGCCTCACACGTGACATTATTCTCCAAGTCAGCCTGACCGCTTGGACCTGCTGGTTGTTTGTAACACATGCTGTGTAATCTCTTCAAAATTGTAAGTGGGATTTTATAATTTTATTAAAATTTTCTTGGAATACTATACTATGTGGATTTTCCTCTGTACTTTAACTTCCTCCATTGAGTCTATCTTGGCTTAGGAGATCGTGGAACCTTTGCATGCGAGATCGTGGTGTATATGGCTATGTATAAAGCATCTGATGGTCTCCTTGTGTGATCACAGCAACTGGTAAGGAGCTCATGTAATGGCTTGTGGTAGTTGATTTCCAGTTGATTGCATAAAATATTAGGGACTGGGGAACTATATACACCTCTTATATATACAACTTCCTCCAGCACAAACTTGACTTTTGATATCACTCTCCAGCACTTTACTTGACTTTTGAGCTCACTCTCTAGGTCTCTTTTGCTTTTAAAGGGGAACTCAACACTCCATTCTCCAATGCTCATGTCTCCCCCCTCTAACCCCTTGGATTTCCATGGGCTAGCTTTTAAATGTGAACTTCACACTCCACTCCATAATTCAAAGGCTGTGAGATGCCTTCACCAATCCAAACCACATCCTTTTTTAGAGCATACAACAGGGCCAGCTAGGAAAGGGGCGAGAAGAGCGATTGCCCAACCCCCTCCTGAACCATACAAGGCCACATGCACTCAACATGGCTGGCTGCCTTGCCTTTGGGGCATGTTGGGCTCAGCCCAATACCAACCACAAAGCACCTTTTACCCACTAGTTTAAAGGGCATTCCACATTCCTTAAAGCCCCCTGTCTGCAGCCCCCACAACCCCAGCCTAGGGTTGTGTGGAAGAGGCCCTTGTCCCCCTGAATATGGGAACAAGGTGGTTGACTTTTGGGGTGCTCAAGCCCCTCCTGCCCCCAAGCATCCACCCCCCTTTCATGGGCTGGCTTGCTGTGTGTTTGGTATGGGTTTGTTAGTGTATGGGAGGGGCACAATATTTTTTTAGTTTGGGATGGTATTTTTCTCGTGGGGGTTCTCATTTTAAGCCTTGACAGACCCAAATGGCCTTGTATGTATTGGGGGCAGGCTATTTTTTGTTTGGTGTTAAAATCTTGCAGCTGCAATGTAGATTTGTAAGTTTTCTCTAAAAAGCCATACATCTTTGAAGCAGCATTTTGGATACATGCTACAGATGCACCACTTTACAGGCAGAGTAAGCCCCCCACCCCTAAGTTACTAGCTTTTAAGCAATTTTGCATTTTTAAAGGCACTTCTCCTTGTTTCATTTTTGGGGTTGTCCAAATTGGTGACATTGATATATGTCCCTCAGGGTGGGACCTGGGTTCCCATACCCATTTTAAGGCCAAAAACTGGAAGATACGCCAGCCAAGTGGGCACAGTTCTTTTAACTCCTATTAATTTCCTCTGCAAAATGGTCAGACCTCAAATCCATGTTCTGTTAGTGTCTCAAATTAACATACATGTGTTTTTTGCTTTCCTTGCTCTTTTCCAAGTCCTGTTTTGTTGGCCAATAAAATTTGTAGCAATTTTTTATGTTTTATGTGTTTTCATGCAACAGATTTCCCAGCTGCAGCTTAACTAGGCTGATTGGCATGGCAAAACAAAAAAAAGTGTGATTTGTCTAAAAGCTATTTTCCTGGTGCCTTCATGGCAGCAGGAAAGGAAAATTACAGAGAGGTAAGTATTCAATTTTCCATTTTAGCACAGTGGTTCTCAGCCTCAGTCCTCAAGTACCCCTGACAGGACATTATTGGGAATTTATCTTAGCTAAAATAGCTGGCCAAAATACCAAGCCACTGACTGTGATTTAAAGCACCTATTCAAGATGAAGGAAAACCTGCAAACATAGCCTGTTGAGGGTACTTGAGGACAGGGTTGAGAAGCACTGATTTAGAGCACTGAGCTAAAATCTAGCTCAAGACAATCCTAATATAATCGTGGGCATTTGAGGGAAATCAAGTGAGTATTAGAACCCCTGCTTGCCTTTTTTAGGTTGGGCTTTGTGTCCCTTTTCTGAAAATTGGCTTCACTTCCTTTCACATAGCCAAACAGGAAGTGAGGGTAAAACCCTACCAATGTCTTTCCTTGGGGACTCACAGGTCAATCTAACTGGTGTCCCCATTAGGCAAATTGCACTCTACCACTTTGTTGTGTACGCCCCACATTATTAGGTATTTTGGGGTTTATTAAAGGCAAATCCACTCTGCAATACAAGTGTATTTGTTGTAAATCTGAGGGGAAGCACTGGTGATTTTATCATCCAATCATGTAGAAGCAGAGATGCTATTTTTTTATTTTCCTTGCATGTCTCCCTCAGATTTCCAGCAACTGCACATCTAAATGCACTTGTAGTGCAAAGTGGATTTGCCTTTAGTAAATAAACTCCAAAGTCCAAGATATCTACTAATTTGGGGTGTACACAGCAATATTCTAGTGTGCAATTTATCTAATGGGAAAACTATTTAGATTGACCTGTGTGTCCCCAAGAAAAGACATTGGTAGGGTTTTACCCTCATTTCCTGTTTGGCTATGTGACAGGAAGTGAATAAATTTGAAGGACAAAGTGGCAACATTTGGGAGGTGTCTTCATCCTATCAGGGGCGCAGACAAAGCCAAAAACTGACAAGACTTCTAATCCCTCTGCACTCTATCCCCAAGCAAAAATAAGAAAGAATTTCATTTAGTTTAACTTTGCAAAGACACATTCTTAAGTTCAACTGTGATGCATGTCAATTGCCCATTTAGACCTTGTTTAATAGAAAACACCAGTTGCCTTTCACTAGAAACATTTGTTAGTCCAGTCCTGGAAATTTGCATCTGCTTTACTATTAATTTCCCTAAAAATTGGGTTCCTGCAGCTAGATGCACAACCGCTGTGTATGTGAGATGCGCAACTGCTGTGTGCGCGGGGGTGTGTACCCGAGCATAGCTGGTTCCCAGATGTGGTGGCCAGCACACAGGAATGACATCACGCCCCTACAGAAAGTTGCTTGTACTGCTGTTAATTTCTTCCCACCACCATGCCCCGTTCACTTTTCTCTGAGGAAGAGATGATCCTTATTTGCAAATTAAGATCTTTTTTTTTTTTTTTTTTTGCACTTAAGATGGTCATGCACAATGCAAACTGATTGGCCAATCTCTGTCCAACTTAATATTTAGGTAAAATAGGTAATAGGAAGACTTGAAGAATTAATTCAAATGATAGGAAATCAAACAGGCTCTTGCACTAAATCTAACTTATCTAAGATCTAACTGATTGCAGTGTATGGTCACCTTTAAAGATCTGAAAATATACATTTATTGGGTTTAGAAACACTTCTCTGTTCTTTATAATGTATTGAAAGATTTGGGTAAAAAAAAAAAATCAAAGATATATTAGAAGTGATAGGAATGAGATTAGCATCCAAACGGTTAATTAACTGAGAACACCTACTAATTGCCTAACAAGACACATCCAATGAGATGAAATTAACCAATTGGATTGGGTGTGCGCTATTATCAATGAGAAAACCGCAGTTATCCTAGCGACAGTTGCAGTTTACATAGGTGGGTATTTATTATCTTATATTTTCAAAGTGCCCCGGTTCGCACGTTCGGTTAATGGCTTTTCCAGTGCACCAATTAGTATATCAGCCCCACAGTCTGCATCCCTCATGGCAGTCATGTTGCACATTTCAAAGGTGAGCTGCATGCTTCAGCAGTCTCTCACGCATAGAAATACGGGTCAGGTAGTCTCTTGTTACTGCCCCCCTTCTTCTCTGATGGAGACAGAGTGGCTCCTTGCAGGCCATCCTGCTTTTATGACCACCACTCTGTCTTTGTAGATCTTCCCAGCCTCCATTCCTTCTGCATGTCCTCAAAGCGGGCCAAGGCCTCCTCACACTCTGGCACCCGCAAAGGCTTGGGGATATACAAGTATTTCCACACTAGGTCATCCTCCCACTCTCCCTGGGAGTTCTCCATGATGTCTATAGTGTCAGGAGGGACATAAGGGTAGTGTAGAGCAACTCTGTGCTGAACTTCCCGCTGGAACCTGGAAAACCTGGGCAATTCTCCGGGCTTCCCTTTTCCTAGCAGGACACAAGCGTTGGGGGACCTCTTGACCCACTGCCTGTATTCAGCTGCTCTGGTCTGGGTGGTGGAGGGTCTGTTGTAGAAGAGTTGTCTACTGCTGATGGGAGTTCCCGCAGCTTACTCCGCTCCCATTGCCAGATCTGGAACATCTACCACCCCGGACTGGATTTACTGGACCTGGGAGCCTCCCAGCTCCCATTCCTCCTCCGAGCTGCTGTGGGATGACCAATCTGTTATCTCTTCCAGGGCCCTGAATTCTGCTTGCAGTCTGGGAGAACCCCAATCTATGGCCCTGTCCTCGCCTTTCCCTTCTGGCTCACCTGAGGGCACATCCCCCTCCAGCACTGGCTCCCTCCAGATGGGGCTAGGAAAGGACTTTTACTGGTTCCTGCTGGGCAGTACAAAGGCTTGGTTTCCACTAGTGCAATTTGTCTTGCGACTTGGGACTGCAGAGTCACATGACAAGTCGTACCCCATGATTTCCAAAGGGTACCATTCATATCTGTGCGACTTCAAGTCCCAGCGACTTCAAAGTAGTCCCTGCACTACTTTGGTCCCACTTTGATGCGACTTGAGGTCCATAGACCTCAAGAATACACAAACATTGTTTCAAGTCGCATCAAAATCGTGGCAGGTCGCAATAGTGGAAACCTAGCCTTAGGCCCCTTTCACACTTGTGCGACTTGTCCTGCGACTTGGGACTGCAAAGTCCCATGAGAAGTCATTCCCCATGATTTCCAATGATAACCATTCATATGTGCGACTTCAAAGTAGTCCCTGTACTACTTTGGTCCGACTTTCATGCGAGTTGAGGTCCATAGACCGCAAGTTTACAAGGCATTCCCTTAAATCACGTCAAAATCGCGCCCGCAAAATCGCTGTAAAATCGCACAACTTTTAAGTCGCGGCAGTGTGAAAGGGGCTTACAGTCACCAGGTCCCTGGCCAGGCCGCAGGCCATGACAGACTCGTCTTCCCTTATGTCGCTGGTATTTGCAGGGGAGTCACCAGGCTCATACTCTACCCTGCCTTTCGGCGATGATTCCAGGCCCGCTTCGGCCTTCCGGGCTGCACTCGTCACAGTCCTGACTGCAGGTTCATGTTGTAGTACTGTGGCTCCTGCTGGCTGGATGCAAGCTGTGTAAGCGGTTCACCGCAATGACGGCACCAGATCCATGCACTGATCATTGCGGTCGGTATCCGGCATTCTGGACACAGCAGGCACAGACGCTCCATCCCATCAAGCACCTCGAGGGCGAATCCCCCGCCACGCTCCAACCAGACACTGGTATCCACCAGTGTCTGCTCCTGCAGATCAGACAACCAGTTCAGCGCTGGAAACATATGAGCACACTCCGCCATCTTGCTCCTCTGCCTCATGGTGTCTGCTAGCAGGGAACACTGGGTTTCCTCTAGGGGGTGGCACCGCCCCCTCGCTTCCAGACAGGCTGACGTCTGTATAACTGATAGGCAGGCCCCTACCTTGGCGTACTGTAACACCTTGTTAGACTAACTGAAGTTTGCAGGCACTCTGGGACTAGCAGAACTTGTCTGTGCCCGAGCATCTTGGAAAAGATGACCGCTGACTTTTCCGGTGGTTGCCAATAGCAACAATAAAGTTTTTAGTCCATGTCTCAATAAAAGAAACATTTCTAGCACAGTCCCACCTGCAGGCACACGCAGGCTTACCCTGATCACCCCAGGCAACAGTAGACATCTCCAGGCGCACTTCACTGTATAAAGCAGGAGTTTGAAGCAAAAGTTTTAAATGCCCTGTGTTTTCAGCTTGCTGGACACATTTGTAATCCACGGGGCACAGCACATGGTAAAGTAGTTACTGAATTGCAGAATTTAGCACAAATTTCCATCCCAGCCGCGGTTGGGCAACTGGGTAAGCAGGCAGCAATACTTAACAGGCAACTCTCGCTGGTTACTATGGACAACGGCACTTAATGTTGTAGTTCTCACACTGCAGGGGGTGGGTCCTCCAGAAACTACCACCTATATCTGTATTATCCTAAATTACCATAATATCTAAGTACCTGGGATGTCTCAATTGGACAACCAATAGAAGGAATGGGAGCTATAGGTGAGGAGACATGTGCAAAAACTGAGATAAAATTGTATGAGCAAAGTTCTAACTCGCTGGATCAATAAAACAGTATTTATTAATGTCAAATGGAAAAGGGAAAAGATCAACAACATAATATGGTACCACATAAGACACACTACATATAATAAAACCCAATCCACCTCTCAACTCCACGCAGTATAGACATTTTGTGGGTATTGAGTAATTGAAAAGCAAAGTACAGCTTTCCTGAATAGACCAATATTCAAATGGAAAAACAAAAGGTGGGACTGTATTTGTAAGGTCATAGAAGTAGACCTGTGGAAGACCAGCATTGATATCAGTCAATGAGGTAAGAAAAAAAAAAATGCAGTAATGATTCTATCCAGGGGTCAATACCCACAATCATCTACATGTAGCAGGCATGTTGTAAGGCAATTTCTCCTTTTGGCCACAAGAGGGAGACAGAGAGCTGCTGACTTGTCCTTCCAGAGAACTCAGAAACACAAAGCACACTGGGTAAAAGGGGAGCTTCAGGAAGCTGAGGTAAATGAGGAGAGGGGAGTGCCGAGGTGAGAGAAAAGAGAGAGAGACAGGTTTTCCACATAGCACTACAGAGAGAGTGCTGACAGAAGATCTGAGGAGGGCTGTCTGAGGAGAGTGAGGAGAGCAGCCTGGGTTACCAGCACCTGATTGAGGGGAGAGGCACACGCTGACACCAGGGACTGTGTAACCCAACAGCAGGGCTGGACTAGGACAAAAATTTGGTCCTGGACTTCATCCAGACTGTCCCACTGTAATTTTGAGTGTCCCCTTCAGCAGTCCCCTAACATCAGTGTCCCCATCAGCAGTCCCCTTACATCAGTATGTCCCCATCAGCAGCCCCCGTACATCAGTGTGTCCCCGTCAGCAGTCCCCTTACATCAGTGTCCCTGTCAGCAGTCCCCTTACATCAGTGTCCCCGTCAGCAGTCCCCTTTCATCAGAGTGTTCCCATCGTCAGCAGTCCCCTTTCATCAGAGTGTCCCCATCACCAGCAGCCCCCTTTCATCAGAGTGTCCCCATCACCAGCAGCCCCCTTTCATCAAAGTGTCCCCATCACCAGCAGCCCCCTTTCATCAGAGTGTTTCCATCACCAGCAACCCCCTTTCATCAGAGTGTCCCCATCACCAGCAGCCCCCTTCCATCAGAGTGTCCCCATCACCAGTATCCCCATTCCTCAGAGTGTCCCCATCACCAGCAGCCCCCTTTCCTCAGATTGTCCCCATCACCAGCAGCCCCCTTACATCAGAGTGTGCCCATCACCAGCAGCCCCCTTACATCAGAGCGTCCTCTTTACCAGCAGCCTCCTTACATCAGAGTGTCCCCATCACCAGCAGCCCCCTTACATCACCAGCAGCCCCCCCATCACCAGCAGCCCCCTTATCTCAGAGTGTCCCCATCACCAGCAGCCCCCTTCCATCAGAGTGTCCCCATCACCAGTATCCCCCTTACATCAGAGTGTCCCCATCACCAGCAGCCCCCTTACATCAGAGTGTCCCCCTCTCCTCCCCCTCCCATGTGTACTCACAGTTCTGAAGGCAGCATCTAGTTCCTCTCTCCAGTCATGTGATAAGTGACAAGTGATAAGGGGAGAGAGGAAGAAAAGTCTGCCAGCTGTCTATCTCCCCCTGCAGGCTGGAGGGAGCAGAAAGTCTAATGCTCTCTCCAGCAAGTGAAGGCAGCTGCTCCCCCTGACAGGAGTGAAATCGCGATCACTCACTGTCAGAGAGGAGCGGGGTGGAGCTACACGTGGGGACTCGTCCGGGATTTCCTGTTCTGCTAGCAAACCACCAAGACAACACCCTTGCAAGCATCAAGATGAATCCTGTTGATGTGAGCCCAGAAAGTTCAGGCCAAGTAGCCTCTTCGGAAAAAGCTACCTTACCAACACTTGTAGCCATGATAGGGCCGGAATTCATTGCCGCCTTGAAAGAGTTTGTGGCAAAGTGTCAGAAGAGTAGTCCACTATACACTGGGTCCCAATACCAAAAGCTGGGAACCTTTTCTGGAAAACAGCCAGTTCCTGTCAGTGACGAGAGATTCGAGGAATGGCTGCAGTCAGCAATGCAAGCCTTAGATGAGTGGGACATCCCTGAGCAGGCATGTACTGGCCTACCGGGAGTTTCCCGGTGGGCCGATGGGGACACCCTGATGTAAGGGGGCTACTGGTGATGGAGACACTCTGATGTAAGGGGGCTGCTGGTGATGGGGACACTCTGATGTAAGGGGGCTGCTGGTGATGGGGACACTCTGATGTAAAGGGGCTGCTGGTGATGGGGACAATCTGAGGAAAGGGGGCTGCTGGTGATGGGGACACTCTGAGGAAAGGGGGCTGCTAGTGATGGGGACACTCTGATGAAAGGGGGCTGCTGGTGATGGGGACACTCTGATGAAAGGGGGCTGCTGGTGATGGGGACACTCTGATGAAAGGGGGCTGCTGGTGATTGGGACACTCTGATGAAAGGGGGCTGCTGCTGATGGGGACACTCTGATGAAAGGGGGCTGCTGGTGATGGGGACACTCTGATGAAAGGGGGGTGCTGACGATGGGGACACTGATGTAAGGGGACTGCTAAGGGGGACACACTGATGTACGGGGACTGCTGACGGGGACACACTAATGTAAGGGGACTGCTGACTGGGACATGGATGTAAGGGGACTGGTGACAGGGACACTCATCTGGTCTGGATGAAGTCCAGGACCAAATTTTTGTCCCAGTCCAGCCCTGTCTATGAGGCTCAGAAAAAGCAGAGAATCACCGAGAGTTTGAGGGGGCCAGCCTCAGAAGCTATTTGCAAGCTGAAACTTAGCAAACAGGACTGTACTGCTCACAACTACTTAGATATCTTGCAAGACATGTTCGGGATAACAGAAAAGGCCTCTGACCTCGTGTACCAGTTTGAGCATACCTACCAAGATGAGGGGGAGAAACTATCTGAATACATGAGGCATCTTGACAAGATAATGCAACAGATACTGCTAAAGAAAGGTATAGATCCCAGGTCAGTTGACAGGGTCCGGGCACAACAGGTTTTAAGGGGGGCTCAGCCCTTAGATCCTATTATGATCCAGCTGAAAACGCAAAGAGATGGTGGAATTTTGAAGTACCCTGAATTAATCCGGACGGTGCGAAAAGAAGAAGCTCTGTTGGAGAGAAAAAAAAGAAACCTGAAACCAGAATCTGTCACTGAGGTCAGATTGATTAGTGTAACTAGTGATGACACAGAGATAGGGCTCTTGAAATCCCATGTGTTGCAAATGATGGAGATGATGATGCTGCTAGCATCCAGGATCACTCCACCAGCTAATGAGAATGTCTCAGAGCCCAAGCAGACTTCGAACCCTACAGTCATTTCTGCAGAGAATCCTATGAGTCAAGTAGTCTGTCTTAATTGCGGAGGAGTGGGTCATTACCGACACAACTGCACAAGTCCGCTAAAACATGTCAGCTGGTTCCCAGAAGCCGGTAGGAAACCTCAGAGGGCCCTGGTGAAGAAGCCAAATGGGTGCCCACCTACAGCAGTTAGCCTAAAAGGCAAAGACCCAGGCAAGCCACAGCAGAAGCCTAAACTGTCACAGAGGGCCCTCACTGCTGTTTCTGAATGACCAGACAATCCGCTCTTATTGACCTCAAGTGCCCGGTCGTGGAGAGTCGGTGCATACCAGCCCTCTGGAGCCCAACAGAAACACCAGCAAAACCCGAAGCCCATCAAGAAGGGGGCGCAAATACAGACGACAGGACAAACGAACTACCCTACAGATTCCCTGACAAACTAGTGGGACCTTCTCCCATCGTGTCAATTCAAGTAGAAGGCATATATACAAAGGCCCTTCTGGACACGGGGGCGCAAGTTACCCTGCTATATATAGACTTTTACGACTGGCACCTCAAACACTTACCCCTGCAGAAATTGGAGGAACTGAAGATATGGGGTATTGGAACCCAAAATTTCCCATATGATAGATACTTACCTGTCAAGTTGACTGTTGACCCCTCTGTGACCGAACCAACAGAAACGTTTGATACCTTAGCCGTTGTATGCCCTCGCCCAGCAGGAGCCAACAAGAGTTCTCTGATAATAGGAACGAACACTGACCTTGTCAGAAGGCTGCTCACTCCTCTTGTACTGAAGTCTGACACCCCAACCAAAGGCATACACCCTATGCTGAGACAAGTGTATCAGCACCTAGTCGAAGAACAAAGAGCCCCAGCTGGAGGAGTGGGGAAGATTTGGCGATTGGACAGAAGTGAGAAGATACTACAACCTGGAGAGGTGATGTGTTTACAAGCTTCAGTCAAACTCAATTGGGAACAACCGTACCCTTTGTCCTTGAAGCTGACCGACAGGGAGAGGACACGGGAGTGGAGGTAATCCCTGAAGTCATATCAATTAGGGCTCTGCAACAGAGTCGTGGGAAGATCCCTGTCAGCATCAGGAATGTTACGGCCTCGCTGTTAAAACTGCAAGCCCATTTGCTGTTAGGACAAGTAAATCCAACCACCCCAGTCTCACCATCTGATTTGGGTAAGGGAGAGAAGGATGGACTCTCCATAGAACAGTTTTACCAACAAAACGCCATACTATCACCTGAGTGGAAAGAAAAGGTCAAAGTCCAGCTCCTGAGATGGCAGAATATGTTCTCGAAAGATGAGTTTGATGTGGGGTGTGCAAAAAGTGCCCAGCACCGGATTTGCCTTCAGGAAGACAAGCCATTCAGGGAAAGAGTCAGACAGATCCCTTTGGGGGACCTAGAAGATATACGTGAGCAGCTGGCAGAATTGAAGTGATCAGGCATCATCAGGGAGTCTAGGAGCCCTTATGCCTCTCCCATAGTGGTGGTGCGTAAGAAAAATGGGTCCCTGAGGCTGTGCATCGATTATCGCACACTCAACAGGAGGACCATCCCTGATCAAACCACCATTACAAGGACAGAAGATACCCTGCAGAGCTTATCGGAGGCAGAGTGGTTCAGTGTGCTGGACCTGAAGAGTGGGTACTATCAAATCCCCATGCACCCTGAGTACAGGGAAAAGGACAGCTTTTATCACCCCAGTAGGGTTATTTGAGTTTGATAGGATGCCTCAAGGTCTGTCCGGTGTCCCAGCAACGTTCCAGAGACTGATGGAGAAGACAGTAGGGGACATGAACCTAATCAAAGTATTGGTGTATCTGGATGATATCATCGTCTTCGGGAAAACTCTGGAAGAACATGACGAGTGTCTGGAGAAGGTTCTGAGGACATGACAAGGGATTGAAGCTGTCCCTAGAAAATTTTCAGTTTTACCAGCCTTCAGTTAATTACCTCGGTCATGTTGTCTCTGCTGAAGGAATAGCTACTGACCCCCAGAAGTTGGAAGCTGTCAGCTCTTGGCCAGGGCCCACCAATGTAACTGAGCTTACAGTAGGTCGTTGCTGGGATTTTGCTCATACTATAGAAGGTTTGTCAAAGTATTTGCTAAAGTAGTCAGTCCCTTAATTAATTATTGAAGAATGAGGATGTTGATGAGGATCCAAACCCAACAAAGCTGGTTAGACAACCCGGAGGGCCCAGGAAGCCTCGGGAGTCAATCCAAGACCAGTGGACCTACTAGTGTGAGCAAGCCTTTTGGCAATTGAAGTGAAGTCTAACGACTGCTCCTGTTCTGGCTTATGCTGATCCAACCAAGCTGTATGAACTTCATGTTGATGCCAGTCGAGACGGGCTAGGCGGGGTACTGTATCAGGAGCACGATGGAGACCTGCGGGCTTTTGCTTATGTCAGCCGAAGTCTTGCACCTGCTGAGAAGAACTACTCTACTCACAAGATGGAATTCTTGGCTCTGAAGTGGGCAGTGGTGGACAAGTTGAAAGACTACTTGTATGGTGCAGACTTTGTATTTAAGACCCACAACAACCCGCTCACAAATATTCTTACGACCGCCACGCTGAATGCCACTGGGCATAGGTGGTTGGCTGCCCTATCAGGAATCTGTTTCAGTTTAAAGTACCAGGGGTTGGGAACCGGGATACTGATGCCCTGTCGAGGAGACCCTATGATGCAGGGACTTGCCCTGAGGAGTGGGCTCAACTAACACCAGAAGGGATACAAGCCTTGTGTCAGGGGGCGGAACATCAGGCCAGAGGAACAACTGGGGCCAAAGCCATCGAAATCTCAGTGGCAGGTGTCTCCAAATACTACTGTGATTTGTCTCAAGTCAGGGACAATGGCCTACCTATCCTTTTAGACAGGGACTTAAGAAAGGACCAGATGGAAGATCCCCTCTGTAGTTTAACACTGAAGGCCCTGGAGGGCCAATGCCCAGATCTACTGCTAACAGACTCTCCAACAAAAGAATGACTAGTGCACAAGGAATGGAATCCACTGCAGTTGCGCAATGGGGTGGTCTACCGAAGGGGCCCCTCAGATGATCCTGAAGATAAGTGGCAGCTATTTTTACCGAGAAAGAATAGGGAAACTGCTGACTGCCTTAAATGACAATCCACCTAGGGTCTGAGAGGACATTCAAACTGGTGCGAGAGCGGTTCTATTGGCCCTGTATGCAGGCTGAAGTTGAGGGATACTGTCACTCCTGCATACGGTGTATACAGTGGAAGAATTTGCCCCACAGAGCTGCCCCAATGGGCCATCTTCAAAGTCAAGGACCACTGGAATTAATGTGTATTGATTTTCTGTGTCTGGAGCCTGACTCAAGTGGATAGGGAAATGTTCTGGTGGTGACTGACCATTTCACCCGGTATACCCAGGCATTCTCAACTAAAGACCAACAAGCACCTACGGTGGCAAAAATACTGATAGAGAAGTTCTTTGTCCACTACGGCCTACCTCAGCATATTCACTCTGACCAGGAGAGAGACTTTGAGAGTAGACTCATTAAAAGACTGTTAGACCTGTTAGGTGTTCAGAAGTCAAGAACCACTCCCTACCACCCTCAAGGGGATCCCCAGCCAGAACGCTTTAATTTTACCCTCCTAAATATGCTTGGGACTCTTACGGCTGAAAAGAAGCAACATTGGAGCAGGCACATTGCAGCTATCATACAAGCCTATAATAGCACTGAAAATGATGCCACAGGCCATTCACCGTACAAACTGATGTTCGGTAGGGAAGCTCGACTGCCAGTTGACTTAGCATTTGGTACTTCTTTAGATCATACCTCAATGGTGTCACATAGAGGGTACATGGACAGCCTGAGGAAGAGTCTGAAAACAGCATATGAGATAGCCCAGGCTGCCTTAGACACACGGGGGCAGCAAAACAAGTGAAACTTCGACCTGAAGGCGAGAGTACACAATTTGCAGCCTGGCGACAGAGTGTTTGGGGGAACCCATGTCTACCAGAATTTTTCCAAAGAACTGATGGGGGTTACTGGTTCAAAAAAGGTGTAAAAACACACACTTGTTTACAGATAATATGTTCCCCTCTTTCATGGAATTCCAAAGGGACTTTGGTCTCCCTCACACGGCTTATTTTCAATACCTATAGATACGACACACTGCTGCTGCACAATTCGGCCTCTGAAATATAGAGGTGCGCTCTTTCCCACTTGAGCGTCTACTGACCGACCCCTCTCACACTAAACTTGTTTCTACATATTACAAGACTTTACTACACTCCACGACTAGCAGACTTACCACCATTGAACATAAGTGGCGTTCTGACATACCTAAGTTGTTGGAGGATGTCTGGAGGGAGGTTCTTCCCCTGCAGGTATCCTCTGTCATTTCCTCACGGGACAAGGTGATCCAGACCAAATTATTATATAGATCCTATTTCACACCATGTTTATTATATAGATTGCAGAGATTGCCTTCTATCAGAAGCAGTTTGCATACCTCATCAACCAAATCCACAGGCTACTCAAACCATCTCTCAGGAATCACCTCCAGTAACCAGGTCCCAATCCTTGCAACCAAACATGGATGCCGAAAACAGTGAGGATGAAGAAATGGGCATGGATTGGCGTGGGCAGTCTATGCTGGCAGAGACTGGCACTCCCCTTTCTCCAAGAGAAGCAGATGCTGGAACCCTCAGGCCTGAGGCTCTGGAGTTCATCCCACAGAGGCAACCCTTGGCAAGCCAAGGAGACTTTCCGAGTTCCCCAACTGTAGAGGACATAGAAGCTTCTCAACCTTCTGCAACATCAGAGCCTGAGTAAGAGTCTACTATACCTGAAAAGCCTGAGCCCAAACAGCAGAGAGCAAAGCGAACAATTCGCCCACCAAAAAGGCTGACATACTATACTTTAGGTGAAAGTTCTGAAGAAGCGATCCTCACATCTCAGAGAATGCACGGCATGCCAATCCTTCCCACTACAGGTTTAGTGGAGGGTGACTCCAACTCACCCCCTGGCACATCTAGGTGGGCCATCCCAATATCGGTGGCTCTTGAGCAAGACAACCTCACTTCTTATGACAAATGGTGGGAGGTTCCCTTGCCAGGTTCATACGTGCATGCCAATTGTTTGTTTTCTTACATGTACTAACCTGTTTTTGCCTCCCGTTGTATTTTTGAAAACATGTTGTGGACATTATATGTTGATAGACTCTGTCCTTCCTTTGGGGATCAAAGGTTCTTTGGTGGGGGGAGTATATAGCAGGCATGTTGTAATGCAATTTCTCCTTTTGGCCACAAGATGGAGACAGAGAGATGCTGACTTGTCCTTCCAGAAAACTCAGAAACACAAAGCACACTGGGAAAAAGGGGAGTTTCAGGAAGTGCTAAGGTAAATGAGGAGAGGGGAGTGCTGAGGTGAGAGAAAAGAGAGAGAGACAGGTTTTCCACACAGCACTACAGAGAGAGTGCTGACAGGACACTAAAGAGAGGGAAGTGCTGAGATGATTGAAAGAGAGAGAGACAGGTTTCCCACACAACACTACAGAGAGAGTGCTGACGGAAGATCTGAGGAGGGCTGTCTGAGGAGACTGAGGAGAGCGGTCTGAGGTACCAGCATCTGATTAAGGCCGCTCTTCATCCTGACACAGAGGGGGAGCCCGGAGGAGCATAAATGGGAAGACCGGAGCAGCACAGAGGGGGAGCCAAGAGGGGCACAGAGGGGGAGCCCGGAGGAGGGCACGGGGCCCAGAGATTAGGGATATTTTGATGGACAGTCAGGGGTTGATCGGTGTGCGGTGGTGGGAGCAGTTACAAGCACTGATCTCCTTGTGTGGCTTTCAATGAAGCTGCTGTCAGCTGCTTCATTAAAAGCCACACAGGGAGATCGGTGCTTATAACTGCCCCCACCACCGCCCCTGAATCCCGGGACAAAACCGGGGACAGTCTTGGTCCGGGTCAGTGTCCTCAGTCCAGTGATATCTGGTCACCCTACTTAAGCCTTAAGACTACCTAATACTAGTGAGATTATTTACACTCATTTGTGTCCATATACAAAGAACTGTAGTATAATGCAGCTATCTTTTGAGGTTTGAAGTTACAGCTTGTTTATGAAACTTTACATTGAAGCTTCTTTTGAAGTTTGTTCTTTTACAACAGATACCTATAAGGAAGAGTTACAGAATATTAAAGCTGAAGTCGGGGAGTCTGTGACGATAAGCTGCAGTAAGCCGGAAGTCGGTTCTTTCTCTGCGGCATGGTCCTTGTTCCCTGGGAATGAGAACCTCACCTTCCACAAGCGTTACAAAGATAGATTGGATTTCACCAAAAACGGCCTGAATTTCACTATTACAAACCTGACAAAGGAAGACTCTGGGGTTTACTGTTGCGCTGTGAAGACTGTTAAGAAGACATTAAACCGTTTCATAATGCTTCAGGTTATAGAGCCATGTAGTAGTGAAGGTAATGTATCAATATTTGTTTAGCACTTTTTAACTGAGTAATTAATTTGTTTCTAATTGCAATCTGTTGCCATCTCTCATCACAGTGCCCTGTGCATAAAGAACATTCATTTACATCACAATCATTTAATGTGGAATTAGGAGCGCACTGTGGTTAACAGACACATACTGACGCTGCTAAATTGACATCTAGGTTTCAGTGATTTCTTTGTAGGCTGGGCCAGTTGATTGGAACCCAAGATGGAGTAAAGGCACACAGAGACCAAGAAAAGAGGCACCGATATTATTTAGTTAATTAGAAGTAACAAATAACATGTGGAAGGCAGCGGCAAGGTGCTTACTTAACAGTCCCAAACAATATGGCATCAGTAACTTGATAGCGTAGGCAACTCGGGTACAACAGTTCTCAGCAACCTTGGCGGTACTTCAACACACTCCCAGCACTTGAGATGATACTTTGATAATGATTACATTACCAGAGCAGCATCTGAGTGAAAGGGGTGGCTGATAGGAAGAGCAGTGATGCAAATGCACTTAGTAGACTGATAGGAGAGGATCCCTGTCCCAACTCTCTAGGATCCCCAGATAGTGGAGCCACAAGTGGTCTCCCTGCTCTGTCCCTCCTCGACAGGAACCTCTCCTAAAGTATTACATACTGCCCCTAACCAGTGGGGATCCTGTCCCTACTCTATCCACTCTGCAAATGCATGCCAACTGCAGTGGGATAGTGCTATTTATTAGCATTGACCTCACTAAAGATGGATGTGGAGGTCAAACAGTGTTACAGCGTCCAATCAAACAGCTGCTCCCCTGATGACACCTACAGAGGCTGAGGAAGAACAAACCTCCATTCCCTCTGTACAGCGGCCAGCAAAATAGTGACACCTACAGAGGAGAGAAAAAAATGCACCTGCCTACATCTTTTTTGAGGACAGCAGTGGCAAGACATAAATATCTAATCTGTTCAACTAATGGTGTTTTCTATCTGTAGGGTGGTCCTACCAGTGGCGGCTGGTGTTTTTTTTTTTTGGGGGGGGGGCGGCCACCAACACCCCCCCACCACCTGCTGTCCTTACCGTGGATGCAGCGGTCGGAGCTGCTGTGGCCATCATCCAGCATGGCGGGCTCTCCTGGAGTCCTCTCCGCGGTGCGTCTCCTCTCTGCTCCTCCCGCTAGGCATCCAATAGGCTCACCTGACGTTTTGGCCAATCAGGATCATACCTGCTTCCTGATTGGCCGGGAGGATGATCAGTGTTGCAACAGCGAATATTCATTCGCTGTTGCAACACACCTGGGTGGGCTCCGGACGCATCCTCTGAGACCTGAGCCCACGCTATTTTGAAGCCTATTAGAGCCTATGGTTCTAATCAGGTGCTTCCAAAATAAACCCTGGCAGCTGTAATTCATGTGCCCGGTGCCCTGAAAGGGGCTGAACACATGAATAGGGGGTGGCCACGGCGGCCGTGGATAGATTCATGCTATGCATGAATCTATCCACTGCATATAGAGGGTGGAGAGGAGAGAGGGGGAGGCGCCCGGGCGCCCCTAATGGACGGGCCGCCACTGGGTTCTACATACTGGGGTTGATTAACTAAAGGCAAAAAGACTGTGCACATTTACAAGTGCAGTTGCTCCAGAGCCTATTACTAAGAGGGAAAGTTAACTTTAGAAGGAACACCCAATCACATGCAAGAACAATAATAAAAAAAAAAAAAAAACGGAATTTCTGCTTGCACATAATTGGAAGATGGAAGTCAGCAGAGCTCTTCCTCATTTACTAAGCTCTGGAGTAACTGCACTTGCAGAGTGCACAGTCTATTTGCCTTTAGTAAATCATTATTGAGTAATATTTTTAAACAAAAATCGCCAAATTACAGTTTTACACTAATTGGTAATACATTTAAAGAGTAACTCCACTTTTGTTGAGAAGAAAAAGATTCCCCTCTGGGTGATCTGTGTAGACTGCAAGGATTTTAACAAACTTTGTTGCAGATTCCTACCTTTTGTTATTCTGAAGAAATAGCTGTTTGTTTATCTGTGTCCATTAGCAAAGTGAATCTAATGGGAGTGTCTTTATAATTATCAATCAGCTGCTGCACCTGCAGGGCTCTAATGAGGGAAGAATACATGATTTACAGATGTCTTGCAGCATCACACCTTTTCTTGTAAATGACTGCAGCATCCCAAACACATTGCACTCCACTTTTCAGCTTTTAAAAAAGTGCCCCTTTTTTATTTCATACCTGCAGTCTATATACACAACCTGTCTACAAAAACTCTGAGTAGGCAACCCTCTGAGTGGTTGAGCTCAGGGAGAGATTTCATGCACTGAGCATGTGCGGTCTTTGAATGAGCCGCATGCTTAATACTTTATATCCTCCCATTTAAGCAGGATAAAGGAGAGGGTTTGTGGGAAGGCCATGTATCGCCTACAGATATGGAATGACAAGGAAGAACTTTTTTTAAAAGCTGAAAAATGGATTGTAATGTGCTTTGGATGCCTGCAGTGCATAGGGGGTTTTGTGGATAATGTGTCTAAAAATGAACTAACTCTGTAAGGGTCCAAAATTACCTATTGCATTTGAAGGAGAAAAACTATTTTGCAAACATATTTGACATTTAGTAAAATAAGATTTTTTTTTCTTTCCATGACAGGTGTGGGTGGTGAACACCAAAATCAAACAGATATATCATCATACATCCTATATGGCGTTATAGTGCTTCAGACTTGTATCATCTTTATCCTTCTTGTAATGGCTTTTAGGCGTCCGCGTGCAGGTATGTCTATTTTACAGTGAAGAATTAGATATCTAATTAAGGGAAGAATTAGCCGAATGCTTCATATCAAACATTGTTCAAATCACCCTGCGAGTTTCATTAGCCTACATAATGATTTTACACTTAAAGTAGAACTATAGGCAAAACTTTTTTCTTCATTTTGGATAGAGTAAGGGAGGGTCATAACTCCTGTAAGGTTTATTCTTGTCCCATTGGGGAGATTTACCTTTACTTCCTGTCCCATAGCCAATACAGGAAGTGAGAGGAAATACCTGCAAATTAAGGGAATTCCTTGGGGACCTCCAAGTCACCAGAACTAGCGTCCCCATTGGAAGATTTCTCCTCTATTACTTTTCTGGGGACAACCCGAAATTTGGGATTTTCTTTTACTTTCACTTTCAATGATAATGGTAAACAGGACAAATAGAGAGGGTAAATCCCTTTAACAGGGGTACAGACAGTAATAAAAACCTCCCCTATCCAAAGTTAAAAAAAAGTTTTTCTTTTAGTTATACTTTAACACAAGGTATTCAAGGCTGATAAAGTTCATTCACAGTAAAAACTTTTTTTATTCATTTTGGATGTATATTTATTTATTCACTTTGCTTTATGTATCTTTGTTAGAAATATATTTTCTCACTTCATGTCCCAGTGACCACACAGAAAGTAAGGGAAACCTCAGAGGTGAAGCAAAGAGAAAAAACCTGATGGAAATTCTAATCTGTTCCCACTCTATTGATCTCAAATACTATGATTGCTTTCCCTTTTTACTCTCTGTCCTGGTGACCACACATGCAGTTAGGAGAAACAACCCCCCAGTGTTGTCAGAGAGAGAGCAATAAAATACAACAAACATTCTGACCCTTCCCCATTCCATCCAATTCCTTCAAAAATTGTGTTATTCTATAAACTAATGCTCGCCATACACTATACGAATTATCGTTCAAACTCATTTTCGAAAAACGAACACTCGGCCGTGAGAGCAAACGATAGTGCCATCATGTACTGACCGATAAATCGTTCAATGGACATAAATGAATCAGTTTTTTGTTTGTTTTTTTCACATATACCTAGTGAAAACAGTTTGAATGAGAAACAAATTAACCTTTCAATTTATTGTTCGTTCGGCAGAACATTTCCAAACTTGTCTTCGTTTTTTTGGCTCAAAAACGTCACAACCGATTACCGATGTGTGCCCATTAACTGGCCAAAAAACAAATGAACTGTCCAAATGACCGAATTTCGGACAAGTTTTCATATAGTGTATGCCCAGCATTAGCCTTTAAAATAATGTTAAGAAGACATCATTACAATGGACCTCATACATAAATTAAAATAGAGAGGATAAAATGTTTTTGGCAACAGCAACCAATCAAATAGTCATCAATTTTCAAAACTTTAACAGTAACTTAAAGAGCAAGTCCAAGCATTATCCAAATTTACCCTAAGCCTCTCTCTACCTCTAGAGCACGGATCTCCAAACTAAGATCAGGGGCCAGAACTGGCACGGTACAAGATTTTATCCTGCTGAAATCTGATGTGCGCAGACTGAGGATCCCCATCAGTTGGTCACCGCTGATGGGAATCCTGATGTAAGGGGGCTCTGTTTGGGGGCCCAGATGTAAGGGGGGTTGTAAAAGAAGACCCTGATGTAAGCTGGACACTGATGAAGATCCTGATGTAAGTGGGAACTCTGATGGGAATACTGATGTAAGGGAGGACACTGATGGGGATCCTGATATTAAGGGGTACTCTGATGGGAACCATAATGTAAGAGTGACCCTGATGGAAACCATGATGTAAAGTTGGACTCTAATGGGGACCTTGATGTAAGGGGGGAACCTGATGGGGACACTAATGTGAGGGGGTTCTGATGGGGGGCCCTGATGTAAGGGGGAACTTTGCTTTGTTTTTCGTAATTTCTCTCTCTTATGTTCTGAATCACATTATGCTGCTTCTTAAAAAGTAAAAACAAAATAATTAATTGATATTTGTAAAATATATGCTGTGATCTTTGTACAGAAAAGTTTGGTGACCTCTAGCGCATGAACTAGCCTTGTACCTTGTACCTGTACAGAAAAACAACATTTATTACTCATTGTGATATTACCACTAGGGATGGGCCGAACGGACCCCTGTTCGGTAAGCACCAGAACTTTCAAACACGGCGAAAGTTCAAACCCAATTAACGAACCCCATTAAAGTCAAAGGGACCTGAACGTCAAAAATCAAATGTGTCCATTTTGAAGGCATATATGCAAGTAATTGGGCATACAATGGTTATAGAATCCTCATTGCGTAAAATATTGTTTCAAAACGTTTGTTAAAAGCATTTACAAATAAAAAGTATCACTCACATGTTAGGGTGCCTGAACATCCTGGTACCCGACGTGTGTAACAGGTGATTTTTTGGGGAAAAATCGTCCCACAATGGTGGTAGTTACCGCTAACCATGGTGCTGCTCGATACCCTGTGTTCGTCTGGGCAGAAGTGTGTCGCAGTGACGCAGTAATACCTAGACGCGTTTCAGCCAATCAGCGATCCATTGACGCTTGGTTCTTTTATTTTTACATCGGTCAGTATCAACTGGTTTAACAGAAACCAGACGACATTCAGACCGTGTGTACAGCAACCTGTCCAACAGAAGCCAGCCTATTGTGCGGCTTCTGTCAAGCGGCCACGCTGTAAAACCAGTAGCCGACCGGCATCAGATCAGCGCTTGCAGCCAATGGCCGATGTGTTCTGGTGGGGAAGGGCAGTCCCCCTGTCAGAACACAATAGCTTGGCGGGAAGATTGCTGTACTAACACCACATAGTTAGTACAGCGAGCTTCTTCGTTATTTTTTGTTTAGCGCGATTAGGTGAACGAAACAAAAACCACCTCTGTGTACCAGAACTACATCTCTCAAGAGCTCTTTTTCTACATTCAGAGTTTGAGTGCAGGCTCTTGGTACTCCAGGTAGCAGAAAAGTTTTGCTAGGTAAGAAATAAAACTATGCATGTGGAGGGGGACAAAGAGTGGTGGGGAATAGGGGGAGTTCTATAGTCCAGCAAGCAGCTCTGACAACACTGCTAAGGATTTCACTTCATCAGAGTTGTCAGTCTGAATAGAAAGTCTCTATGTCGTCATCCTACACAGAAGGATTTGTAGCAGATGAACAAGTAAAATATAGGGAATTGAGCACATATTGAAAAAATAAGTATCCTGAATATGTTTTTTATTCCTGTATATCATTTTGCCCTGATTTTTACTTTAATGGTTCTCATTTTTGGCTTTACAGCATCAACATCTGGCTTTCAAAGACAAGTCACTGGGCACATTGTACGTATTTTTTTTTTTTTATTTCACACAATGTTTCAAATTGATTGAAAAATTTAATTTTAGATGTAACCCAGTTATTAAATAAAACCTGCAGTAATAAGCTGCAATTCCCTAATTCAAACAATTCACAGTTTAATAATGAACCTGTATATATTGTAGTTGCTTCTAGAAGCAGCAATACATGTAGAAATCTGTGTAAAAAAGAGGAAATACAGCACCTAGGATATTCATGGGAAATGAAGGGAAACATTTTTAAAACCGCTGCCAAAAAGTTGTGGCGTTGGTCTATAATCCCTTCTGTAATCACTCTGGCTTATACCAGTAGTGAAAATATAGATGAAAGTATCTTTTGACAAGGAAAATATAGATGAAAGTAATCCTAATCAAACATTTGACATGTGCAACAATAAACATAAAAATATATATCACGTAATGAATAATCGATTAATTAAATACAATGTGATGTGTAAACAATGCTTATTATTAATGCTTATCAATAAAGTTCAAATTCTGCAAAAAACTGCGAAATATTGTGCTACAAATGTAAAAATATGCAAAGTGCAAAAATAAAAATAAAGTTCATTTGTGATCCAGAAGGAAGAACCCCAGAAAACCACTGAAAATCTTCTTAAAAGTATTATTCAAATTGATATAGGCGACATCCAGTGCAAATCCTTCACCATCCACACTCTATTGACTCACCAGAATTAATGTAAACCAGTTACTGTACTCCACAATATACCCAAAGGGGTTAATCTCCATGATCCTGGTTGCCAATATGGTCCCTCACATTTGAGCCCGCTCAAGCAAGTCCCGGTCACACATGAAATAAATCAAGATAGAGGAAGCAAGATTTCCATAGAGTAAAAATGTTTTTAGGACCAAACTTTTATTTAAAACATAGATCCACTCACATGCATTAAGTTTCTCCCCGGCACTAGGGTAATAACGCTTATTAGTGTTTGCCTATCACCTCTGGCCATGATCTCAAAGCCACGAGTGTGATAAAGGTGTGCGCAACGATGTTAGCGTCCTTGCCCCGCCCTCTGCGTTTCATAATTTGACGTACTCTCAGGACACACTTAATGCATGTGATAAATATAAGTCTTTAGTGATAAATCTGTTTCCAAGGAACTCCAGTGATCTCCACTTTTCATATACAGATAACCAGGGTAATAAGGTGCTGGTCCCTTTAAGACACCAATGGTCCCTTAATACCTCCGCTGCATACGCTCAGTAACATGTTAGAATAAAGTATAACAAGCCTCCCATAGTGTAAAACCGTATGTACAAAACTTTATTAAAATAGGAAAGACAAAAGCGCATGTAATGATGTGTATACTCGGCAAATCATGGTGTCTCACATCACTTCCGGTCACGGGGGCTCTACCCGTTGCATAGCGTCACATGACTTCATCATGAAAATTAGATTGTAAATGTATGGTAAACTGGCTAAAAGACAGAATTCAGAGTGTAGTAGTTAATGATTCGTACTCTGAATGGTCTAAGGTTATCAGTGGTGTACCCCAAGGTTCAGTGTTGGGACCCTTACTTTTTAATATCTTTATAAATGATATAGTGTCTGGGATTAAAAGTACCATTTCAGTCTTTGCAGATGACACCAAGCTATGCAGTGGAATAACGTCCTTACAGGATGTCTCCAACTTACAAGCCGACCTCAATGCTCTGTTTAATTGGGCGACTAGGTGGCAGATGAGGTTTAATGTCGATAAATGTAAAGTTCTGCACTTGGGGGCTAAGAATATGCATGCATCATAGGTACTGGGGGGGGTGGTGTTACAACTGGGGGAATCAATAGTGAAGAAGGATCTGGGTATTCTGCTAGTTCGTAGTCTTAATAATAGCATGCAATACCAAGCAGCAGTTTCGCAATGCAATGCAAAGCAAAGAGAGTAAAGTCCTTTTTTGTATTAAGAGAGGTATGGACTCCAGAGCGAGAGATATAATTTTGCCCCTGTACAAATCATTAGTATGATGTTATCTGCAATATGCAGTTCAGTTTTGGGCACCAGTTCTCAAAAAGGTATCGGAAAACTGGAGGAAGTGCAGAGAAAGGCAAACCAAACTGATAAGAGGCATGGAGGAGCACAGCTATTAGTATAGATTAGAGGAACTGAATTTATTTTCTCTTGAGAAGAGGAGATTAAGGAGGGATATGATCAACATGTACAAATACATAAGTGGTCCATATAGTGAACTTGGTGTTCCTTTTGCGGCTATCACAGCGCCAAGTCGTTTTGGATAAGTCTCTATGAGCTTGCCACATCTTACCATGGGATTTTTGCCCATTCCTCATTGCAAAACTGCTCCAGCTCCTTCAAGTTGGATGCATTGTACTTGTGAACAGCAATTTTTAAGTCTGACCACAGATTTTCTATTATATTGAGGTCTAGACTTTGACTAGGCCATTCCAACACATTTACATGTTTCCCCTTAAACCACTCAAGTGTTGCTTTAGCAGTGTGTTTGAGGTCATTGTCCTGCTGGAAGGTGAACCTCCATCCTAGCCTCAAATCACACACAGAGTGGAACAGGTTTTGCACAAGAATATCCTTGTATTTAGCACCATCCATCTTTCCCTCAACTCTGACCAGTTTCCCAGTCCCGACTGCTGAAAAACATCCCCACAGCATGATGCTGCCACCACCATGTTTCACTGGATGGTGTTCTTTGAGTGATGTGATGTATTGGGTTTGCGCCAGACATAGCATTTTCTTTGATGTCCAAAAAGTTCAATTTTAGTCTCATCAGACCAGAGAACCTTCCTCCATACATTTTGGAAGTCTCCCACATGCCTTTTCGCAAACTCAAAACGTGCCATTTTGTTTTTTGCTGAAAGTAATGGCTTTCTTCTGGCCCAACTCTATGGAGCGTACAGCTTATTGTCATCCTATGTACAAATACTCCAATCTCTGCTGTGGAACTCTGCCACTCCTCCAGGGTTACCTTAGGTCTCTGTGCCGCCTCAATGATTAATGCCCTCTTTGCCCGGTCTGTGAGTTTTGGTGTGTGGCCATCTCTTGGCAGGTTTCCTGTTGTGCCATGTTCTTTCTATTTGGTTATGATAGATTTGATAGTGCTCCTAAGGATCATCAAAGATTTGGATATTTTTTCATAACCTAACCCTGACTTCTCAACAACATTGTCCCTTACTTGTTAGGAGAGTTCCTTGGTCTTCCGTTAGTGGTGCCTCTTGCTTAGGTGTAGCAGCCTCTGGCGCCTTTCAAAAAGGTGTGTATATGTAATCACAGATCATGTGACACTTGGATTGCACACAGGTGGACATCATTTCACTAATTATGTGAGTTCTGAAGGTAATTGGTTGCACCAGAGCTTTTTATGAGCTTCATAACAAAGAGGGTAAATACATATGCACATGCCAATTATCAGTTTTTGATCCATTACATATAATTCAGTTTAAAAAAACATTGAACTAAAGGCTGTAATGTAACAAAATAGGTAAAAAGCCAAGGGGGGTGAATACTTTTGCAAGGCACTGTATGTGTATATATATATATATATATATATATATATATATATATATATATATATTGCTCCCGTTTTTATCCAAACTCCTCGAACGTCTGGTCTACAACCAACTGAGCATCCACCTTGCTGATAATAGCTTTCTTGATCCCCTTCAGTCTGGATTTCGCCCTCAACACTCCACAGAAACTGCTCTCCTAAAGCTAACAAACAATCTACTAACGGCCAAAACCAATCAACACTATTCTGTACTCCTACTCCTGGACCTCTCTGCTGCCTTTGATACGGTTGACCACCCCCTCCTCCTCAAAAAACTCCACGCCTTTGGTCTCTGTGACTGTACTCTTCGTTGGTTCTCTTCCTACTTATCCAACCACACCTTTAGCACTTCCTACAACTCTACTTCCTCTTCTCCTCTTCCTTTTTCAGTTGGAGTTCCCAAGGTTCTGTTCTTGGAGCTCTCCTATTTTCAATCTACACCTCCTCCCTGAGCCAGCTGATAGCATCCCATGGCTTCCAATACCACCTCTACGCTGATGACACCCAAATCTGTTTCTCTACCCCTCAGCTCACTCCCTCTGTCTCCTCACGTATCACTAATTTACTCAATTTAATTTACTTAATTTAATCAGATATATCAGTCTGGATGTCACACCACTTCCTCAAACTCAATCTATCCAAAAACAAACTTATAATTTTTCCTCCCCCATATGCCCCTTCCCCTGATCTCTGGGTCAAAATCGATGGCACAACTATAAGCCCATCCCCACATGCCAAGGTTCTAGGTGTCGTCCTGGACTCCGAACTTCCCTTCAAGCACCATGTCCAATCACTGTCCAAATCCTGCCGCTTCAACCTCCGCAACATCTCCAAAATACGCCCCTTTCTAACCAATGACACAACAAAGCTCTTAATTCACTCGCTGGTCATCTCTTGCCTCGACTACTGCAACTCCCTTCTCATTGGCTTACCTCTACATAGTCTATCACCTCTTCAATCCATCATGAATGCTGCAGCCAGACTCATCTACCTTACCAATCGCTCTGTCTCTGCTACCCCTCTCTGTCAATCCCTCCACTGGCTTCCGGTCGGCCAAAGAATTAAATTCAAAATACTAACAACTAAGTACAAAGCCATCCACAATTTAGCCTCCAGCTACATCACTAGCCTAGTCTCTAAATACCAACCTACTCATTCTCTTCGTTCCTATCAAGACCTTCTGCTCTCTAGCTCCCTCATCACCTCCTCTCATGCTCGTCTCCAGGACTTTTCCAAAGCCTCTCCAATCCTATGGAATGCCTTACCCCAATCTGTCCGCTTATCTCCTACTCTATTAGCTTTTAGACGATCCCTGAAAACCCTTCTCTTCAGAGAAGCTGTCATGAAGATCCTGCCAATAATCAGCGATCCAGACGCAGGGGGACATGGCCGCGGGTTCCACTGCGCATGCGCGTGCGTTCACGGGTGCTGTCACGCACGGGCACGCGTGCGCGCACTCCCGCTAGTGCCAGGCGGGCTATTTAAACCGGCCTGTCACACTCCATCCCCGCTCTCTGCTCTACAGCGTTCCGTGTGCCTTAACCTGATCTGACCTGTGTACTCTGCTATCTGACCCGGCTTCCTGTTAGACCATCCTGCTATCCGCCTGCACCAGACCCTCTTGGCTTGCCTGACCATCCCTCTGTGTTGTCCCTGGTACCTCTGCTGATCGACCGATACCGACCTCTGGCTTGTTTGACCACCCCTCAGTCTGACACCTGTATCCAGCGTTCCAGTCTACTACCTGCTGCCTTGTTCCTGGTTCCAGTCCAGCATTCCAGTCTACTACCTGCTGCCTTGTTCCTGGTTCCAGTCCAGCATTCCAGTCTACTACCTGCTGCCTTGTTCCTGGTTCCAGTCCAGCGTTCCAGGCTACTACCTGCTGCTTGTTCCAGGTTCCTGTCCAGCGTTCCAGGCTACTACCTGCTGCTTTGTTCCTGGTTCCAGTTCTGCTTACTTACCTGCTTACTTACCTGCTTCCTTATCTGCTGTGGCTCCGGGTCCTCTCTGTAATCCAGCTTCCTCTTCAGCTTCTGGACCCAGAGGGTGTCACCACTCCTGAACTTCCGGTGACTGACGATCCTGCCAGGCACCCATACCACTCCTCACTCCTGGCCTTCTGTCTCCATTCCAGAGGAACAGGAGTGGGAGCTGTAAGGGAGGTCCTTCTCTGCACTCCGGGCTCACAACCTACCAGGTACGTGACAGTAGCAGACAGCCATGTCTGAGCCTGAGCAGGGAATGTCTCCCATGGAGGAACTTTGTGCACACCTGACAGGATTGACTGAAGCAGTCAAGAATCTACAGCAAGGATACACCAGGCTGGAGGAACGAGTGTTAACCTTGTCTAATCCCATTGGGGCTCAGGGAGTTCCTTCCGCTTCTGCTCCTTCAGTCGGGCCTTCCTCAACAGTGGTGATGCTCCCTCCAGAACCCAAGGTCCCGACGCCTGAACGTTTCTCCAGAAATCGCCTCAAATTCAGGGCCTTCCGTAACTCCTGTGAACTGTTCTTTGCTCTTCAGCCACGTACCTTTTCCCTGGAGGCTACTAAGGTGGGCTACGTAATCTCTCTGCTTTCTGGTGACCCCCAAACCTGGGCCCACCGCCTCTTGGAGCAAAAGGACGTATCCTTAACTAATCTTTCCGCCTTCTTTGACGCACTAGGTCAGCTGTCCCCTGAGACAGAGAGACTGCTGCGGACACACACGGCTGCAGCATTCTCTCATGAGACCTTCACCCCCCTCCATCCTCCATTTACTGGACAGCACCTTCCCAGGAATATACAGGTCAAAAGATCTCCCCTCTACCCAGCCAGTGACAGGTCCACACCACCCCATAACCATTTCTCTACAAACTTAAAGGAGAACCCACACACCATCTACTATCACATAGAACGCTTGAACGTGGACTGGTATGGAACACAGAAAATCGCATCTTCCATTTCAGGCCGTTTTTTCCAACTAGCCATCATGTTGATGTACATATTTTGGCCTACTGGCATATAGAGACTGCACCCTGGTTCTCAATAGGCTCTGATGAAGAGGTTATCCTCGAAACGCGTTAGCCAACTCTAAATGCCCGCCTTAACATGGGCTCATGATATATATTTTTAACCCATATTTTTAACCCATTTTTAATTTTTCATGTCTTTTACATTTTGTCACCTGTTTGCATGATACGTAGTATTGGTATTATTCAATTGCTTTTATTTGCTCTTTATTTCCTCTGAAATAAATTTTATATGTTTTGATGTAAGCTTGATCACGCGTCCTTCATCCATCACTCTTCATATAGCCTTACCTGACCACCCCGGGGTCAATCTCTGGGCAGCGGGACATGCAATACCATCTCTTCTAGCTTTGCTACAGTTTACAATACTACTCTTCTCAAACCCAATCAGACCCTCACAAGCGCAGGAGTAATCTTTTCTTGTCCACAATCTATATCAGCTGTATGATGACCCCCAGCTGTCCGTGACTGCAGAAGCGGCTGTGCACACCCTTCAGCAGGGTCGCAGGGCTGCAGAAGACTATGTGGCGGAATTCAGAAAGTGGAGTGTAGACACGAATTGGAATGATGCGGCTCTCCGCTATCAGTTTCGAATGGGACTTTCTGACTCTCTGAAAGATGAATTGGCCAGGGTGGGTACCCCACAGACTTTGAATGCATTGATCGATCTAACCATCCAGATCGATCGACGTCTAAGAGAACGGAGGACTGAGAGAGCTATGGGAACTTCTCGCCCAACTTGGGTTACCCCTAAAGTTCCCCATCATACATCACCAGCACCACCAATGTCTACGTTTAACCCACCTGAGCCAATGCAATTAGGGGTTCTGCGGCCTTCTCTTACTCAGGAGGAACGACAACGCCGTCGAGTGAATAATCTGTGCCTGTATTGTGGGGAACCTGGGCACTATGTCAGGAACTGTCCCCTTAAACTCCGTAAGTGCCTATCTCTGTCCTCTGACTATGTTGCACCTCTGGTTAAGAACACTACTCACCTTGCTCTCTCTCTCCTGTTACAGCTTCCAGGAGAGACCCTGCAAATAGCCGCCATTATTGACTCTGGAGCTTGCAGTTGTTTCATGGACTCTCTTTTTGCTACCCAACACCGGATACCTCTGTTGCCTAAAACCCATGGACTTTCCATTCATCTTGCTGATGGAACAGCCATTAAGTCAGGGCCTGTTACCCAAGAGACTGTTCCATTACCCGTTTCCATCTCCAATTCTCATCAAGAACTGTTATGCCTAGATATCATCGCTTCACCTATGTTCCCCATAATCCTCGGCATGCCATGGTTACAGGCCCACAATCCTGACATTAATTGGATCACAGGTGAGGTTACCTTTTCCTCCCCATATTGCCAACAGTCTTGTAGACTTCAGGACACTCAGAAGAATCCTACCCTGCTCTGTTTGAACACAGACCCTAGTCTACACCTTTCCATCCCTTCTGCATATCATGATTTCTTAGATGTATTCAGCAAGCAGGGGGCAGAGGTCTTACCCCCTCACCGGGCCTATGACTGTCCTATCGAATTACTCCCCGGTGCCGAGATACCTTTTGGAAGAATATTTCCTTTAACGGAAGTGGAACAAGGGGCTTTAAAAGAATATATCGATGAGAATCTAAAGAAAGGCTTCATTCGTCCATCCACGTCTCCTGCAGGTGCAGGTATCTTCTTCGTACAAAAGAAAGACAAGACCCTCAGACCATGTGTAGATTACCGTGAGCTGAACAAGATCACTGTAAAGAACCGTTACCCTCTTCCTCTGGTACCAGAGCTGTTCCAAAGACTTGGGACAGCTACCATATTCACTAAGCTTGACCTCCGCGGAGCCTACAATTTGGTTCGTATTAGGGACGGAGACGAATGGAAGACCGCCTTTCGTACCCGTTATGGACATTTTGAATACCTTGTGATGCCGTTTGGGCTGTGCAATGCTCCTGCTACATTCCAGTACTTCATCAATGATGTTTTACGAGACTTTCTAGATCTGTTTGTTATCGTCTATTTAGACGACATACTAATTTTTTCTTGTTCCCTTGAATCCCATCGCAGGCACGTCAGAAGTGTATTGGCCCGGCTTCGACAACACGGTCTATATGCAAAAGCTGAGAAATGTGAATTTGAACAGGAAAGTATTCCATTTTTGGGGTTAATCATTTCCAGCAAGGGCATTAAGATGGACCCTCAAAAGGTCACTGCAGTACTAGACTGGCCAGTCCCAACAGATAAGAAGGGGATCCAGCGATTCGTTGGATTCGCTAATTTCTACCGTAAATTTATTAAGGGGTTTTCAGCCATCATCACACCCATCACACAGCTAACTAAACAGGGTACACGTTTCCACTGGTCTGCTGAGGCTCAAAAGGCTTTCGAGACTCTCAAGGGCCTTTTTACCTCTGCTTCCATGCTAAAACATCCAGATTCCTCTCTGCCATTTGTACTAGAGGTGGACGCATCCGAAATTGCAGTAGGGGCAGTGTTGTCCCAAAGACAGGGAACTAAGGCCCTGTTATATCCTGTGGTCTTCTTCTCTCGTAAATTGTCCACGGCAGAGAGAAATTATGATGTAGGTGACAGAGAATTATTGGCTATCAAATCCGCGTTGGAGGAGTGGCGCTATCTGCTAGAGGGTGCCGCTCATCCAGTCTTAATTTTTACAGATCAAAAGAACCTGGAGTATTTGAGGTCTGCAAAAAGGTTGAAGCCACTCCAAGCCAGGTGGGCCCTCTTTTTCTCCAGGTTCTCTTTTCATGTCACTTATCGCCCTGGCTCCAAGAATACCAAGCCTGATGCCCTATCCAGGATGTTTCATAAGCCCCAAGAGGTTTCCCCTCCGGACACCATTCTGTCCCCAGGGAATTTTCTTTTGCTTCAGGGAGATCTGCTTTCCCGGATTAGGCAGGCTTCCGCAGAATTGGGGTCTTCCATTAGGCCAGAACTCCAAGTTAAGAATGGGTTATTATGGCACGAGAATAGGATTTTTATACCTGAAGAACTACGAGTTTCAGTACTAGAACTCTGTCATGACCATGCTTTTGCTGGGCATTTTGGAGTAGCTAAGACTACTGATCTGGTACAGCGTACCGTTTGGTGGCCTCAGTTACGTGATGATTGTAGGAGATTTGTTGAATCCTGTACCACCTGTATCAGAAACAAGGGGCACAGGACCAAGGCATGGGGTTTGCTAAAGTCATTACCTGTCCCAGATAGGCCTTGGAAGATGCTTTCTATAGATTTTATTGTGGAATTACCTCCGGCTGGGGGTTTCACCTCAATTTTTGTCATAGTAGACCGGTTGTCGAAGATGGCCCACTTTGTGAAGGGCACTCCCTCGGCTACAGAAACGGCACAGGCATTCATTAGAGAAGTCATCAGGCTCCATGGGGTACCAGTTAATATCGTTTCAGATCGGGGGGTACAGTTTACCTCCCGATTCTGGAGGTCTCTATGCAAAACATTGAAGATTGAACTCTCATTTTCATCTGCTTATCACCCACAGACTAATGGGCAAACAGAGAGAACAAACCAGACTCTTGAACAATATTTACGCTGTTTTTCTTCATTTGCCCAGGATGATTGGATTTCTGTTCTTCCATTGGCTGAGTTTGCCTACAACAACTCTATTCATTCCGCTATCAAACAAACCCCATTTTTTGCAAATTATGGTTACCACCCTTCTTTTCTGCCTAATTCTCTTCCAGAGTGCACAGTACCCGCAGTTCAGGAGAGGTTGGACTTCTTCACTTCCAACAATCAAGTTTTGCAGGAGACCATGACCAGGACCCAGGAGTATAATAAAGCAATTTTTGATAAGAAGAGACAAGGTGAGCTGTTACTTACACCCGGGGACCAGGTATGGTTATCTACAGTAAATCTCAGGATGGCTTGCCCGTCAAAGAAATTGGGTCCCAAGTTTCTTGGACCATTTCCTGTTAAGCGAAGAATTAATGAGGTAGCATACGAACTTGAACTCAGGATTCATTAAAAGTGCATCCAGTATTTCATGTGTCTCTACTCAAACCCTCTGTTTCTAACCCATTTCCAGGCCGAAGTACGGATCCTCCTGATCCAATTTTGGTGGATGGGGAGGAAGAATTTGAGGTGGAGGCTATCATGGACCATAGGAGAAGAGGCAACCAAAATCAATTTCTGATAAAATGGAGGGGGTTCGGCCCAGAAGAAAATTCTTGGGAACCCGAGGATAATATTCATGCTGAAAATCTTTTGCAATCTTTTAAAAGAGCCCATCCGGAGAAATTCCTTCAAAGGGGCATCCGGAGGCTGCCCCTTGGGGGGGGCAATGTCATGAAGATCCTGCCAATAATCAGCGATCCAGACGCAGGGGGACACGGCCGAGGGTTCCACTGCGCATGCGCGCGCGTTCACGGGTGCTGTCACGCATGGGCACGCGCACTCCCGCTAGTGCCAGGCGGGCTATTTAAACCGGCCTGTCACACTCCATCCCCGCTCTCTGCTCTACAGCGTTCCGTGTGCCTTAACCTGATCTGACCTGTGTACTCTGCTATCTGACCCGGCTTCCTGTTAGACCATCCTGCTATCCGCCTGCACCAGACCCTCTTGGCTTGCCTGACCATCCCTCTGTGTTGTCCCTGGTACCTCTGCTGATCGACCGATACCGACCTCTGGCTTGTTTGACCACCCCTCAGTCTGACACCTGTATCCAGCGTTCCAGTCTACTACCTGCTGCCTTGTTCCTGGTTCCAGTCCAGCATTCCAGTCTACTACCTGCTGCCTTGTTCCTGGTTCCAGTCCAGCATTCCAGTCTACTACCTGCTGCCTTGTTCCTGGTTCCAGTCCAGCGTTCCAGTCTACTACCTGCTGCCTTGTTCCTGGTTCCAGTCCAGCGTTCCAGGCTACTACCTGCTGCCTTGTTCCTGGTTCCAGTCCAGCGTTCCAGGCTACTACCTGGTGCCTTGTTCCAGGTTCCAGCCCAGTGTTCCAGGCTACTACCTGCTGCTTGTTCCAGGTTCCAGTCCAGCGTTCCAGGCTACTACCTGCTGCTTGTTTCAGGTTCCAGTCCAGCGTTCCAGGCTACTACCTGCTGCTTTGTTCCGGGTTCCAGTCCAGCGTTCCAGGCTACTACCTGCTGCTTTGTTCCTGGTTCCAGTCCTGCTTACTTACCTGCTTACTTACCTGCTTCCTTATCTGCTGTGGCTCCGGGTCCTCTCTGTAATCCAGCTTCCTCTTCAGCTTCTGGACCCAGAGGGTGTCACCACTCCTGAACTTCCGGTGACTGTCGATCCTGCCAGGCACCCATACCACTCCTCACTCCTGGCCTTCTGTCTCCATTCCAGAGGAACAGGAGTGGGAGCTGTAAGGGAGGTCCTTCTCTGCACTCCGGGCTCACAACCTACCAGGTACGTGACAGAAGCCTACCCTACCCACACCTAACAACTGTTTCTTAATTTTCTCCATCAGCTCACCCCCCACAGTTATTACCTTTTGTTTCCACTTGACCCTCCCTTCTAGATTGTAAGCTCTAACGAGCAGGGCCCTTTGATTCCTACTGTATTGATTTGTATTGTAAGTGTACTGTCTGCCCTCAAGTTGTAAAGTGCTGCAAAAACTGTTGACGCTATATAAATCCTGTTTAATAATAATAATAATTATATATATATGTGTATATACACAGTGGGCTCCATAAGAACCTGCTCTTAAGAACCTTAGGTGCAGCAGAATTTTTTTTGTAACCTTAGCCAGATCTGTGCCTTATATATACTGGTGTGTGGCTTTCCTAATCAAGTCCAATCAGTATAATCAAACACAGCTGGACTCAAATGAAGGTGTAGAACCATCTCAAGGATGATCAGAAGAAATGGACAGCACCTGAGTTAAATATATGAGTGTCACAGCAAAGGGTCTGAATACTTAGGACCATGTGATATTTCAGTTTTTCTTTTTTAATAAATCTGCAAAAATGGCAACAATTCTGTGTTTTTCTGTCAATATGGGGTGCTGTGTGTACATTAATGAGGAAAAAAATAAACTTAAATGATTTTAGCAAATGGCTGCAATATAACAAAGAGTGAAAAATGTAAGGGGGTCTGAATACTTTCCGTCCCCACTGTATATATACATGTGTATATATATATATATATATATATATATATATAATCTAGATGGTCTTGTGTCTTTTTTTTCAACCTGACTAACTATGTAACTATGTCACTGTTGCAGGATACAGAAGATCTTAAATATGCTGAAATCATCAGGCCTTCTCACCCAAGGGTCATACAAACAGAGGAGAAAGTCACTTATGCTCTTATAAGCAGGAACAACTAGAGCTTACATTGTTTATTTTATCAAAGGAGAAGTGCAAGGGTTAAACAAAAAATTGAATTGGCTATCACCAAGGTTCGTAAACTTGTAACTATAATCAGTACCCATATGGGCATCAAAAAGTAACAATATATTGAACTAACACAGAAAATTATAATACACTTGTGGCTAATGTCATTTCATGATCAATAAAGCTGTGTACAGTAAACAGTAACAGTGACTGTAAATAAATAAACAGAAAAAGTGTCCTTAATTATCCAAAACCAAGAAGAAATATGAACGATTTGAGCAGTCAAAAATTACAGTCCCACAAGCTGTGATGAAAACCAAGGTAGCACCAACAACTCACATGCAAGGCTTACCAAAATGCCTGTGACCCCCTAATAAGAGTGGTCAACAAAGGTAGAGCCTCGGGTAGAACAGGAGGATATACAAGCTTTGTGGGCAGAGATAGAACAAGGCCCGGTATGTTGGGAAGGCCAAGGGAAGTCATACAGCTGATAAATATAGGCGGCTGAGGTCCGTAAGTTTGGAAGTCTTTCTCAGTGGCTTCATGTTGGCGATATTTTGATTTGCTTTGCCACAAAGTGTTTCTTTAATGTTCTTTTGCTTAGCACATTTTCTGGCTGTTGGATCTGGTTGTAATTTCTCGAAGAATCCTCTTGGCCTGACATGAGTTCCCAGACTTACCCAGGCATTCTACGGCATATCCTAATCCATTGGGCTGAGTTGAATGACTGAGGAGTCTCTGTTAAGAAAGGTGTGGTTTAATTATTACAATACATTCCTGGGTTTTATATGAAGATCATCCTCTTCCATGATGACAGTCTCTCTATTGTATTAAGCGTTTGTTGACCACTCTTATTAGGGGGTCACAGACATTCTGGTAAGCCTTGCATGCGAGTGGATTTTGTCACCGTGATTAACCTAGAAGTTTTCCATTTCCATTATGACTTGTGGGACTGTCATTTTGGACTGCTCATATCGGTAAATTTTCTTCTTGGTTTTGGCTAATTTAAAGACACTTTTTTTTCTGTTTATTTGCAGTCACTGTCTTTACTGCACACAACTTTATTGGTCATGTAATGGCAGTAGCCACAAGTGTATTACAATTTTCTGTGTTAGGTCAATATACTGTTACTTTTTGATGCCCAAGGCTTACTGATTATAGTAGATGCACTGCACTGTTTGGTTTACATTTAAGACTATGCTTGGTATCAAGGCATAACATTCAGTTGCTTTGTTTTTTGTTGCCATTAGCACAGATTTTAGGTATTTTATTAATCCATAATTAAAAACTGAGGGTTTAGTCCTCTGTATGCTATGGAAATAAATAGTAAAAAAATGGACTTTGTAGGCATGTTTTTCATTATATAAAAAAATATAAAAATTTTATTGGTTGACAAAACATCAATGAAAAAAGACTCTGTATACTATGGTCCTAACTCTATAGTTTTGAGAGTCTCCAAGTTTGAGCACATATATAATGGATAAATTAAGGGCAAGTTTGCCTGGAGAGACCCCACTTCTCCTTAAAGGCATGGGGACATATTGGATGCCTAGCAATAGCACAATGGCAGCTGAAGGCAATCAATGTGCCCCCACACCGAATCAGCGAACAAGCTATACAAAAAGATGGGACCTGGGTACAGGTAAAAGTGAGCAAATGAAAGTCATTTTTAAAGAGGTGGATCAAGCTAAAGGTATTCACACCACTGCACAAGTCTAAACCATTGCACCAGTTAAACATTGCACTAGTTAATCTATTGCTGTGTCCCAAAGCTATGTTAAAACGACTGTTACTGTATCTTTTAAGTTTGCATCTGGAGGTGTTAAATACTGAACTGTCTAAGATCAATGTACCAGTACTGTGAAGAGAAACTCCAATAAATCAGTTAATTTATTCCACAAAGTCTGGTTTTAATGTACATGAGCTTATGTGGTCATTACAGTGTTATAAAGAGGGGAGTAATTGAAGTGCTTGTGTAACATCACCATACAGAAGAAAGAGCAGCCAGTCCGGGATAGGGATGGTGGTGGCCATTAATGGAGTGTTCCAATCGAAAAGGTGGCTTGGTGTCTGTCTAAGCATGCCCTTCTCAGTGGTGCGTCCCTATGCTAGGCCCACAGTGGTACAGAGCATTTCCAGGGAAAGGGCCTAAGCCACAGAAGTGAGGCCTTGCAAGTGTAGGTAATCCCCTACAAAACCACGGGTTGGAGCAAGACAATTGTGCTGTGCTAAAGAACTGGTGGAGAGTATTTAATGTTTTGCCCTGTTAGCCACAAAATGCTCTATAGTCTAGTGCAGGTAGGAACAGACCCATGCCAAAGGCTGGTTAGGAGACAAGACCCTTCTAGTGTGGGGCCTGGCAGGATAATTCAACATATGAATACCTGCGGGTGGTAAACTCACACTCATTTTTACTGTTGTAGTGGCACAAATAGAATGGTTCCCCCATGCTGCAGTTCCCACCTACAATATATGAGTTGGAAGCTTTGGCAAACTAGACAGAGGCCATCTTGTTTCCTATCGAGCCTGGCTGTCCCTGCCCACCCCTTTCACTTTAATTTTAATCAAGGAGGCTTAGCTTCACATCTGAGTGTTAGTGCAGCTTTCTGTTTAGTACCCCATAGGACCCTCTCACTACTCATGATCTGCTGGCATTGTATAAAGAAGCACAGAGACCTAGTGACAATCTCACTAGGCCTTACAGTATAAAAATAAAAAGATTGAATTTAATAATTTCATCAACATGTTTATGAGGGGGAAAGGAGGGATCAGAAATGGCAAAATATAAGCAGATTAAGCTTCTATACAAGTTTCAGTAGGGTGAACTCTGCTAACAAATTACTGACAAAGAGTCAGATTGCATACTTTGTTGTTACTGCTAGATGTGCTGTTTATTGTGGTTCCTTAGGTATCATGAGAAATGAGCTTAGAATGAACACTGAAAAAAGAAGAAACATACACATGGGGATAATTATATCTACTCAGGTAGCAAGCAATTGAGCTGCAAGTTTGAAAATGACTTGCTGAGCTATTGCTAGACTTACCAGGCTTCACAAGTTTGTTACACAATTGCAGCAAGTCCGCATTGCTTAACTCCAGATCAACTTTCTTTGCAAACATTCTGCAAATCTGCTGCAAGTTCTGGTTCAGATATGTTGTGCAATAGTCATCCCACCACAGGGGTCGCTGTGGCTGAATTTTCATTTTTGCTCCTGCTAAAGACTTGCCACGCAAATTTGCTGCAAATTGGAAAAGTGTCAACTAGAACTTGTGCTTCAAGTGCTCTTCAAGTGTGCAACATGCCAGTGAAAATGTGCATCAAGTTAACAAAACTTACAATTTAACACTGCCACAAATTTGTGGCAAGTTATCCTTGCTATCTGGGTATCCAACAGACAATAACTATTTCATTAATGGACTCTAAATGTATAATATATAGTATGTGTGTGTGTATGTGTTTTGGATCTGAGGGGCTTCACATTTTTGCAGGCATTTAACGAGAGATGTACTATGAATGTATCCATATAAAAGCAAGTTTGCGAAAACTTTAACAGTCAATAACAATTTCATTTGCAAATACATTGAATACATACACACTAAAAGCTATAGTATAGTTTCTCTTAAAGAAGAATTCCGGGATATTTTTACACAGTTACATTGGTCCAACAGGGGTAGAGATGTAAAATTTCTGGAAATTTTGAAGCCATGAGAAAAAACATTTTACCAGTTTTTTTCCTGGGAAAAATGAAATTTGTTTGAAAATTTTTTTTTTTTTTTAGTGTGGAGTAGTTTTATGAATTAAAAGTCCTTTTGTTATACTGGGAAGGTAAAATGCAGTGTATATAAATCAATTATGCTTGCAACTCTTCCTTACCTGAAGATGCTGTTGGTGATGAAACACTTTGTGATGATCCAGAAACAGCAGAAAGGGTGTTTCTGGAATAAGAACTCTGGAGGGAAAAGCTACTTGCACTTTCATTATGAACCTCATCATTTCATTCCATAAAGTATTTTTAATGGCCTTAGGGCACCTTTGGCATGCAAGGATGTGTTTTGTCATCCTTGTAGCATTTGGAAAAGAAGATTTGCAAATTGCAGCTTTGCTCTCAGCAGAAATTGCACTGTAGAAATGTTTCCAAACTCTAGATGTTGGTCTTATCATTTTACTGACAGGAGGAAAAGGGAAAACTATTTACTGACCAGTCTATATGCTGTTATGGTGGAGAACGGTATTAAGAATCATTTTAAAGTTTACAAAAATACACTACTTTGTTAGACAAATGTACCCTCTTACCTGTCAATTCAAGTGCTACTAAACCCACAACAGTAAAATCAGTCTGTATATGCACTAAAGCATGCTTGCTATACTCACTAAGGAACCTAAGGGGTTAATCCTGCACATTGTGTAAAAACCCTGTTTGAGCCTATCTTCTCTGATCCTTCCCTTTGTCCACTGTCCCCAATGCATCTCCTGATAGTACAGAGCCTTGGGTTGGGGGTACTCTGCACATGCTCAGTTTCGTGTGTAGTGCTAGAGATTTTTTTTTTCTGGGAGGGTGCTTGTGATTAGCACAAGGTCAATCAGCACTGTCCAGACAGAGGGTCAGGGGTCATGCAGCCTCATAGGACAGTCAGAGGAGAATGAAAACTTCTACTACAAGCTTTAACCAGTGCTCTGTTGGACACTGATAGAAGTCACACGACTACTATATACTGCTGATAAGAAAATGTATGTATGTATTTAGCAGTTTATATTTACTAAAAGAATTGCATTTCCATGTTCTGTGTTCTGTGGGAGACCAGATAAAATGAATGCAGGGTCCTGAGTTTAGTAACACTTTAAGGCCTGAGAGGACCATCATCTACTGCAGGGATATGCAATTAGTGGACCTCCAGCTGTTGCAAAACTACAAGTCCCATCATGCCTCTGCCTCTGGGGGTCATGCTTGTGGCTGTCAGAGTCTTGCTATGCCTCATGGGACTTGTAGTTCTGCAACATCTGGGGGTCCGCTAATTGCATATCTCTGATCTACTGTATCCCAACAATCACTATAGGAGGTACAAGAGTCCACAAGCAAACTAAACTGGAGCATTTCCCCTGCAGTGCCCTGTAGTGGCAGAACTGCAAATTTTGATTGTTTTAAAAGTAAAAACAAACTGGTGCACAACATATGGACGATTGCGTCACAGTAGCAGGAAAAATGTGTGTATATTGTCCTTATAATAAGTTGGTAAGTTCCATATCCAAGAGAAAAGTTATACATTTAAAAGTGATTTTAGGTGGCAGCCACCCCTAGAGTGTGTCCAAGACTCTGTAAGAAATGACAGAAAAGGAAGGGAGAGGAAGGCAGACTTAAGTGTAGTATTAATAACACAGTTTATTGCACAAGATACATTTCACTTACAAGATGTAAGAAGAACACACGCATTATGTTAAGGAGATCATCATCCTCAAGGGCTGCCTCTGTCCGGTGTGTCTTCCGGGGTCCAGATGGCTGTGGAGGTGAGAGCTGGGACGCAGGAAGCAACCAGGAAGTCAGAGCTTCTCAGCGTGGACCACACAGAAGGAAATGACATTGACAGATGGGCGGGACCCAGATGGGATGGGAGGATAGCTGGCTACGTGCTCGGAGCTCACAGCTCCTTCTACTGGCCTCTAGGACCTCTGGACCCTGGAAGACACAGTGGACAGAGGCAGCCCTTGAGGATGAGGATCTCCTTAACACAATGCTTGTGTTGTTCTTACATCTTGTAAGTGAAATGTATCTTGTGCAATAAACTGTGTTATTAATAATACACTTAGGTGCACCTCCCTCTCCCTTCCTTTTCTGATATTTCTCTTGTTTGAGAACGGCATTGAGAAATACAGTTTGGTTTATTTACTGAAGCTGGAGAGTGCAAAATTAGGATCACTTCTGCATATAAACAAATCAGCTTCCAGGTTTTATTGTGAAAGCCTAATTGAAGAAGCTGAGGTTAAAAACTGATTGGTTTCTATGCAGAAGTGAGCCTGATTTTACACTCTCCAGCTATAGTAAATAAACCCCAGTGTTACTTGAATTGTATTCCAGGATTTGCTAGTCTTCAACTTACAATAATTAGTTCAATCTTACAATAATTTAAGACTTTACATAGTCTCAGAAGTCTTTCATCAAGGTCTTCATGTTATATAGTTTGAAGACCATGTCTTAGATATATAATTTATCATTGTAAATATTCCACACTTCTTTTTTTTCCTGTAAAAAAAAAACAGATTTAAAAAAAAATGGGAAACATTTTTTCCCCCAAATTTTTCAGACTTATTTTTCCAGGCCTTCCCATCTCTAAGCATTGGCCAATGTAACCATGCATATACCATTATATTGGAAATCAACCAGCGCAAATCATATATGACTATCAATAAGCAGCTGTGGTACTGAGGGTAAAATGTATTGAATCCCCAAACATAAGTATTATCAAAAAGCAGTACAGCGCGTATAATTTAAAATCTCATAAAACACTAATAAAAAGTAAATTTTTAAAGTTCAAGATAAAGATATCCAGCAAATGATCCAGTGACACGAGTGACATCCAAAAAAGATGAGTGACTGTAGTGAAAAGACCTCCACCACTGGTAACACAAGCCGCTCACCTCAGCAGATGGACCCCTGAGTTAATCAGTCAGGTCTAAAACAGCAGTTCCCTCAAAGGGATGATAGCAGGAGCAGATACACTTGTAACCGATCAGACACCAGTACCTTGTGAACTTGCAGTAATCACATGAAATAAAAATAAAGAGGATCTAGTGCTCTCTGTACGTTGCATAAAGGAATTTAATAAAAAACAACAGTAGGAACACTTACAAACAGTGCACTGTACCCCAGTGCGGAGGATAAATCGTAAAATGGATGATCCACGGAGATCAGCGAGCAAGACGCGGGTGACGTCACAATCTATGTCACGTGATGCTTTTCCGTAAGCGTTACGTCCCTAATGGGGGCGGGACTTCTTCAGCGGCGAAGAAGTCCTGCACCCATTAGGGACGGGGGCCATTTGCCGGTCCACTCCATGCATTACCACAGCGGGGAAGTGACCAACCATGCGTCACACATTGACCAGACAGGTAATCACTTCACCATTCATGCTCATTTCCACTCACTAGCTTGCTATTTTGTTGTCTTGTTTTTTGTTGCACACCCTTATGGTACACATAAACGTATTCCTTGATTCTTTGCTGTGCCTTTTTCCGACCATCACATACACCTGGTCCATGCTTCCTAGTGGGCTCTAGTGCATAACATATATTCTACACTCACATACACTCATCTCCTGGTGTTTACCTATGGATGCAACATTTACCTTCACTATCTAAACTTACTCATCCCTCCCTTCCCAACCTTATCTAATCATCCACACGTCCCCTTTTTTAGAACTGGGTGCACATTGCAACATGTCTGCCCACTCCCATGTGGCGGTGTGTTGGGGTGTTCCGGTGTCCTTGGCTGCTGCTTTCCTCGGGTCTGAAGCTTAACTTCTTGGGGGATGTTCTCTGGCTCAACCCCGGGTGAGAATTTGTAACCCAGTCCACCGATATAACCCACCCTAGGAGTGGTGATCGATCTGCGGTTTTCCGTAAGTAGTATTGAAACTGGTGTTTCTTTTTTACTTACCTCCTACCTATATAGAGGGCCTCATACATTAACAGATGTTGTATTATCATTTTTTAGTTATATATGCATTTGACTGCTGATGATTGGTTGAAAGCCATGAAACGCGTTGAGTTACCAGCTAATGGATGCCCCAAAAAAACCTGTATATTCATAATTTTTCTTATGTATTGACCTTTGTATCAACTGTACCAATTATGTTTATTATCTGTTTTATTCTGTATTAACCTTATCATGTCCTGTGTTTAATTATATTAAATATTTTTATATGAATATTATTATGTAAAACCTTTGTGATTACACTATTCAGTCTATATTACTGCATATTGATATGTTTTTAATACCATGGACCACTGATTTGACATTGTCATATTATATTAAAATAAATCCAATCTGCTAGCCAACATGTCCCTTATTCCCAAACCTGGCAAAGATCATACCCTCCCCCAAAATTTTCGCCCCATTTCGGTTATAAATAATGATCTTAAAATATTCGGCAGGATCCTGGCTGACAGACTGGCCAAAGTTATTATAACCTTGATATCGCCCGATCAAACCGGATTTATCCCATCGAGGCAGATCACAGATAATATACGTTTAGCCACTAACATCTTGCAGGACGCCCATATGAACTCAAACTCAGTATTGCTTTTGAGTTTAGATATAAACAAAGCATTTGATAGTGTCCTCTGGATGTATCTAGATACAGTCTTAGCCAAATTTGGTTTTAGTGGGGCATTTATACATGGCTTCAAAGCCCTTTACCATAACCCAAAAACCCGACTTAAGCTTCCAGGATGTTACTCAGATTATTTCTCTTTGGGGTGTGGCACTAGACAGGGGTGTCCTTTATCCCCGCTTCTGTTTGCGCTAGCTATGGAACCCCTGTCTAGATCCATCTCTAATGACCCAAACATCAAGGGCTACAGAAAGGGGGATCAGGAATTCAAACTTAGCCTTTACGCAGATGATGTATTGCTATTCATCTCAGACCCCCTACTCTCCCTTCCTAACCTCATGTCCTCCCTTGACTCTTTCTATAAATTATCAGGCCTGGGCGTCAACCCCTCCAAATGTTCGGCTCTACCAATTCACCTCCCGCAACTCTTATTGACCACCCTTACAGATAAATTTAAATTCTCATGGAACCATATCTCTATACAATATCTAGGTGTGAAATTGGCCCCCTCTTTGAAACAGCTATACTCATTGAACTATCCTCCAGCTTTTTCCAATGTCAAATACCTCTTAAATCAATGGTCCTCCTATCACATATCATTTCTAGGGAGAATTCAGGCAGTGAAAATGAACATCCTCCCCAAACTCCTATTCCTCTTCAGATCCCTACCCCTATATGTCTCTCGATCAGTCCTTCAGAAGGTTCAGATGGACCTGCTCAGGTTTATTTGGCAAAATAAAAAGCCACGAATGGGACATGCACTGATGTATAGAGCCCAGAGGAGAGGAGGTTTGGGATGCCCGGATCTATGGAAATACTTCCTGGCATCTCGGCTTATCCAAATGGCACAGTGGCATACCATCCCTACCTCTGTGCCATGGCTACAATTTGAACGGATCTCGATAACTCCTTACTACCTCCCCGGTCTTCTCTGGTCCCGCTCAATATCCCCCAAAGATATCACCCCATTAAACAATATTGTTGGTCAATCACTTTATCTATGGTCCCTTTACCGTAAAAAGTTCAAGTTGCATTCTGACGTCCCCCTTTTATCCTCTTTTTTGGGAGAACCCTCATTCCCCCCAGCTTTTTCCTCCAGTTTGCCATATCTTAAATGGATTGCACTAGGCTTGGTGAACCTCGCATCTCTTCTGCAGAACGCCTCTTTTTGTTCCTACACTCACCTGCAGCAGGCCTATGATATGGGCAGATCCGAGTTTCACCAATACTTGCAAATTCGACACTTCTACTCGACTTTTGTGAGGGGCGGGGTGGAGACGTCGAAAACCCCTTTTGAACATTTGTGTGGAGAAGAGGCGAGGGATAAGGGGGCCATCTCTGTACTTTATCGATACCTCAATGATTATAACTCCCCTCAAAAATCCTTAGCAATGGCGGCATGGGAGGTTGAGATGGCCCAAGAGATCCCTGACGGAGATTGGCAGGACATGATAGACAATATGCACAAATGCACTCGTTCTGTGTCAATTAAGGAAACGGTACTTAAGCTTCACACTAGATGGTACTGCACTCCGGAGCGTCTTCATAGAATATATCCCCTGGTCTCTGGCACATGTTTTAGAGGGTGCCGGGACGGGGGTACGTTGCTGCATACGTTCTGGAGCTGTAGAGCCTTAGACACCGTTTGGCACAAGACTACATCCCTCATAAGGCTTCTCTCCGGAATATCACTTACACTGACATGTCAAATGTGTCTGCTGTTTGCGGAGCTTCCAGGTGTTCCCCTCCCCCTACAAAAATTAATCCATACACTCTTCAGTGCGATTCAATGGGCAATAGCATTGAACTGGAAGCGCCCCCAAGTATCCTGGTCACAGGTGATTTCCTGTATGGAGTCTATCAGGTCTATGGAGAGAATACATCATACTCTCCTAGATTCCATGCCTATATTTGACCGAAAATGGAACATCTGGACAGCTCATCTGCTTAGCAACAGACTGGAGGACCCCTCGGAACCCACAGCTGACCCCCTTTAATGCAAATATTAATTATATTTAGTAAGAACACGCAGAGGGGATACTCCAGGGCCTTCACAACATATCTGATCCTTACAGTAATGGACACATTGTTTTGTACTCCCTGACTGTAAACTCAATTTATTAGAAATGCACATTTATCACAACTGTATGCTTTCTGTTTTCCTATTTTTCCTTTATTAGTTTGTCTTTTTATTTCCTTTTTTATTTTTTATTACCTCTGTTTTATGAGCTCATTTTGTACGATTATGTGAACTATGGTTCGCACTGTGTGTGAAATATCATTTCTCTGTTATGGGCTTTCTAGCCATTGTTACTCATGTCACTACAGTGCCTGTACACCCAAATGTTATATTTTCCTACAATAAAAACGTTTGAAAACAAAAAATAAATCCAATCTATCTCTTGATAAATAACCATGATCAACTTCTTGATATGCCTCATGCAAAGTCCCGTCCCAAATTCTATTCTTTTTTCTTTACACAGCCATTAATGTTTAAACCGCTGGCAACAAAAGTGAGTACACCCCTAAGTAAAAATGTCCAAATTGGGACCAATTAGCCATTTTCCCTCCCCGGTGTCATGTGAATCGTTAGTGTTACAAGGTCTCAGGTGTGAATGGGGAGCAGGTGTGTTAAATTTGGGGTTATCGCTCTCACTCTCTCATACTGGTCACTGGAAGTTCAACGTCAATTCAATATTCCAGTCGCACACGTTCCCGGACAAATGGTGCACCTCCTCATCACTTGCCTGACGAAGGTGTCCTGCGTGGCCCCGAAACGTTGCACCTCCCTTGTGATGTGACCGTTTTCGATTAAAAACCTTTTTTGGACAATCTTGTTTGCTGATCCATGGTGTGCTGGCGAAGATGTACTTCTGGAAGTTCAACATGGCACCTCATGGCAAAGAACTCTCTGAGGATCTGAAAAAAAGAAATGTTTCTCTACATAAAGATGGCCTAGGCTATAAGATGATAGCCAAGACCCTGAAACTGAGCTGCAGCATGGTGGTCAAGACCATACAGCGGTTTAACAGGACAGGTTCCACTCAGAACAGGCCTTATCATGGTCCACCAAAGAAGTTGAGTGTACGTGCTCAGCATCATATCCAGAGGTTGTCTTTGGGAAATAGACGTATGAGTGCTGCCAGCATTGCTGCAGAGGTTGAAGGGGTGGGAGGTCAGCCTGTCAGTGCTCAGACCATACGCCGCACATTGCATCAAATTGGTCTGCATGGCTGTCATTCCAGAAGGAAGGCTCTTCTAAAGATGATGCACAAGAAAGCCCGCAAACAGTTTGCTGGAGACAAGCAGACTAAAGACATGGATTACTGGAACCATGTCCCGTGGTCTGATGAGACCAAGATAAACTTATTAGGTTCAGATGGTGTCAAGCGTGTGTGGCAGCAACCAGGTGAGGAGTACAAAGACAAGTGTGTCTTGCCTACAGTCAAGCATGGTGGTGGGAGTGTCATGGTCTGGGGCTGCATGACTGCTGCTGGAACTGGGGAGCTACAGTTCATTGAGGGAACCATGAATGCCAACATGTACTGTGGCATACTGAAGCAGAGCATGATCCCCTCCCTTCGTAGACTGGGTCGCAGGGCGATATTCCAACATGATAACGACCCCAATCACACCTCCAAGATGACCGCTGCCTTGCTAAAGAAGCTGAGGGTAAAGGTGATGGACTGGCCAAGCATGTCTCCAGACCTAAACCCTATTGAGCATCTGTGGGGCTTCCTCAAACAGAAAGAGGAGGAGCGCAAGCTCTCTAACATCCACCAGCCCTGTGATGTCATCATGGAGGAGTGGAAGAGGACTCCAGTGGCAACCTTTGAACTCCATGCCCAAGAGGGTTAAGGCAGTGCTGAAAAATAATGGAGGCCACACAAAACATTAACACTTTGGGCCCAATTTGGACATTTTCACTTAGGGGTGTACACACTTTTGTTGCCTGTGGTGTAGACATTAATGGCTGTGTGTTGAGTTATTTTGAAGGGACAACAAATTTACACTGTTATACACGCTGTACACTCACTACTTTACATTGTAGCAAAGTGTCATTTCTTCAGTGTTGTCACATGAAAAGATATAATAAAATATTTACAAAAATGTGAGGGGTGTACTCACTTTTGTGAGATACTGTACATCCCAGCACGGTCCTCCATATTTACGCAAATGTGAAAAAGACCTTAACCGATTCAGCCCCCGGAAGAATTTACCCCCTTCCTGACCAGAGCACTTTTTGCGATTCGGCACTAAGTCGCTTGAACTTACAACTGCGCGGTCGTGCGATGTGGCTCCCAAACAAAATTTACGTGGTTGGTAAGGTTGAATAAAGACACCAGTCCATCCAGTTCAACCTGTGTAGGTGTGTGTGTTCATTAACATTTCCCATATCCCAGTATACTGTGCTTGCTAAGAAACACGTCCAGGAGTTTTTTTTTTTAAACTGTCAATACTTCCTGCTGACACTACTGATTGTGGAAGTGAAGTCCACATCCTTGTAGCCCTGACAGTGAAAAACCCCCTACATAGTTCTGGGTTAAACCGCTTCTCCTCCAATTTAATTGAGTGGCCCCATGTCTTTTTAGGCCTGATTCACACCATTGCATTTTTAGTGCTTTTTGCACTTTGTAGATTTGCACTACAGTCCATTTAACATGGCTTCCTATGGAACACATTCTGTAGTGCAAATCTGCAAAATTTTCACTAAAATTTCATAGGTGTGAATCAGGCCTTACACTCCCTGAGACTGAATAGTTTATTCTGTATGCCAGAATCACCATTAAGATATCTGTATATCGCTATTATATCTCCTCTTAAGTGTCTCTTCTCAAAAGAGAAAAAGTTTAGTGCTTGTAGGCGATCCTCATAACTGATGTCCTCCATCTCTCTTATTAATGTTGTTGTCCTTCTCTGGACTCTCTCCAGTTCCCTCACCTCCCTTCTGAAGACTGGTGCCCAGAACTGGATGAAATACACCAGTTCCCTCACCTCCCTTCTGAAGACTGGTGCCCAGAACTGGACGAAATACTCAAGATGTGGTTGAACCAGAGTCTTATAACGTGGCAGGATTATAATTTCTGGAGTACTGGAGTTGATATTACCAAGGCGAGTTGATATTACCAAGGCACATATTGACCACCTGGTCAAGTCTTTTGGTAAGCCCCCCTGCTTATCACACTAGGGTGGCATTAACCTTGTTTCCTTTTCTTGGGGCATCTGGATACCTTCCATTATCTTCTGCTGGAGACACCTCTTCACCTCTATAGGCTTTTTTGGAGTCTTTTATGGTTATATTTTTTGTAACTTATTATATATGCACAATTTGATCAATTAATTAATCTTTTGGCACTAGCACTTTATTGGCTACCCCCATTTAATGGTTTCTTGATGAATTTCACAGATTATTTATGCATTAACACTTTATTCATTTTTTTCTGATTAACTCTTTGCTAGATTTGCCAAATTTTTTTTTAAATTTTTATATAAATTTCATAGATTATTCATGCACAAGCACTTTGTATATTTTTTTTGATCAATTGTTTGCTTATTTTGCACATATTATATCAGACATTTTGGTCTTGCATATGAGTTATTAGTGCTGCACTCTACTTTTCTTCTAATGATTAATTTACTAAAGTGGATACAGTAAAGAACCTGTATTGCTGTTCTCCAAGAGTTCTCCATACAGACAGTTACCATTGGCAGTGGACGATATTCATAGAAAAAAAGGAGCACCCAGGAAAAAAGCAAAGGAAGGAGGAGTGTTTGCCTGGAAATTAATATTTACCTGAATTTCTGTTTCAATGACTTCTAAATCTGCGTATACATTTATTATAATGTGGCTAAAAAAATCTCTCTCTTTCTCTCTCTCTCTTATCATGTAAGGTCTGTATTGCTTACACGGGATCTGAGGATTTACTCTAAAAAGAAGAAAAAAATGACTCAAAGTGATATTAAAGTGATATTTTTAAATTCATATTTCTCTCTGATTTTGCTGTCTCCAAGTAAAGATGTCTTGTAGAGTGCTTTAGCTACCTTCATGATAAAATGTCCTGCGACCAGATACAATAAATTAAAGTGGAACTAAACTGTATCAGAGAACCACAAACTGAAAACACTATTTAAATCTTTTTTATTTTTCAAAGCAAACTCACCCATCTATCCATGTCTCCATGCTTTATTTTGCTGAGAAGCCACTTTGAAATATACCCCCCCCCCCTAGCATTTCTAGCCATGGCCATCTTGAGTAAGGACAGTTGAATAATGCAGCATTTACTTCCTGGAATTCATCTGCCCTTAGCTTAAAATGCAGCCAGGAGGGTGTGCTTAGCTGAGAAATAAAAAAATTAAAAATATTGGCCGTGAAGGCTCCTGGGATGTATGACATCATTTTGGCCTTGGCCAGAAACCAGGAAGCAGTTGAAGAAATGTAAAGAAATAGTTTATAATATAATATATCATTCTACCTGTTTACTAATGCTAGCAGCTTGAGGATTCAAAATAATTAATGTTGATTGAGAGAGTTCAGTTCCACTTTAATGTAATATCCCACATATGTTCTTCTTTTGATGCTTCCTGTTCATAGTGGCAATGTCATATTGGTGCAGAGGAAGTGAAAGTAAACAGATAGTTAAACTGTATGTGAGAACAAAAAATATCACCATCATTCCAGAGCACCACAATGCATATAGGGTTCACATCTGTCCTCTGTGGTGCGCTCATTGGCTGAGACACCCCATTCATTTCTAATCTGTCCTTGCAATGCCCTTGTCTTATCTAACCTTCTAACAATTGGCCAAGGCAACTATCACTTGGCAAATACATTTAATAGCAACCCTGCCTAAACATCAGGGTGCTACATCTAAGTCTCGTACACACTACTAGTTTTTTTTTGACAGCTCAGGTCAGAACCGCTGTACTAACAATACAATGTTAGTACAGCGATCTCCCCTGCTGTGCTATTGTGTTCACAAAACTAAGATGGCGGGAAACTTTGGTTGCCCATGGACAGTAGTGTGTGTACGTAGCTCGAATCAACATGTTTGTTCATAGGAAGTGACGTCATCAGGGGTCCATACTCACGCTGCGCGCCACACATAAAAATATTTGCCTTCAATCAGAAAGGCACATTATTTTTGATTCATACATTCATTTTTTTTTTGTCACTGTATTTAATTATATGTACACAGCATATGCATAGCGCCGCACTTTGTTTTTCCATACTATGCAGGTGCTATGGTCCTTGCTGGTGGTGGGGATGGTGGAGGCATAAGAACTCATTTGGAATCTGGGAGAGGTCTGCTTTTGTCTAGAAGTGACATGCCCACTATATAACAACAGATGTACACATGCTTTCTAAATGACACTAAATGTCAGCACCATTGCTGGAATAGTACGTCTAACATTGCCTCTTTGCCTAAACGTATGAACACATGAGCAATGTGCACGTGCACGAATATGAGCATAAGCCTGCATTGGTTTTCTGTTTCTGGGAATTGGTTTACCTTACAGGACTGCTGATGAAAGTGGGGACTCTTATGGGGACACTTGATACAGGTTATGTATAATCATCCTAATCTAATGACAGCCTAATACCTACTAGTGATGCTGTTCACTCCTGCACCGCCTCTGCACTACTGTCAGGTGTTATTTCCAGGTTGTGACTCGTGGTACAGACGTGAATGAGGAATACTGGTTCCCTGCATTTCTGTCACACTGTTGACATTATACCTTCTGACTTTTTTTTATGGTACCCCCAGATCAGATAGGCTAGATCCAGCCCTACCTTTCATGTGAGATCATGGGTTTGTTTAAGGAGTGTAAAATATGTTGTTTTAAATTATAAATAGTATACAGTATCTATGACATGGTACTCAAACTATATGTAGTTGCTAATCATGTAGGAATTACTGTTCAAGTCTTCCCAACTTCAGCCCCACCACCAGGCACACAACAGGCTCATTCACTCTTTCTCCAAAGACCAATCTAGAGGATGCTGTTTTTATTTTTAGAGAACTTGGACAGGGATCAGGGAAGTGGTGGGATACTCCAAGAATAAGAACTATGTAAAACTGAGGACTTGGCTTTTCTTTAGGACATAATGAAGTCTGGACTTGTAACAAGCTGTAGACTTCAGCTTAAGTAGAAGTAAAGCCAGTAGAGCAAAGTCCCTTTATGTAGGAAAATAACTGGACAGAGCTCTTCAGGACACCAGCCAGTGCCCCCTTTAATAGACCCTCAGCCGACTATAACAAGGCAACATAGGGGTAGCTAAAGCGCAAGGTCTCCAAGATCTTTCAATGTCTGTACTCACAAGGCCCAAAACAGATGGATGCTAAACAAAACCAAAGAAATTCCCGGCTCAACTTACAGACCAGCCTGCTAACTAACCAAATTGTCCTGTCTAATAGTATGCACTAAAAACGGGGTTTAGTTTGCACACATTTGCAAATACATGCGTAAGCTACAGAGCCTTGTCAATACACTTCAGTATCTGTAGTCCTGACTCTAAATTTTGAGAAACTCAACAGTTGAAGCACATGCATTATAATGGATAGACAGACAACAGGTGAGCCTGGAGGGAGCCCATCCCTCCTTAAAGGCACAGGGGCACACTGGACACCCAACATATAGCTGCACGGAGGAAAAGGTGTCCGGTACAGCCCCTACACCAATATGTCAACAGTACAAACAAATGGCCAATGCCCTCGCCTATAACTGGCCTTTGCCTGTGTATTTAACGCATGTTGTTAGACAGGACAATTCGGTTGGTTAGCTGGCTGGTCAGTAAGTTGAGCCGGGAATTACTTTGGTTTTGTTTTGCATGTGTTGCCCTTTCATGTGCTGTTTGGACAGATGAATGCCGCCTTCCAATCTTCCAAGTGATGCCCTGCAGTAATACCAGACAGATATGTGGTAGACAGCTCCCCTTAGTCAGCTTCTTTTCTTTTAAGAACCTGGGTCTCTGCATTCCTCCCTCAGGTCGCCCCCCTGAGGCCTCCTCATTGCAGTTTGTGCCTGAGAGGGCAGCGTGCCCCTCTCAGGCTGGACTCTTTCACTCTGGGACAAGACCCAGAGCTTTGTGTGTTCCCAGAATAAATACAGTGTCCCAGTATGCCTTCAAAGCCTGCTTCTCTGGGATAGGATGGGACTGTATCAGTATTCATGCTGCCATATGCATAGCTTCCCACCTATCATCCAGAAACTTCTCAAGTTGCCTGGATACAGAGGGAGCTATCTAGCAGACCGGCAGCAGCAGAGCACTCAGATCAGACCTAACTAAACAATCACAGCTCACTGGATACAGTGGGTCAAACTAGGGCTTTTACCTATACAAAGTTATAGCCACACTGCTTACAGTGTGGCAACTTAATTTACCTATCAAAAACACATTCTATGCACAAAAATAGATGAACTAGCGGATGGATTGGGTGCAGTGGAAAGGTCATATATGTTATATCTTACCTGAACTAGTTATCAGTTGTGGAAGGCTGCCCAGAGAGAGAATGAATTGGCCTTGGTGAACAAAACTCAGAAGAGGCTTTTGTATCAGTCACAGAGGATCTTTGAGTCCGGTGATCATAATGGTTGCCTATTGGCCCTTTTGGCAAAACCTATCCCTGACCCTATAACTATCGCCCGTATTTACGATCACACTGCTGTTCTTCATTCGTCTCAGGAAGGGATAATGGATTCTTCTTTTACATTTTTACACCAATGTTTATGCAGCTCAAGCACATTCCCCCAGAGTTGTATGAATATGTTGATTCTATTCCTTTTCGTACGCTTACACGACCTCGTCTGCGTATTAACGGTAGAGTATCCAAACCATTTTCTCATCATCGAGGTGCGAGACAGGGCTGCCTGTAGAACCCCTGGCGCAAATTCTTAGGCATTTCCCTGATATGCAAGGCATGTGGATTGGTACTTTGGAAGAGCGTGTATCCCTTTATGTGGATGATATGTTGCTTTACTTGTCAACAATTATGAAGGTGTTAAAGATTATACAAGACTTTGGGACTTTTTCTGGTTTCAAGGTTAACTGGTCCAAATCAAGTGTCTGTCCTGTAGACTTGGGGTCTCCCATTTCCCTTCCTTTGGAATGTCCACTACAGCTAACTACTTCATTCCGATATTTGGGAATTCAGGTGCAGCAACCGTTATCAACGTATGTGACAAATAATCTTTTTCCCTGTATATCCTTATTCAAAACCAAGATTGCTAGTTGGAAAAATTTACCCTTGACTTTGTCAGGGAGGATAAGCCTTTTTAAAATGATTCCGTTAGCTAAATTCTTATATATCCTATCTAACAGGTCAGTATTCATTCCCAATAGGATTTTTAAATAAATAGACTCTCTCCTTTTCTCATTTCTTTGGCACCCTAAGGTGCCCAGACTCTCATTAAGCATGCTCCAGCAGCCAACATCACCAGGGGGGCTAGCCCTTTCTAATTTGCGTTTGTATTATTACGCCTCTCAACTGGTGTATATACACTGGTGGCTCTTCCCGCAACTAAATGATCCTGCCACAGCTGCTGAGGCTGCTTTGGTGACTTTTTATGAAACCTTGACAAATCTAATATATCTTTAAATTCTTCGCCCAATTGTAACAGGATATCTAGATCCCAAACTCTTGGTACTATCATTACCTTCAACTGAGGCATGCAGCCACAATACAACTAGGACTCAGTGCAGTGAACCTAGATAACTCCTTGCTGGAAAAATAATTATTATACAATGAACATTCTAAACTATGGTAATTAGTTCTTATTAGGGTACTCTAATTTGTAGTATCCCATCCCGTCACTATATGAGCCTAGTGGACAGCGGATATCCCTGATTTGTCTGGTGATAATTGGGAAGAGCTGCTTCACAGATATTTCACTACCACAATCTCAGTCAAGGATAGATTGATCCAGATACGTATTTTTCATAGGACATACTATACCCCACTCCGACTCTTTTGGATGTAAAGGAAAGACCACTCAGAGTGCCATAAATATCATAATGCCCAGGGTACCCTTGTACATATGTTATGGAGTTGTGATAAAATACTTCCCTTCGGGTTCAAATCACTCAATTTATCGCCACACATTTTGATCTCCCTAATATTTGTAGTCCGAAGTGGTGTATACTAGGGGTTTTAGAAGATATAGATCTCTGCTCCTATCAAAAACAATTTCTTAGATTTCTGTTATTTTTTGCCAGGTAAACGGTGGTACTGTAGTGGATTCACTCAGAGATTGTCCCCATTAATCTCTGGAAGAATCTCATTAATCAAGTGCTACCAATTTATAAGCTACCAATTTATAAACTATTTAAAAATATTTAAAACCTATGAAGCAAGGGGATGCCCTCAAAAATGTAATAAAATTTGGGGACAATGGGTGGATACATTTGGATTGTGTGAATTGTGTGAAAACTGATTCACTCCTTTTAGACCTTCTCATACTACTAATGTATACAGTGGGTGCCCTGTATTCAAAAATTTCGAAAGGAATTTCTCATATGTGGAGGAATGTCTTAGTTTGTGCTTGTATACTTAACCTTTGCCTGGATTTTCCTATTGTATGACGAGAACGTTTTTTCTGATTAGACCACTTCTGTAGAGTTTTATAACAATCATATTTTATTAAGTATTTTGTCTTTACACTCACAGCACATGTATATCATATTCCCATATACCTTTATACTTTTATTATTAATCCATAGTTCAGATTCTTCCTTTAGGGCTACTCATATAAACTAAATAAAAAAGGGAAAAATAAGAGAAAAATAAGAAAAGAAAATACATATATTTAGGTATTTTTTACCTATTCTTCCATATAGCTACTTTGTGCTGTCAAGTGATCCTCGTGGACTGATGTCTGCCCCAGAGAGAGGCAAAAGTAGAAAAAAAGAGAAGAGAAAAGAGAAGGAAAGAAGAAAAAAAAAAGGAAAGAGGCATATATTAACACACACCCACACAGACATGGACATATCTACAAAAAACTTCAAAAACTTCTGGGGAGCCCCCTCTCCCAACCATCAGGCTATTCACCCAAGTAGAATCCAAGTCCTGCTCATGCATAGTTACCCTTTCAAAGATAGGATCTCAACATTTCCGTGCTCAAGAATTCAACCCAAGGTGACCACAATTCCATAAACTTATGGTGGCGTCCCTGCATGCTTGCAGTTATTTCCTCCATTCTCATTAACTGATGGAGTTCAACAATCCACTCCTTAATAATGGGGGTAGCACTTCTTTTGTGACCTCTCGCGTAGAGCCTGGATATTTAGATAATAAAGCTATTTCTGGGGATTTCTGATAAGATATGCTAGTAACAGAGGTGCAAATTTGGAATATAGACTCCCAGAATTCGTTAAGCTGTAGACAGGTCCACCATATATGGATCATTGTACCTACATCTCTTCCACATCGCCAACACTCCTTAGGGTAAATCCGAGAAATTCTATGTAGCCTCTCCAGGCATCTGTACCATCTAATTAATATTTTATAATTTTTTTCTTGTATGTGGGTTGAAGATCTTGATTTAAAGGTAAACCAAAAAGCTTTCTTACATTCATCTACAGATATCAAGTGGCCCAATTCTCTCTCCCAGTCTCTGATTTAATATGGTCTTAGGGGAAATGCATGAGCTATAAGTATACCATATAATATTGAAATAGTATTAGAGAACCCTGTAAGACCACTGCAGAGGGACTCAAATGGAGTTAAGTCCCTATGGAGTGAAGTAATTTTGGAGAAGTATCTATAATAATTTTGAAGCTGGAGGTACTGATACCACTGACCCGCATAATTGCGTTCAGTAGTCATTATCATATTAAAGTGCCTGAAGTCCTTTTGATGACAAAGCTTTTGTAATCGGGGAAGGATTTGGCCATATCCATCATAAAAACTTATCTGGCAACATGCCAGGCAAGAATTCTGGATTCCCCATTATCAGTGTTAATGGGCCTGGTACTGAGGAGACACCCCACATTTGGATAGCCCGGCCCCAGACTTTTAACAAAGACTGGGTCAAGGGTGGGAGTGTTTGTCTAGATGGGCATATTTAAGAAGCAACCCATGGCAGTGAGGTCAGGGGGACCCCTATTGTTTGCTGTTCAATGGCTACCCATTGTTTTATTCTATCACGATGGAACCAGTCTAATATTCTAGTCAATACCGAGGCTATATAATAAAATTCCATCTGCGGTAGACCTGCTCCCCCCCCCTATCTTCCGCTTTACCAGGATATCGTAACAAAGCCTAGCCGAAGAGTTTGGCCAGATATACCGAAGTAGGCTAGATCTTAGAGACCGAAAAAAAGTCAGAGGAAGAGCTATGGGCACTGTTTGATATAAGTACAAAAAGCGAGGTGAGATATCCATCTTATATATTGCCATTATCCTCTTATATATTGCCACTTCTGTAGAGTTGTTAGTTCTATAGGGTTTTATTTGTTCATTACTTTGGTTTCTAACCCATATGGTTAATTTTTTTTTTACGTATCATCAACATACTGTTTCTTAGATGTGCAACAGCATAAGATGCTTTAGATGGAATACTTGTCTTACAACTAATGTTTTTTTCACTATCCTAACAAGGCTTAACTCCTGTATATTTTGCTTCAGCTTTTTGAATGTAACATATCCCATAAGTTGTACTGTACTCATTTATAAACTACAATAAAAATGAAGTTTAAAAAAAAAACACATTCTAACACTTAGCTAACTATCCTAGCACCTACCTAGGCGGGTGCTGCATATATAACATGAAGACTTTACAGAACGATTTCTGAGACTTTATGTAACGTTTTAAATTATTGTAAGTTCTCTCAGCTGAAGACAAACAAATCCTGGAATACAGTTCAAGTAACACTGTACTTCTCAATGCAGTTCTTAAACAGTTCTTACTTTGGTTTCTAACCCATATGGTTAAATTTTTTTTCTTTTTACGTATCATCAAAATACTGTTTCTTAGATGTGCAACAGCATAAGATGCTTTAGATGGAATACTTGTCTTACAACTAATGTTTTTTCACTATCCTAACAAGGCTTAACTCCTGTATATTTTGCTTCAGCTTTTTGAATGTAACATATCCCATAAGTTGTACTGTACTCATTTATAAACTACAATAAAAATGAAGTTTAAAAAAAAAACACATTCTAACACTTAGCTAACTATCCTAGCACCTACCTAGGCGGGTGCTGCATATATAACATGAAGACTTTACAGAACGATTTCTGAGACTTTATGTAACGTTTTAAAATATTGTAAGTTCTCTCAGCTGAAGACAAACAAATCCTGGAATACAGTTCAAGTAACACTGTACTTCTCAATGCAGTTCTTAAACAGTTCTTACTTTGGTTTCTAACCCATATGGTTAAATTTTTTTTCTTTTTACGTATCATCAAAATACTGTTTCTTAGATGTGCAACAGCATAAGATGCTTTAGATGGAATACTTGTCTTACAACTAATTTTTTTTTCACTATCCTAACAAGGCTTAACTCCTGTATATTTTGCTTCAGCTTTTTGAATGTAACATATCCCATAAGTTGTACTGTACTCATTTATAAACTACAATAAAAATGAAGTTTAAAAAAAAACCACATTCTAACACTTAGCTAACTATCCTAGCACCTACCAAGGCGGGTGCTGCATATATAACATGAAGACTTTACTGAACGATTTCTGAGACTTTATGTAACGTTTTAAATTATTGTAAGTTCTCTCAGCTGAAGACAAACAAATCCTGGAATACAGTTCAAGTAACACTGTACTTCTCAATGCAGTTCTTAAACAAGAGATATATGCATGTCTGTCACTAGTGGACACTGCAGGGGAAGGGCTCCAGATTAGTTTGATTGTGCGCTCCATCTTGTACCTTCTACAGTTGGGTGATTGTTGGGATACAGTAGATGATAATCTCTGTCCACTCAGGCCTTAGTAATCGTCTTTTCCTTTTTCTCCTCTGTAAAATGGTGAGACCAACATCTAGAGTTTGGAAACCTTTCCAAAGTGAAATTTCTGCTGCGAGCAAAGCAAAGAAATATTCTTTTCCAAATGTTACAATTATGACAAAACACATCCTGGCATACAAGAGGTGTCCTAAAGACATGAAAAATACTTTATGGAATGAAATGATGAGTACCAGAATGAAAATGCAAGTAGCTTTTCACTTTAGAGTTCTGACTCCAGAAGCACTGGGGAAGATTTACTAAAACTGGTGCACACAGAATCTGATGCAGCTGTGCATAGCAGGGATGTGCAGCCAGGGGAGGCAGGTGAGACAGGTGAGGCAGAGCTTTGAGGGTTGTCGCTTGGCGACCTGGGGTCACAGAGTGGATAGGTAGCTGAAGTCCTACCCCACCACTGGTCAAAATGTGGGGCTCCTACGACCTATGGTTCTGGAGATATGGGGATCCTTGTGCAGCCTGTCAGACGCTACATAGAGAGTGGCCAGTTTAAATACAAGCTGGTACACTCTGTTTGCAGCAGACTGAGAGGATGAGCTCACAGTGACTCTCCTCACTTCTTGTCAGAGGCACTGGGCTCACTAGACAGCTTGGAGTCTTGGACCAATGGTAAAGTACCCAACCTGTCCAATAAAAATGCTGCAGTGGAGGCACACCAGTGTCATAGAAGGGGGCATGTGTCTAAAAGACAAATGCTCCCTTCCAGCCCAGCCCTCTTAACTACAAGGAAAAAACATGGGTTTATGGGTATAAGATTTACCAACAATCCCATGTTTTTCTCACACGGTTAAGAGGGAGAATGAAAATCTTCCTTGTTTTAATCAAGCTAAATCATATATTATTATGCTATATGTTATAGCTGTTATAGCCTCATATCAATAGGAGGAACAGTTCCCCAAGGGCAAGATAAAGGTGAGCAAAGGGGCACATCCAGCCTGAAGGCCCCAGTTTGGAGACCACTGGTTTGTGGTTACCATAAACATAATTGCTAATTGTTTTAATAATACATGCCTGTTGTAAATGAATTATTTTTGTGGCAATAGGGTAGATTTACTAAAACTGGAACACTCATAATCTGGTGCAACTGTGCATGGTAGCCAATCAGCTTCTAGCTTCAGCTTGTTCGACTAAACTTTAGCAATAAAACCTGGAAGCTGGATGGTTTCGATGCAGAGCTGCACCAGATTTTGCAAATAGAAAAATATATAGGGCGCACAGGACTGACGTAGTCTAAATAATGTCTCTATATAAAAGGGGCAGTCCAAAATAACATGGGGGTGCTGGTGAAGATGATGAAAGTTGTAGGATGATAATCTTCAGCACAAAGGGCTGCAACTTAAAAGACTGAAGCAGGATCTATAGGAACACAAAAAACAAACAAAGGCGCCTCTAAGTGCAGAAGAAGAACAAGTTTAATGCCCCAACTGGGTTCAAAAACACTTACAAGATGGAAGGTGTAATCAGGCACATCATAAGTAGGGCTGCATTGGAAGGGGTCACGGTGGGAGGAAGCCTTCAGAGGGGATGGATGTAGTCACTAGCAGCAGCAGGGTGAAACACAGGGAGCCACTGTGAAGCCGGCGTCGTCAGCATGGAGAGACGGCGTACCCGTAAGTGATGTCATCCACTGAGCGGCTCCGTAACCAGCCTGAACCGCAAGCACACAGCCAGAAGGGGGATGTGATGTCATCAATGAGGGACGCGTTTCGGAACCGTCAATCGTTCCTTTTTCAACCTATGGCTAATAGTCTCTGCTGCTGCTCTGAATGAAATACAGCAGATCCTGAATGAAAGGTCAAGTGGTTCAATTCTGTCACTACTTCCTGGAAACTCCCCTTTGAAGGATCTTTGAGTCCTCCAATCAGGATTTCTGACCCAGCTAGCAGAACAGGAAGTGCCTGCCTGTCAGTGTTACCTCAGCCTCGTATCTCTCACCTCTCCTGGTCACTAGCATGGCTGTGGTGCTCTCTGGTGTCTCCCCTGCTTGCACTCAGCTCTAGCAGATCCCTCCTGTCTTCTCCCCAGACTACAGAGCTAGTGACCAGGAGAGGTGAGAGATACGGGGCTGAGGTAACACTGACAGGCAGGCACTTCCTGTTCTGCTAGCTGGGTCAGAAATCCTGATTGGAGGACTCAAAGATCCTTCAAAGGGGAGTTTCCAGGAAGTAGTGACAGAATTGAACCACTTGACCTTTCATTCAGGATCTGCTGTATTTCATTCAGAGCAGCAGCAGAGACTATTAGCCATAGGTTGAAAAAGGAACGATTGACGGTTCCGAAACGCGTCCCTCATTGATGACATCACATCCCCCTTCTGGCTGTGTGCTTGCGGTTCAGGCTGGTTACGGAGCCGCTCAGTGGATGACATCACTTCCGGGTACGCCGTCTCTCCATGCTGACGACGCCGGCTTCACAGCGGCTCCCTGTGTTTCACCCTGCTGCTGCTAGTGACTACATCCATCCCCTCTGAAGGCTTCCTCCCACCGTCACCCCTTCCAATGCAGCCCTACTTATGATGTGCCTGATTACACCTTCCATCTTGTAAGTGTTTTTGAACCCAGTTGGGGCATTAAACTTGTTCTTCTTCTGCACTTAGAGGCGCCTTTGTTTGTTTTTTGTGTTCCTACCAGATTTTGCACACTTTAGTGTTAGTAAATAACCCCCCAATATGTCACGAAAAAGTGTTGACTGTAACATTTTTAATAGCTGCTCAAAAAACTAGTTTTTGACATGGAAGCACTTTAAAGTGTCTCTAGCATCAGATATTTCTTTAATGCAGATACAGTACCTGCATGGTACACACTAAAGTAGAACTATATGCACAACGTTTTCATTTTAGAAGGGAGGGTTATAACCCCTGGACCACTACTTATTTAACACATGCATTTATTTATTTATTTCCTTTAGTGAATTGACTTTAATGCCGTTTTATGCAGTATTTACAACGCACTTTTGGAATTTGAAGTGAATACCGCATAAGGTGATAGTAATCTGACATTTTAGCATCGCATGAGATATTTAGGAAAAATGAGCGAGATCACCTAAATACCGCATGCCATGTGCTTTAGTAAATTGCAGCTTACCGATACTTGGGATGGCTGCATTCGTTTTCATTTTAGGCTTTTTTTCTTTTATCTCATCTGGTGATCTGGCCAGTAAGTCTTTTGTTTTTCAACAGAACAAGCAGTCCTGCAGATGTAGCAGTTAATGGATTGAGACAAACTATTTAACACTGACAGGGGTGTTTACAATGGTCATCTTTAATTTAATTATGTAAAAACTTTGTCCCAAAAGGAACAAAACAGTTTGCTGTAACTGCTCATAAAATGTTAGCTAGAGTTTGGCTTCAATTTGTTAATTTGGTAATCAAAATCGGCTAGTCCATCTAACACTCTCCTTTCTCCTTTCCTCGCAAAAGAGAAACATTAGGACAGCAACATTGTCAGTCGGGGGGACTGGCAATGTTGCTGTCTCAATGTGTCTCTTTTGCTCCTTCATCTAGAGCTCTTTCATCTAGAGCGGAGACACATGAATACAGGAGGTGTGTTACTGGCCAGATCATCAGGTAAAAACAGGATGAAAAAGCCTACAAAAAAGAAAATGAATGCGGCCACTGTGTCTAATGATTGGTAAGCTGCAATATATTACATTTTTGGTTTTGGCTTTAATACCGCTTTAACATCTGTGCTGTAAAAGCCTGACCATGTTTAGTTTGTCACACTACATTACTTCTTGCTTATTACTGAGATGTGTATTTGGTTGCTCCACTTACTTCTATTTTAGGACATATAGGGGAGGATTTACTAAAACTAGAACACACAGAATCTGGTGTAGCTGTTTATGGTCGCCAATTAGCTTCTAACTTCAGCTTGTTCAATTAAGCTTTAAAGATTAAACCTGGAAGCTGATTGGTTTCTATCAGGGCCGATCCCGGATGGGGTGCATGGGGTGCAGTGCACCCAGGCGCCAGAGAGGTGGGGGTGCTGAAGCGCCAAAGTGCTCCACTCCCTCCTCCTCCTCTCTGTGTCCAGAGGCGGCTCCCTCCACAGGTCACAGCCGCTGCTGTAGTTTTCGAGGCTCAAGCCCGCCCCCCTCCCTCCTCCTATCAGAGAAGGAGAGCAGCGCCAGAGATCAGAGCGGCTGGTCTCTGTGTGGAGAGAGACCAGCCGTGCAGTGACATCACTGGGGCGGGGGGCGATCCGTGCCTGACGTGTTCTCCTCTTCTGTCTATCACTCCCGCTCAAGCCTGTCTCTATCTGCTCTCCACCCGTGCGGCGCGGCTGCACACTGTCCTCTCCTCTCCAGCTGCCTCCGGGTGTTTTAATGTATGCTAATGGAGGGGGGGGTCTCTACTAATAGAGGGGGGTCTGTCCTAAGGGAGTCTGTACAAATGGAGGGGGGGTCTGTACTAATGGAGGGGGGTTTGTCCTGGGGGTCTGTACTAATGGAGGGGGGGTTCCTGGGGGGGTCTGTACTAATGAAGAGGGTGGGCGGTTCGTCCTGGGGGGTCTGTACTAATGGAGGGGGGTTGTCCTGGGGGGTCTGTACTGATGGAGGGGGGCTTTGTCCTGGGGGGGTCTGTACTAATGGAGGGGGGGTCTGTACTAATGGAGGGGGGTTTGTCCTGGGGAGGTCTGTACTAATGGAGGGGGGTTTGTCCTGGGGGGTTTGTACTAATGGAGGGGGGCTTTGTCCTGGGGGGTCTGTACTAATGGAGGGGGGTCTGTCCTAAGGGGGTCTGTACTAATGGAGAGGGGTTTGTCCTGGGGGAGTCTGTACTAATGGAGGGGGGGTTTCCTGGGGGATCTGTACTAATGGAGGGGGGGTTTCCTGGGGGGTCTGTACTAATGGAGAGGGGGGCGATTTGTCCTGGGGGTCTGTACTAATAGAGAGGGGGGTTGTCCTAGGGGTCTGTACTAATGGAGGGGGGGTTGTCCTGGGGGGTCTGTACTAATGGAGGGGGGTTTGTCCTGAGGGGGTCTGTACTAATGGAGGGTGGGCGGTTTGTCCTGGGGGTCTGTACTAATGGAGGGGGTTTGTCCTGGGGGGGTCTGTACTAATGGAGTGGGGGCTTTGTCCTGGGGGGTCTGTACTAATGGAGGGGGGTTGTCCTGGGGGGGTCTGTACTAATGGAGGGGGGGTTGTCCTGGGGGGGTCTGTACTAATGAAGGGGGTTTGTCCTGGGGGGGTCTGTAGTAATGGAGAGGGGTTTGTCCTGGGGGTCTGAAAGTTTTGCCTGGATCAACCGAATTTAATTAATCAATAGTTGGCCTTTTTCCTGGTGAGTATAAATCAATCATGCAGACAGGTCTGAATGCAGTTCAAGTTGCCCTATAGCCATATAAGAAAAAAACAGGGAAAGGATTCCCTAAAGAGGGTCAACAAAGAACACTTTTGAAAATACAAACCAGCTTTATTATTTACCAAAAAGATAAAAACCAAATTGAAATTGCAAACAATGAAAGATAAGCAATGTGGGCAGACGGCTACCACAAACCAATTAAAAATTGGACAACGTTGTCACAGGGGGTTATAAAAACAGATGGGAGCCGCGGCATACATCCACTCAACGTATCAATCAATACATCATACATACAGATAGAAGTAATTAGAGTAGGTAAAGTCCATGTTGATTGGTATTAATTTCAGGTATAGAGTTATCCTATAGGAGAGTATCCAACATACCACGGACAGTTCTTATACCAACAGTATGATGAGGAAATAGAGTGGGTGCACGGTCTGGCCGTAAGGTCTGGATGTAGTATAGTCCAATGTGGAGAAACCAGACTAGTTACAAGTTGAATCACAAATATGGTAAGTTATCAACCAGCTGTTTAGTCAGACTGCGTAGCGAACCGTTTCAGGCTACAGCATTTAGGGGATGTAGATTATTCTACTAAAGCAGTATAATGATTATCCATAGAGACAACAATAGAGGGATGCAGAAAAAATCGACATACGTTTGGAAGCGCTGAATGGAGTAGGGAAGTCTCACCAATCACACTGTCCTCGTCGTCTAATAATAGCAGTCCTTCGTTCCGGGTCTCTGTGTGGATAAATGCCGCTTGCAAGCCGCTTGTAAGCTCAGATGGATTGCAGTCTGAGTGAGGAGCCGTCCGTAGCCGAGAAGCCTCTGTGAGGCGGTTTTTTCTATACAATGCGTGGCTGAGCGGGGAGGCTGCGATCAGCTGGTAGATATTAGTGAAGACGAAAAGCCAGATCGAATAGCGCGCGGCTCCCGGTGACGTGCTGACGTCACACAGCTGACGCGTTTCACCAGCCAATGGACGCTGGTTTCTTCAGAGCAAGGAGGAGACATTTGTGACAGGCTTAAATAGAGATTTATAGGGTGCAATTGCTTGCGCACAACCACTAGATGTCACTAAGAACTTCTCTTGTGTAAAACAGACAGCAATCAAGCAACATACACTCTAAGTATATTGATGAGGCAGTAGAAATAACAATCGATGAGTAGGGAGAGAGGATATGATGGGGAAGGGGAAGAATGGGAAGGGGAGGGGGGCAAGGAGAAAAGGAAAGGGGAGGAAGGAGTCATTGCAGGAATACAGATCTGGGTGCTACCCAGCGGAGTCACCACGGGCTATTCAGAGTGAGCTGACTCCTGATTAGAGGAACCATTGCTGTATCGCTGGGCCAGGTGAGAGGGCCGATCGGCCATTATCTACTAACGTCCATAGGAACTGCAGTCTCTGACCATCTCCTGTATTATATCTGCAATCTCTGACCATCTCCTGTATCATGTCTGCAGCCGCTGACCATCTCTGGTATCATGTCTGCAGTCGCTGACCATCTCTTGTATCATGTCTGCAGTCTCTGACCATCTTTTCTATCATGTCTGCAGTCTCTGACCATCTCTTGTATCATGTCTGCAGTCTCTGACCATCTCTTGTATCATGTCTGCAGTCTCTGACCAGCTTCTGTACAATGTCTGCAGTCTCTGACCGTCTCTTGTACCATGTCTACAGTCTCTGACCGTCTCTTGTATCATGTCTGCAGTCTCTGACCATCTCCTGTACTATGTCTGCAGTCTCTGAACATCTCCTGTACCATGTCTGCAGTCTCTGACCATCTCCTGTACTATGTCTGCAGTCTCTGAACAACTCCTGTACCATGTCTGCAGTCTCTGACCATCTCCTGTACCATGTCTGCAGTCTCTGACCATCTCCTGTATTATGTCTGCAGTCTCTGACCGTCTCTTGTATCATGTCTGCAGTTTCTGACCATCTCCTGTATTATTACTGCAGTCTCTGACCATCTCCTGTATCATGTCTACAGTCTCTGACCGTCTCTTGTATCATGTCTACAGTCTCTGACCTTCTCCTATATTATGTCTGCAGTCTCTGACCATCTCCTGTATTATGTCTGCAGTCTCTGACCATCTCCTGTATTATGTCTGCAGTCTCTGACCATCTCCTGTACTATGATTGCAGTCTCTGACCATCTTTTGTATCATGTCTGCAGTCTCTGACCATATGCTGTATTATGTCTGCAGTCTCTGACCATCTCCTGTACTATGATTGCAGTCTCTGACCATCTCTTGTATCATGTCTTTGACCGTATTATGTCTAGGGGCTCTTTCTAACAGACAACTCTCTGTGTGTGCATCAGAGAGACTCCCCTCCAGGTCTCATTAGTGTACTCTCTTTCTGTATTTTCTTTATTGTTAAGAGATCATAGGAGGATCCCAAGGTAATGAAGACTTCTAAGGGGAGCATCTCTGTGTTTGAGTCGTTGCCATAGAAACATTTGTAAAGGGGAGGGGTTGGTAAGATGACTACGTCCATGTGGGGGCGCCAGAAATATTTCTGCACCCAGACGTCTGTGACCCTAGGATCGGCCCTGGTTTCTATGCAGAGCTGCACTAGATTTTGCACTCTCTAGTTTTAGCAAATCATCCCCATAGCTTGTTTCTGTGTGGTTATTTTATTTTTAGAATTCATACTTCCTGCAGACATTATGGTTTTCAAGAGCTGTGACCATCATTTTGAAAAATGATGTGAACTCTGGATCCATAGTATGCCCTAGTCACAAACTCATGGGAAGCTTTACTACACAAAGCTATACCAGATATTAGCAGGCACTAATAAGCTCTGATCATGCATATAGTTATGGTTACTAAGGAGATCATAGAAACCTCCTACTCCAAAAGTAAAACACAGAGCTAATGGTACAATGGTTTAGTGGAAAACTAACTGCAAACAATCACACCTGGCCACCACCCTTGTAAAGGATTGTACCGTGTAGGCCATTTCCTTGACTATTGGGGTATTCCACTTTACCCAACAGCTTGAGATGCTCAACACTGAGCTGTACTGTTTACAGCAAATTCTACACTTTCTACTTTCTCTTCAGTGGACTACCAATAACATAACATTGAGAGCCGCTTATGAAAACTGGTGTTTCTATCTTGCTGGTACCTAGTAGCTGATCACCTCTCAAAGATTTTCCCTGGTTCCTCCTCTCTCTGTTTTGGGGGCTGTGGGCAGGTGGGAACAATGTTCCACATGTGGTGGACATGTTCAGAGGTCAAATGGTTTTGGATGTTCACACCCTCATTTACTCGATTACAATGGTGAACATTGTTAAAAACCCTAGGGTTGCCCTTTTTAACCACTTGGCTACTGGGCACTTTCACCTCCTTCCTGCCCAGGCCAATTTCTAGCTTTCAGCTCTGTCACAATTTGAATGACAATTGCGCAGTCATACAACACTGTACCATTATGAACGTTTTATCATTTTTTTCACACGAATAGCGCTTTCTTTTGGTGGTATATAATCATCACTTGTTTTTTTATTTTTTGCTAAACAAACAAAATCATTTTGAAAAAATTTTTTTTTCATAGTGTGTTATAAAATTTAGCAAATAGGTAAATTTTCTCCTGCAGTGATAGGCTGCAGTGATGGGCACTGATGAGGTGGCACTGATGGACACTATTAGATGGCACTGATGGGCAGTGATGAGGTGGCACTGGTGTGCCCTGAAGAGGCTGCAATGACAGGCGGCACTGATGGGCACTGCTAGGCGGCACTGAAGGGCACTGATACAGTAGGTGGCACTGATAGGCGGCACTAACAGGTGGTGCTGATGGGCACTGATAGGTGACACTGATGGACATTGATAGGCACTGGTAGTTGACGCTGATGGGGCACTTATAGGAAGCACTGGTAGGTCACACTAGGGCGCCCCCTCCCCCAAAGCACCCACCCCCATGTTGAGGGCATGCGGCCTGGTACGGTTCAGGAGAGGGGCTGCTCGCTCATCCCCACCCCCTTTCCTGACCGGCCGGGCTGCGTGCTCGGATAAGGGTCTGGTATGGATTTTGGGGCGGCCCCCATGCCGTTTTTTTGGCGTAGGGGGTTCCCCTTAAAATCCATACCAGACCTAAGGGCCCGGTATGCCCCCAGAGGGGAATTCCCTCTCGCGCTTGCCACAGTAGGAAAATGTGTTTTTCCGATTGCAGCCAGCGCGAGGTGTACAGTACCCTGTCGCCGAGAACCGGCGCGATGGGTTCACGCTGGAAACATTCTCGCGGCCGCGTACTGTAGTTTGTACAAAAGTCCGATGCCTTTGTGTACACACGATCGGACTTTGCTCCATCAGACTTTTGTTGCCGGAAAGTTTGTCCGTTCGCACAGCCAACAAAAGTCCGATGGAAACAGAAAAAGTTTGTCCGATGGAGCGTACACACGGTCGGATGTTGCTCCAAAACAGCTAATTTGCATGTTTGTTGTCAAAAAGTCCGATCGTGTGCCAGGGGTAGTCACCAGTGGTCCTTAGTGAAGTAGGCAGGCTGTGCGGCAGCTGGTGAGCAAAAAACTGAAGCAGGCTGGTACTGGCAACAGCAGGTAGGAAAGGCATATACTGGTAGCAGACAGTGGATAAGCAGACACAGCCGGATGGCAGGCAGATCCTGATGACAATAGGAGAAATAGCAGAGTTAGGCAAGTCAGGTCATAGCCTGGCAAGACAGATCAGGTACAGAGGCGGAGGAAAAAGCATGGACAAGGTACTACCCGGGTCAGGAGCCGATCAGTGGAGCAGAAGCAAAGCCGAGGTCAGTACAGGCCGAGTTCAGAAAGTAGTCAAGATGAGCCGGTTCAGCAACTGAAGTCAGAATACAGGATCATAGTTTCTCAGAACACACCAAAGGCTGAAGACAATGCAGCAATGAACCTGAGCACTGACTCCGTTTAAATAGCCCATTTGGTGCCATAACCTATCATGGGTGCACGTGTATGTGCACAGATGCACGTATCTGTGCGCATACATGCATTAACATGCGCATGCGCATGAGCATGTGCCCAATTCCTACATCCACGAGAAAGAATGTGGTTTAGCCTGTGAAGATGCATGGAAGTCCACCCAGAGGAGTCATCTTGCCCATGCTGACATCCAGAAACAGATCATGTATGCAAACTAGCATAAGGGCAGCACAGCAAGGTAAGCCATAAAGCGGAATGTCAGTAAGCCAGTATGAAGAAGCAGATAGTCATCATAGCTGCAGCAGCAGGACAGGAGTAGAGGGCAGTAGCAGATTAAGCAAATACACACTTCAATGCAACACCATATATCGTCCTGTCACCCTCCTACTTAACAACCCTGTTAGGTCTCATCATCTATAGCAATGGTATAATTTTTCAGAGGGATACTCTTACTGCTCCACGTAAATGCCTGTCAGTTGTGGAGGCCAGGTAAGCCCTATTACCGAGCTCCCCTGCAGCTAGTGATCTACTGTACAAAGGTTATCCCCGCACTAGTGTAGGTCTCACCAGGTATGAAGCTGATCTTACTCTCCAGAGATGAGAGGCTCCAGGTGCTGGCTCATGCTAGTAGAGACTATGTGCAAATGAGAAGATCCGGACAGCCGCACTCCAGGAAGTAATAATCCAAGTTTCTTTATTATAAAATCAGGAACACATCAGATACAGGACATCATGGACAGAGTGTACAGATCATAGGCTAACGCGTTTCACACACTGATAAAAAAAAAAAATTATGACCTACTATTATCAATTTATGTTTCCACTATAACACTCACATTCACTCTTCTGTTTCTTCACTTCAAAAATGTATTTCCATACATTTTTTATAACTTAATTTTGGAATCTTTATTTCAAAATTTTCATTGTTCTACATCACAAACAACCATTTATGTATATTTTTTCACAGCAAACAACTTTGACACCTTTACATTTATCTCTACTGCTCACACATATATACTTTAGTGACTTTCAAGACTTAAATGCTTACCCACACTCACACTCCCCACAGCTGATTTTCAGCTGTTTCGTGTGTTTGCATTGATTACTTGGTCACGTGATCAATAATAGCTTGTATATATGTGGTCTGATTTTCTACTATCATTAGCTATGAGTAAGCACTTGGACAAGTGTGAAACGCGTTAGCCTATGATCTGTACACTCTGTCCATGATGTCCTGTATCTGATGTGTTCCTGATTTTATAATAAAGAAACTTGGATTATTACTTCCTGGAGTGCGGCTGTCCGGATCTTCTCGTTTGCATATAGTGATCTACTGTAGCTCTTGTTCCTGGCATGTCATTCCCTGCTACATCAGTGGCTGTCTGGCGGCATGATGGAAAGGAAACCTAGGAGCCCAGACATGATGATGTCACACGTCAATGTAATTTACCCGCCCTGTGCTGCGGTCTTTGTCATTTTTTATTATTCTAGAAATTACTTGTTACACCTACTCCAAGATCTTGGTAACATAACTGCAAGCCTCTAATTGCTATAGCCTAGATGAACTTTTACTGTATGTGCTATCATCCACTACTGCCCATAAGTAGCATGTCAACATTTTGAGATGTAGATGAATCTAAATATTCTTTGACATACAGTCAGGTCCATAAATATTGGGACATCAACACAATTCTAATCTTTTTGGCTCTATACACCACCACAATGGATTTGAAATAAAACGAACAAGATGTCCTTTAACTGCAGACTTTCAGCTTTAATTTGAGGGTATTTACATCCAAATCAGGTGAACGGTGTAGGAATTACAACAGTTTGTATATGTGCCTGACACTTTTTAAGGGACCAAAAGTAATGGGACAATTGGCTGCTCAGCTGTTCCATGGCCAGCTGTGTGTTATTCCCTCATTATTCCATTTACAAGCAGCAGATACAAGGTCCAGAGTTCATTTCAAGTGTGCTATTTGCATTTGGAATTTGTTGCTGTCAACTGTCAATATGAGATCCAAAGAGCTGTCACTATCAGTGAAGCAAGCCATCATTAGGCTAAAAAAACAAAACAAACCCATCAGAGGGATAGCAAAAACATTAGGTGTGGCCAAATCAACTGTTTGGAACATCCTTAAAAAGAAAGAACGCACCGGTGATCTCAGCAACACCAAAAGACCCGGAAGACCACGAAAAACAACTGTGGTGGATGACTGAAGAATTCTTTCACAAAAGTTGGCCAGAACAAGAACACTCTCCAGGAGGTAGGTGTATGTGTGTCAAAGTTAACAATCAAGAGAAGACTTCACCAGAGTGAATACAGAGGGTTCACCACAAGATGTAAACCATTGGTGAGCCTCAAAAACAGGAAGGCCAGATTAAAGTTTGCCAAACAACATCTAAAAAAGCCTTCACAGTCCGGAACAACATCCTATGGACAGATGAGACCAAGATCAACTTGTAAATTAAAAGAAGAAAACTGCGCTAGAAACCTAAACGTGAAGCTGCAGCTATAAGTGAACTACACAAATAAAGCAAATATATAAAAAAGCCGCGCATAAAAAATGATCAATCTAATAAATTGTGAAATAGTCCTTGTGATTAAATGTCCAACACCAAAATAAGGTGAACACAAATTAAATGGTGAAAAATTTTGTTTTCATAGTAACATAGCGTAATACTGACATTCTGACTTCTCCTTTGTATAGCCTTTCTCTAGGAACCTGTCGGTGAGAATGTTACTCTGTGCCAGGAACGTATCAGGGTCCGAGCAATTCCTATGTAATCTCATGTATTGGCTTTTAGGTATTGAATTCAGCCATGGCCTATGATGACAGCTCTGCAATGAGATGTAGGACTTGCGATCGGTATCCTTAAAAAAAGTGGATGTGGACAAGACACCCCCTTCGATGGTCAAAGTAAGATCCAGAAAGTGTATCTGAGTTTGACTCATCTCGAAATTCAGGTGAATCCCTTGATCGTTTACATTGAGAGAGGACATGAACTCATGAAGCTGCTGGCCATCACCATCCCATAGGAGGAGGATATCATCTATATATCTAGCCCACAGGATAAGATGGGGGCTCCTGTGAGCGTAGATGACATCCTCCTCCCACTTGGCCATAAAAAGATTGGCCAAGCTGGGGGCATATTTCGCCCCCATAGCAACGCCCCGACTTTGACGATAGAACTTATTTGAAAACCAAAAATAATTATGAGAGGCGGCATAGCCAAGAAGCTCCATAATAAAAGAAATCTGGCTTACAGGAAGACCAGAATCCTTAACAAGAGCTCCCTCTACTGCATCCAGACCCCTGTTATGAGGAATGATAGTATATAAGGAGGTGACATCCGCGGTCACCATCCATATACCTGGCCTGATGTTTATATCCGAAAGGAGGTTCAGTACATGCCTTGTATCCTTGATATGCGAAGGCATCCTCTGAACCAGGGGCTGAAGATAGAAATCAATGTATCTGCCCACCCGGGAAGTGATTGAATCAATGCCACTCACAATAGGGCATCCCGGGGGGGCAGATAGGGTCTTTGTGGACTTTCGGCAAATAGTATATAGCTGGTGTCCTAGGAGCTTTGGGAATTAAAAATAAGCTCTCTTTGTCTTTCAAAATGCCCATTGAAGAGCCCTTGGATATAATTTTCTTAAGCTCCCTTAACCACTTCAATACCAGGCACTTAGACACCTTCCCGCCCACGTCAATTTTCAGCTTTCAGCGCTGTCGCAATTTGAATGACAATTGCGCGGTCATGCTACACTGTACCCAAACAAATTTTTTATCATTTTGTTCACACAAATAGAGCTTTCTTTTGGTGGTATTTGATCACCTCTGCGGTTTTTATTTTTTGCGCAACAAATAAAAAAAGACCGAAAATTTTGAAAAAAAACAAGTTTTTCTTTGTTTCTGTTAAAACTTTTTGTAAATAAGTACGTTTTCTTCTTCAATGATGGGCACTGATATGGCTGCACTGACGGGCACTGATACGGCAGCACTGATGGGCACCGATGAGGTGGCACCAATGAGGTGGCACTGATGAGGTGGCACTGACGGGCACTGATGATGGGCACTGATAGGCGGCACTGATGGGCACTGATAGGTGGCACTGATGGGCACTGATAGGTGGTACTGGTATGTGGCACTGATGGGCACTCATAGGTGGCACGGATGGGCACTTATAGGCGGCACTGATGGGCACTCGTAGGTGACATTGATGGGCACTCATAGGTGGCATTGATGGGCACTCGTAGGTGGCATTGATGGTTACTTATGGGTGGCACTTATAGTTGGCACAGATGGGCATGGATGGGCACTGATAGATGGGCACTGATGGGCACTGATAGGTGGCATGAATGGACACTGATGGGTGGCACTGATGGCACTGCTTGTTTGCAGTGATGCCCCTAAGGGTGGCATTGCTGGGCATCACTGCAACATAATGGTGCCAATCAGTGCCCATTTGTGGGCACTGATTGGCACAGATTTGGCACACTGGGCACATGTGGATGGCCATGGGGTACATACCTGGCCATCCACATGTTGCCCCTTCCCTGGTGGTCCTAGTGGCGATCCCTGGTGGTCCAGTGTGGTGATCTGCGGGGGGGCTGCGCTGATAAACAATCAGCGCAGACTCCCCCTGACGGGAGAGCCGCCGATCGGCTCTCCTCTACTTGCGTCTGTCAGACGTGAGTGAGGAAGAGCCGATCAACAGCTCTTCCTATTGACAGCGTGATCAGCCGGAGACTGACACACCGCTCCACCGATCGCCACGATGCGCGCCCCCGGGGGCGCGCTGCGGCATGTTATCCTGCTGGACGTCATATGACGTCCAGTCAGGATAACAGAACCACTTCCGCTATAGGGCGGGCGGGAAGTGGCTAAATAACCATTCTTAGGAATGGAACAATTCGTGCACTCGGGGTTGGCCAATGCATCCTTTTTTAATCCCCCTGGAGTACTTGCCCCTACACTGAAAGTGTTTAGAGATGTTATTTTACGTGATCTTGAGATGTTGGAAATAAAAAAAGCTAAGAATTCCAAGATCATTCAGGAAGGTTTGGATTCTTTGTGTAAAAACAAAGACCTTGTTATCTGTCCCGCTGACAAGGGGGGGGGATTGTGGTGCTTGATCGCAAGGATTACATGGCAGAAATGGCTAGGATCCTTAGTGATACTGATACCTATACCCCCCTCCCCTCTGACCCTAAGAATGGTTATTTAAGGGAGCTTAAGAAAATTATATCCAAGGGTTCTTCAATGGGCATTTTGAAAGACAAAGAGAGCTTATTTTTAATTCCCAATGCTCCTAGGACACCAACTATATACTATTTGCCGAAAGTCCACAAAGACCCTATCTGCCCCCCGGACGCCCTATTGTGAGTGGCATTGATTCAATCACTTCCCGGGTGGGCAGATACATTGATTTCTATCTTCAGCCCCTGGTTCAGAGGATGCCTTCATATATCAAGGATACAAGGCATGTACTGAACCTCCTTTCGGATATAAACATCAGGCCAGGTATATGGATGGTGACCGCGGATGTCACCTCCTTATATACTATCATTCCTCATAACATGGGTCTGGATGCAGTAGAGGGAGCTCTTGTTAAGGATTCTGGTCTTCCTGTAAGCCAGATTTCTTTTATTATGGAGCTTCTTGGCTATGCCGCCTCTCATAATTATTTTTGGTTTTCAAATAAGTTCTATCATCAAAGTCAGGGCGTTGCTATGGGGGCGAAATATGCCCCCAGCTTGGCCAATCTTTTTATGACCAAGTGGGAGGAGGATGTCATCTACGCTCACAGGAGCCCCCATCTTATCCTGTGGGCTAGATATATAGATGACATCCTCCTCCTATGGGATGGTGATGGCCAGCAGCTTCATGAGTTCATGTCCTCTCTCAATGTAAACGATCGAGGGATTCACCTGAATTTCGAGATGAGTCAAACTCAGATACACTTTCTGGATCTTACTTTGACCATCGAAGGGGGTGTCTTGTCCACATCCACTTTTTTTAAGGATACCGATCGCAATTCCTACATCTCATTGCAGAGCTGTCATCACAGGCCATGGCTGAATTCAATACCTAAAAGCCAATACATGAGATTACGTAGGAATTGCTCGGACCCTGATACGTTCCTGGCACAGAGTAACATTCTCACCGACAGGTTCCTAGAGAAAGGCTATACCAAGGAGAAGTTGTTGCCTGTGCTTAAAGAAGTATGCGATATAGACAGGGGAGTTTTGTTGCGGGACAAGTCACAGACCAACAATTTAGGCCAAGATTTTGGAGTACCCTTTGTCACCACCTATTCTCTTCAACACAAGAAAGTGAGACAACTGGTCTCCAAACATTGGCATATTATCACCAATGATAGGATTTTGAACCCAGTTTTGCCATCTAAACTGCAAATAGTGTTTAGAGGGGCTCCTTCTTTTAGAAATAGGTTGGCTTCCAACATATTGGATCCTCCGGTTAACAAGACCACGTTTTTTGATCAGTTAACTGGTTTCTATAAATGTAACAAATGTTGTGTTTTTTCTTTTAACAACTGCCCTAGTAGGAGGACCCAGTCTTTTGTTTCGACTAGTACAAGACAGATCCATTCTATTAACCCATTCATCACTTGTTCCACCTTTGGGGTGGTCTATTTATTGCAGTGCCCTTGTGGCTTGCAATACATTGGGCGGACCAAACGCCCCCTACAAGTTAGGCTTAATGAACATGTCACTAACATCTTGACTGGATTCAAGAATCACTCAGTCTCCAAACATTACCGTTTGGTACATAATAGGGACCCCTCTAACACCCTCTTTTTAGGGATAGACAGATACAAACCCCATTGGCGTGGTAGCTCCATGGTGCGGGAAATTTCCAGGTCAGAAATGTCCTGGATCCATAGGGTTAAAACCTACACCCCACATGGACTTAACATCGACGTAGATGTCAATGCCTTTATTGACAATTCCTGATTATGATTATTTTTGACATTTAGGTCTGACCAGTACTTTTCTTTTACTATAAATATATTAGTCATAGTTTTGAGGTTTAACATATTTGGAGTATCATGTACTATTAAATTAGATATTTATGGGTTTTTTGGGCCTATTATGATTAGTATATTATTTAAATTTATTGTTGTGATAATAATATGAGCTCTTTTTTTGCCTTATCTAGTTTTACATTCAATATGGGATTTGAGGCCATTAATGTTCATCAACCTTTGGGTTGTTATATAAAATCATTTCTTTGAGGCTGGTTTGATAATTTGACCTTGCCTATAACAAAAGGTGTTTTGGAACCCCTGGAAAGGCTTAATGCGCTCTTTATTATAATCATATTTTTTATATTTTATTATACATTTTTTTAATATTTTTTATTATTTTATGTATTTTTATTTTATATTTACTTTGATTTTCATTTTTATTTCATATTAATTTTTTTCATTATATTTTTCATTATATTTTATATAATTATTGTTATTATTGATAGAGATATTGGACATAAGTATTCATTTTTGAGCCTTCATTGCTGTATTTAGCTGTTAGGGAGAGATATGTAAGGGCTGGTGCGATATTTATACTCCTTTTTGGAGTTACCGGGGCCTCCCTTCCCCCTTTTTCCCTCTCCTAGAACATAAGTAATGTTTGTGCCTGTATTTAAGTTGACGCTTTGTTATTTCCATGGCGGGACTCAGAGTGTTGTTTTCCTCTATGGGAACATACACGAGTTATGCCCATATCCTAGATGGCGCTCTGGGTTTTCCGCAGCGGCACTCAGAGTGAGGCTTGGAGTCTGTATATTTAGTGGTGGTTCAGCACGCTGCCCTTTCCCCATTGAGAACGTCAGCCTATGACGAAACGCATTTGGGAGGGACGTGCTGACGTCACCACGCTGCCTCACAGAGGACAGGAGTTTGTTCGTATGCCGGCCGGCGTTGTGCTTTTTAATCTTGTTACACTGTAAGTGTTATTTCTTATTTTACATAAATAGTTTTTACGTATTACACTATTGTCATCATTTTTCATATATATGCATTGCGGAGCCCGAGTTATGGATGGCTTAATGGATCCTCGCAGCCCTATGTCAGGAAGCCGGTTCTGTGAATAAATCAATCTGCCATATAGAGCCTGCTGTCTGGTAAGCAGGTTTTTTATGCGATCTGCAGCACCTTGGTATTCCTTTCATCTTTTCTGCTGAATAGTTATATGCTCCAATTTACACTAAATCTGGTAAGCGGCCTCAGATCTGCACCCTGGTATTACTTCACCTTTTCTGTTGACTAGATATATGCTCTAATTTAAATTAAATCTGGTAAGCGGCCTCAAATCCCTTTCTTTTTTCCCATCTATCATCTGGTGGTTTATCACATGCCTCTTTGGTTTTATCTCTGGTAAGCGGCTTTTTTGAATGGATTTTTGCACTAGCTCATCATACACAAGATTTTTTTCACTGTTTTGCATGGTTGATGCCACTCACTTCATCATTCCTTTTGTGCCTATGGCACTAGATAATATATGAATTATATGATTTATCACTGATGGAGTGTCACATTTATTTTTATATAAAAAATCTTTTTATAAAAATACCTATTTATGTCAGTATTACCCTATGTTACTTAAAATTTTTTTTGGGTACAACCTTTGTGGATCCAATCTGATCTGTGAGTGAATTCTGTCCAGGACGTATCCGGAAAGGTTCCCCAAAGGCCCAGGCTGGGTTTAAAGTTACCTGTCTTATTTGGCTTGCTATCTGGTAAGCATTTCTTCTAACAGGAAGTGTGATACCTGAACTTTTACCATCAATTATTGATCATTGAAAACAACATTTTTCACCATTTAATTTGTGTTCACCTTATTTTGGTGTTGGACATTTAATCACAAGGACTATTTCACAATTTATTAGATTGATCATTTTTTATGCGCGGCTTTTTTTATATATTTACAAGATCAACTTGTACCAGAGTGATGGGAAGAGAAGAGTATGGAGAAGGAAAAGAACTGTTCATGATCAAAAGCATACCACCTTATCAGTGAAGCATGGTGGTGGTAGTGTCATGGCGTGGGCATGTATGGCTGCCAATGGAACTGGTTCTCTTGTATTTATTGATCATGTGACTGCTGACAAAAACAGCAGGATGAATTCCGAAGTGTTTCAGGCGATATTACCTGCTCATATTGAGCAAAATGCTTCAGAACTCATTGGACGGTGCTTCACAGTGCAGATGGACAATGACCCGAAGCATACTGTGAAAGCAACCAAAGAGTTTTTTAAGGGAAAGAAGTGGAATGTTATGCAATGGCCAAGTCAATCACCTGACCTGAATCCGATTGAGCATGCATTTCACTTGCTGAAGACAAAACTGAAGGAAAAATGCCCCAAGAACAAGCAGGAACTGAAGACAGTTGCAGTAGACGCCTGGTAAAGCATCACCAGGGATGAAACCCAGCGTCTGGTGATGTCTATGCGTTCCAGACCTCAGGCTGTAATTGACTGCAAAGGATTTGCAACCAAGTATTAAAAAGTGAAAGTTTGATGGATGATTGTTAATCTGTCCCATTACTTTTGGTCCCTTAAAAAGTGGGAGGCGCATATACAAACTGTTAATTCCTACACCGTTCACCTGATTTGGATGTAAATACGCTCAAATTAAAGCTGAAAGTCTGCAGTTAAAGTAAATCTTGTTCGTTTCATTTCAAATCCATTGTGGTGGTGTATAGAGCCAAAAAGATTAGAATTGTGTTGATGTCCCAATATTTATGGACCTGACTGTATGTACGATTTGGACATGGCACTTCCCTTTATCCCAATGCCATATACAGTAATCCCACGGTTTCTTGATTTATTTATCATTCATTTGTAGGGCTCATGCACACTTGCATCTCAAAGAAGCTCAAAGAAAACGGCTTCTACAGGCTTTTGAGCATTTTTGAGCTCTTATTTTTTTCTGCCTGGAAACTTCCCTCCATGTTAGTTAATGTGTCCGTGCACACTATGGCTTTTTCAGGAGTTCACAGGCATATGCTCTGACAGGCAGAAACAACCCCCCCCCCACCAAACTCGTGTTTTTTAAGAGGCTCTTTCAAGCAGAAAAGATGCCCAAGTGCCCAAAAACGTGCAAAAAAGCACGAAAAAGCAAAAGAAAAAAAAGATCAAAAAAGCACGCAAAAAGACACAAAAAAAAGGAAAAACAAGCTGAGGGGAGGGTTTGTGAACGCTTATGCTCCAAAGAGCTTGAATGAGCTAAAATAATCTCAATAAAAATGTGCAAAAGAGCACAAAAAAGCACAAGCTTATTTAAGCTTTTAGGCAGAGAAATAAAAGCTTAAATGCCTGTAAAAGCAGCTTTTTTTTGAGCTGCAGTGTTCATGAGCCCATAGATATTGATGGTATTCTTGTTATCAAGTTATCTTACCAAACTTGTCTACTTGTATTTTTCCTGTTCATCGTAAAGCAATTACATTTTCATGAAAAAAAAATTATGAGCAACTACAGTCATCAAGCGAAATTGATGAAACTTCTAATGCTCTAATCCTCCCTCCTAGATTGTAAGCTCTAACGAGCAGGGCCCTCTGATTCCTCCTGTATTGAATTGTATTGTACTTGTACTGTCTGCCCTAATGTTGTAAAGCGCTGCGTAAACTGTCGGCGCTATATAAATCCTGTATAATAATAATAATAATAATGCTGTCTATGAAAGTACTTTGCCTAACCATCTATGTTTGCTGCAAATATTCTGTAGTCAAAACATCCATTCAATTTATTTTAAATGTATCTAAACACACCACTAAAGATATAATAAACATGTTGCAGCTTATCGGTCCTTAGATGTCATGGCTCCATTACTGTAGTTTCCTGTTTTCTTAATTTTCATGTTTCTGCAAATAACACAGTTCCTGTATAGGGTGGTGACACTTATTCACTGTTTTGCTTCTTTGAGGTTCGTGTTGTCACCATAGGACAGGACAAGAGAACATTTCACCATCTCCTCATTTACATGGCATCAGGGGGAAATGTTCTGCAGTCCACAGAGAAGCAACGGTCAGGGCTGTTAACACTGCTTAGGGTTTTTTGAGGCAGTAAGTTGGCAGCTAAAAACAGGATTTTAGAAACATTTCTGGCAGGATCACCATCCAACTTGCAGGCTGGAGGTGTATCTTGAACCAACTGGTGCATCAGGACTGCAGTGCAGGTCAATGACCAAGCTGTGTCCATATCACAAGGCTGATTGAACAGGATCACAAATTATTGCAGTTAATGCAGATGCACAGTATGTATTTCAAATGTGTCTTTAGCAGTTTGCATTGAGCTTAGTCTTAATTTATTTTGCCCTAAAGGCTTGGTGTTACATTGTCTTTACCACACTTTCCATGATGTCACCAGTGTAGCAAAGGGTGAGTGTAGAAGAGGAAGGGTTTTGGCTGGAGGTTGTCAAGAAACATTCACATTAATGAGGCCACAGTGAATCTCTAACAGTTTTCACCACTCAGGGAAAATGAAGCTCCTTCTGTTCATCTACATATTTCCTTTACTCTTTTGCTGCCTTGTCCTACAAAAAGGTAGGAAACTATAAAACTTCCACTATCAAGGATGTGTATTAGGATTATTTATTCTAATTGGGTACTGATAATGGTACCAGGGCACTTAAGTTAGCTAAACAGTAGGGGGGATTATTGTTCTCCTGGGGGTTCCTTTATCATCCATACTGAATGATATTTCACAATTGTCTAGGGGTACCTTAAATTTAATATATACACTGAAGAATCAATATGTTAAGTTTCATTTTTGGGTTTAGATACAGTGTATCTGTAGCCATAGAGCCACAAACAATGCAGATAAATTGCTAATGATTTAATTTTCATCAGCCTGTAGGAACTGTTTTTGTTTTAGGAATCATAGCAAATATGATTTTTCCTGGATCTACTTCTAAAGTGTCTCCTGAAACAGAGAAAACAAAATAAAAATAGTTCACATAAAGATCACATAAGGTAACATTAGATAAAAATATGAGACGTAATATTTGTGTTAAAAAGGAAATTAAAAAAACCCAAAAATAAATAAACCAGCTGCCAGTAGAATGACCAATATATAATAAAACACAAAAAGGATTCACCTTAGGAACAGCCACGGCAGAAGAAAGAGGGACTGTTTAGGGTGCATATATCGATGTGAAAAAGCAAAGCAAATATACCGCGCTGTCTACAAAAAATGTAAGGGAGCAGGGACATTCTGCTGAAGTCACTGTTTTATTTTAAGCGCTCTTTTATCAACCAAAATGTGAGTGTATTTCCTCCTTTTTTTTCAATAAATAACTTCTGATTTAAACAGAATTACACTATGTGCCTACTTTTTCTTCCTTTTCATAAATATATCCCATTGGAGAAACCATCCATGTGGTTTTCTGTCTAAAATTTACCCCATAGAGGTCCACTGTTGGAGTTGGTCTTCTGGCTGGAGGTTGTGTCCATTGTGACAGTTTTCCTTGGGTGTGTAGCCCTACAAGCCTGATTGACCCATTAGGTGTATACCTATTTGGGTTCAGTCGTTCTGTAAGCCTTTTGACTCTCTGGTGGTGGATCACTTATCAGCAAGTTTGGGCACGTTTTTCTATGTCACACTGTTACCCAGTCCAAGTGTCAGCTATTATTGGATATTTATCAATTATTGTTTGGTTCACCTTTCCAAACATTTAGGATCTGTTTCCTTTTTCTTTGGACATTATTATTGGACATTATTCACATAATTCCTATTTGCATATTTGTTGATATGACACTCAGTATATCATTTTTATTTTAGGTATATTACATTTGTATATTTTAGTGTATACTTATGTGTCTTATATGTGTATCTATACACTGTATTGTCTTGAGTTTATTCTCATATCATCTGTGTGCACTTTTTCATATATATGTTTATGTGCACTGTTTTATATATTGTTTTCAGTTCACTTTGAGATTAATTTTGAGCGCTGCACTCATCTTTCACATAGGGTGCATATATCCAATTGAATTGATCAAATAATTTGTAGACATTCATTTATTTTATATACATAAATATGGAAAGTATAGCTTAAAATAAATAGAAAGATACATTTGTAACAGAATACATTTCCATATTGCCTTTACCCATTTTTAATACAATTTGTAGAACATACTGATACTACATACATGCATGTTATTTGTTACGTATACAGTATTACGTATACAGTATATTTCAATGTTGAAAAAAGATCACTGTAGTAAAGGATAGCTGGCAAATTGAGGCTTTTTCAAGCAGCAATGGAAATATGTATCTAAAATATGCAATAATAATTAGTACATGTATTACTAAATTTAGAACGATATACAATGTTGGAATATGAAAACTTCAGCACTAGTTAAGACTTACAAATAGTGTAACAACAGTAGTGAGACTCCTCAACATAAAGGTGCTTATACGTATGTTAATGATGAAACGATATCATGGATTATTAAACAACACATATATAAAGTGCAACAATAAATTTCAGAAGAGCAAATTCAAAAAGTCTTAAAATGTGCAAACAATAATAATACAGATCCTCCACAGTGTAAAATAAAGGCCTCCGCCACAATGATCAAAATAATTCCAAGATGCGGATGTATCACTTCTTTTTCACAGGTGCGATGACTTTTATTATGAATGAGACTCCAATAATCGCCCCAGTGAACCACCACCATCACAATGGAATGCAAGGCTTACTGAAAGGTTGGACCTCGATGCCTAGAGGTCAGTCTAATGCCGTGTACACACGGGCGGACTTTGACGGACTAGGTCTGGCGGCAGAGGCGTCGCCAGGGGGTGGCTATTGGGGCTACAGCCCCGAGCCTGGGGCCAATAGCCCAGAGTCTTTTGTGCCAGTGCAGAATGCAGGGGACAGGGGCGATTGAGCCGTGGTAGCGCTGGCTCCAGCTCCAGCTCCGCCCCCGCCTGACTCTACTTTTGATCACTGGTTGCTATAGCCGCCTAGCGGCTAGCAACCAGTGACGTCACTGCCCACACTGCCCAGCAGTCAAAGCGGAGGAGGATTGCACTTCCTCCTCCTCCGCGATAGTGCTCATGGGGCCTGCAATTTGACCGTCCCTCCGGTGGCGGCATCAGTGCAGAGCAGCAGGGATGGGGATACCTGGGCAGCCGGGAAGAGCCCAGGAGGGAGAGAGAAAAGACACCGCCACCCTGAGCAGCATCCCCAGCGTCTCCCAGAGCCTGCACTCCACCTATCAGCGTGCTGTGACTGGAACAGGAAGAAGGCGGGATCGATCGGCGCTCGAGCGGGCGCCTCTCCTCATCTACTCTGGCAGCCTCACACACCAGCACCACGGCTGAGCTGCTGCTGCAGGACCCGGACACATGAAGTCTGAAGTCTGTTTCCTTCTGGTCAGGTAGGTCAGTCAGTGTGTGTATGTCAGGTACCAGGTCAGTGTATGTAGGTCAGTGTGGGTCAGGTAGGTCAGTGTGGGTCAGGTAGGTCAGTGTATGTCAGGTAGGTCAGTGTATGTAGGTCAGTGTGGGTCAGGTAGATCAGTGTGGGTCAGTCAGGTAGGTCAGTGTATGTAGGTCAGGTAGGTCAGTTTGTGTTGGGTAGGTCAGTGTGTGTCGGGTAGGTCAGTGTGTGTCGGGTAGGTCAGTGTATGTCGGGTAGGTCAGTGTATGTCGGGTAGGTCAGTGTATGACGGTCAGGTAGGTCAGTGTGTGTCGGGTAGGTCAGTGTGTGTCGGGTAGGTCAGTGTATGTCGGGTAGGTCAGTGTATGTCGGGTAGGTCAGTGTATGACGGTCAGGTAGGTCAGTGTATGACGGTCAGGTAGGTCATTGTGTGTCGGGTAGGTCAGTGTATGATGGTCAGGTAGGTCAGTGTGTGTCAGGTAGGTCAGTGTGTGTCGGGTAGGTCAATGTGTGTGGGGTAGATCAGTGTATGTAGGTCAGTGTATGTCAGGTAGGTCAGTGTGTGTATGTCAGGTAGGTCAGTGTGTGTCAGTCAGGTAGGTCAGTGTATGTAGGTCAGGTAGGTCAGTGTATGTAGGTCAGTGTGGGTCAGGTAGGTCAGTGTGGGTCAGTCAGGTAGGTCAGTGTATGTAGGTCAGGTAGGTCAGTGTGTGTCGGGTAGGTCAGTGTATGTCCGGTAGGTCAGTGTATGACGGTCAGGTAGGTCAGTGTGTGTCGGGTAGGTCAGTGTGTGTCGGGTAGGTCAGTGTGTGTCGGGTAGGTCAGTGTATGTCGGGTAGGTCAGTGTATGTCGGGTAGGTCAGTGTATGACGGTCAGGTAGGTCAGTGTGTGTCGGGTAGGTCAGTGTGTGTCGGGTAGGTCAGTGTATGTCGGGTAGGTCAGTGTATGTCGGGTAGGTCAGTGTATGACGGTCAGGTAGGTCAGTGTATGACGGTCAGGTAGGTCATTGTGTGTCGGGTAGGTCAGTGTATGATGGTCAGGTAGGTCAGTGTGTGTCGGGTAGGTCAGTGTGTGTCGGGTAGATCAGTGTATGTAGGTCAGTGTATGTCAGGTAGGTCAGTGTGTATCAGTCAGGTAGGTCAGGGTATGTAGGTCAGGTAGGTCAGTGTATGACGGTTAGGTAGGTCAGTGTATGACGGTCGGGTAGGTCAGTGTGTGTCGGGTAGGTCAGTGTGTGTCGGGTAGGTCAGTGTGGGTCAGGTAGGTCAGTGTATGTAGGTCAGTGTGGGTCAGGTAGGTCAGTGTAGGTCAGTGTATGTAGGTCAGGTAGGTCAGTGTGTGTCAGGTAGGTCAGTGTATGACGGTCAGGTAGGTCAGTGTGTGTCAGGTAGGTCAGTGTGTGTCAGGTAGGTCAGTGTATGTAGGTCAGTGTGTGTCAGGTAGGTCAGTGTATGTCGGGTAGGTCAGTGTATGTGGGTAGGTCAGTGTGGGTCAGTGTGTGTGTAGGTCAGTGTGGGTCAGGTAGGTCAGTGTAGGTCAGTGTATGTAGGTCAGGTAGGTCAGTGTGTGTCGGGTAGGTCAGTGTGTGTAGGTCAGTGTGTGTAGGTCAGTGTGGGTCAGGTAGGTCAGTGTAGGTCAGTGTATGTAGGTCAGGTAGGTCAGTGTGTGTCGGGTAGGTCAGTGTATGTCGGGTAGGTCAGTGTATGACGGTCAGGTAGGTCAGTGTGTGTCGGGTAGGTCAGTGTGTGTCGGGTAGGTCAGTGTATGTGGGTAGGTCAGTGTATGACCACCAGGTATGTCAGTGTGTGTCGGGTAGGTCAATGTATGACGGTCAGGTAGGTCAGTGTATGTAGGTCAGTGTGTATCGGGTAGGTCAGTGTGTGTGTCAGGTAGGTCAGTGTATGTAGGTTAGGTAGGTCAGTTTAGTGGTCAGCATGTGAGCTTACCCCCTGCCACACAACCCCTCCGCCCAACCAAAAAAACCCAGCGCCACTAGAGGCCCCTCCCCCGTCCCGGCCTTGGACTTCGGGCTGAAGCCCCTGGTCTTTTTGCCACCTAGCAACGCCCCTGTCTGGCGGACTTTCCGATGGACTTTCCAATGGACTTTCGAATGAACGGACTTGCCTACACACGATCAACCAAAGTCCAACGGATTCGTATGTGATGACGTACGACCGGACTAAAATAAGGAAGTTCACAGCCAGTAGCCAATAGCTGTCCTAGCGTTGGTTTTTGTCCATCAGACTAGCATACAGACGAGCAAACTTTTCGTCCGGACTTGAGGCCGTCGGACTTTTGGGAAAAAAAATTCAGCTGGAGCCCACACACGGTCGAATTGTCCGATGGAGTCCGGTCCGCCGGACCTAGTCTGTCGAAAAGTCCGCTCGTGTGTACGCGGCATTAGCATGAGTATGGTACAATCCCAATATAGGATTAACAAATGGACCACAGTCACCTCATCTGCTTCTGATGTCACATTTGGCCATCAACAGAAAGATAGTACTCCAATAGTGTGGATCAACCAAGATTTTTTTTCTTGTAAAAACAGTTAGCAAAAAATGCTCATATATATCATGTATATATACAAAAAATTGTATGGTGTTGACAAATAGTAATGAACACCAATGAAATAAAATTTGTAATACTTTTAATGAGAAGTTAAAAATATATAAACAAAACCACTTGGGTCATAAATGATCAATCATCTTTTAAACAGAAATTGTTTTTAAAAGCTGAATATTCGCTTGTGACCATCTGTATCACCAATTGTTGATCATTTATGACCCAAGTAGTTTTGTTTATATACCGGTATTTTCAACTATATTCTCATTAAAAGTATTACAAATTTTATTTAATTGGTTTTCATTACTATTTGTCAGCACCGTTAAATATTTTTTTTTCCTCTCTTCCTTCATACAACTAACTATTTGGGATGAGGTGCTAATCTTTTGGGTGTTCTACCTCAAGACGGACTAACCCCATAAATGTTACAGTATTAAAGGTTATGACAGCATATACAGTTTCCAGGGAAATGATGTCTGATAAGCATAAACGGGGCCGACATGGTCAACTGACCAAAAGAGACAAAAGGACATTGCATAGGATTGTGAACCAGATTTTTGCATGAAGAATGGTATCAGATTCCATTTTCCACCATCAAAGACTTACCGTATATACTCGAGTATAAACTTATTGACCCGAGTATAAGACGAGGGTGAGAAATGCACAGCTACTGTAAGTGGAAAAGAGGGTCAACAATGCCCATTTGCTGCAAACAAAATTTGGGGTCTCTGAACCCAAATGGTCCCGAAATGACATTGCTGCAGATGGACACAGTTGACTGATTTTGGGGCCCTGTATCTCGGGGTCACTTAGCGCTAGGAACCCCAGCTTTGGATATGTTGTGGAACCAGTTCCACTGGGTTTGCACACAAAATTTGGGGTTCCTAGCACAAAGTGGCCCTGAGATACGGGGCCCCAAAGTCGTTTCGGAAAATGAATTTTTTTGCTGCAGAAAAGTGCTTGACTCGAGTATAAGTCGAGGGGGGCACTTTCAGCACAAAAAAATGTGCTGAAAAACTCGACTTATACTCGAGTATATACGATATATTTGTCAGTTCCCAGGAGAATTCAGGCTGTTTTGGAGGCCAAAGGCGGTCCAACACCATATTAGGCAACAATTTCTTTTACCATACCATACTTGTTTTACATCATTTTGCCCAACCACTATGTATGTGTGTGTGGTGGGTGGGGAATCTCCAACCTACAGCTCACTGTCCAAGCAATGACTGATAACTTCTGGGCTTGGATGAACTTGAGTTTGGACCAAGCCTAGGCCTGAACCCAAGCTCATCACACACATATATATATAGATATATATATATATATCTATATATATATATAGATATATCTATATCTATATATATATATCTATATATATCTATATATATAGATATATATATATAGATATATATATATCTATATATATATATATCTATATATATAGATATATATAGATATATATAGATATAGATATATCTATATATATCTATATATATATAGATATATATATAGATATATATATATTTACAGTTGTGCTCATAAGTTTACATACCCTGGCAGAATGTATGATTTCTTGGCCATTTTTCAGAGAATATGAATAATAACACAAAAACTTTTCTTTCACTCATGGTTGAGCCACTCTGGGGAGATCTCAAATGTGCAGTTCATGCAAGACAGCCCAAGAAATTACAGGAACTGGAGGCTTTTTTCTAAGAGGAATGGGCGACTTTACCATCTGAGAAGATAAAGAGTCTCATCCGCAAATACCACAAAAGACTTCAAGCTGTCATTGATGTTAAAGGGGGCAATACACGGTATTAAGAACTGGGGTATGTAAACTTTTGATCAGGGTCATTTGGGTAGTTTCTGTTGTCATTATGATTTAAAAAGAGTAAACACAGTTGACTGATAATAAATGGCTTCAGCCAAACACTAACCATGAGTGAAAGAAAAGTTTTTGTGTTTTCATTCATATTCTCTGAAACATGGCCAAGAAATCATAAATTCTGCCAGGGTATGTAAACTTATGAGCACAACTGTATATATATAGGTTATATTATGTATACATTACATTATGTCATAATGCTGTTATGTACATTACAGATTTTCTATTAATCTATACATTGTGGCTTTTTTCAAATTCTGTTCTTCTGCAACAGATACCCATGTGGAAGAGATGCAGAAAATTAAAGTTGAAGTCGGGGAGTCTGTGATGTTAAGCTGCAGTAAGCTGAAAGACAATATTTTCTCTGCAGAATGGTCCTTGTTCCCTGGGAATGAGAGCCTCACCTCCCACAACCGTTACAAAGATAGATTGGAGTTCACCAACGACAACCTGAATGTCAGTATTAAAAACCTGACAAAGGAAGACTCTGGGCTTTACTGTTGTTCTGTGAAGACTACAAATAAAGAAGTAAAGCATTTGATAATGCTTGTTGTTAAAGAGCCATGTATTTGTAAAGGTAATGTATCATTACTTGATTAGCACCTTTTAATTGAGAAATGAATCCAGTGGATAAATTTGTTGCCAACTGCAATTTTAAGAGATTGAGATGAGATTTGTCATCACAGTGCCCTGTGTATAAAGAACAATAATTTACATTATAATGTGGAACTAGGCGTGCTCTGTGGTAACCAACACATGCTGATGCTGCCATATTTAGTCTTGATATTTAGGTTTTAATTTCCTCTTTTTTTGTGGACTTCAGTTTCTAGACTAAATATCTAATCCGGTCAACTGTAATGGTATTTTCTATCTACAAGGTGGTCCTACATACTGCTTTTTGCTGTTGGGTAGTATTTTTAAAAATAAATCGCGATGCTACAGATTTTCCACTAATTGGTAATGAACAGTAAAGGTGAATTTTACATTCTATAGCCTGCCGTGATTGCAGTGGCGGCCCATGCATTGTGGGCACACGGGCGCGCCCCCCTATCCCTGCCGCCGCCTCTCTATCCATGCGCCCCACCCCTTTCATGAGGCCGGGTGCAAGGATTTCTATGGCGGGGTGTTTTTTTTTTTTTGAAGCACCGAGATTAGAGCCAGAGGCTCTAATAGGCTCTAATAGCCTCTAATAGGCTTCAGAATAGGGTGGGATCGGGGCGCATAGAGTGTGCCCCAATTCCACCCAATTGTGTGACCATAGCGAATTAATTTTCGCTATTTTCATGCTAAACTGCCTCCCCGCCAATCAGGAAGCAGGTCGGTGAGACCTTTTTCCTGATTGGCCAAAGCACCAGGCAATCCTATTGGATGCCTAGCGGCGCTTTGGCAAGCGGAGGAAGAATGAGGAGCAGACACCTCCTCCGCTGCTGCTGCCCGCACTGTGGGGGTGAGTGGAGACATGGCATGATCCTTTCCACAGCACGGTAAGAGCGGACCTCAAGAGGGGGGGCAGGGGGGTTGTGCTGTCAGTGCAGTGAGCCCCGTGCCGGACCTCCCGCGGGGGGGGGGGGATTCTGCCAGTGGAACAAGCTCTGAGCCGGACCTCCCATGGGGGGGGGTGTTGCTGTCAGCTGTAAAATGAGCCCCGAGTCAGACCTCCCACACAGGGGGGGAGGCTATATATACTGATCTGTAATGCTGGGCTATATATACCTATCTGTAATGCTGAGCTATCTACCTTGATCTGTGAGGCTGAGCTATATACTCTGTCCAGTGATTCTGGGGCTGTATACTCTGTCCTGTGATTCTGGGGCTGTATACTCTGTCCTGTGATGCTACACATCACATGTACACAGGCCCCCACTATTCTGCCTAATTGAAGCCGCAGTGGCTGAGCGCATGGAGAGATTTATTGCACTTAGCATGTCTAATCCTTGAATGAGCCATCACGCTTGGTACTTAATTAGTGGGCATTCAGGCAGGATGAAGTGTAGACATGTGCATGATGGAAAAATTTGTTTTGTTTCGTTTGGATTTGTTAATCTAGTTATTTAGTTTAGTTAAACTCAGTTGATTCCTTAAATTCGTATTTGGGATTCGTATTGTGAATTTGTATTCGGAATTCGTTCTATGTATTTTTTCAAATATTCCTATTTTTTTTGCGATTTGAAACGTTCAAGTGGAGCAGTGTTAATTTTGGCACAAATTTTGATTTCGTTTTAGTCATAGTCTTTTGACTAAAATGCCATTTTAGTTTTAGTCATATTTTAGTCATCTGAATTGTTTTAGTCATATTTTAGTGGAGGGAATGATGGAAGTCAGTAGAACTTTAACACATTCACTAAGCTCTGGGGAAAATTCCCCCTGCAAAGAACAACTTCCCTTGCAAGGGGAAAAGCCTATTTGTCTTTAGAACATCTATTCTGCTTCTGAGCTCCATCTAACCCTCTCTTTTTTCAGTTTGCAAGTTTCATTTGGGAAAATCATACCTATGAGTGACCTTGTACCCTATCTCCCACCTCCCTGTTGATTTTTGCACTATAGAGAATTGATAAACATACTGTTAGACCCCTTTCACACCGGAGGCATTTTTTAGGCACTAAAGGGCTAAAAATAGCACCTGTAAAGCGCCTGAAAAATGCCTCCCCTACAGCCCCAGTGTGAAAGCCCGAGTAGAAATAAATATATACGCTGCGCTTTCAAATATACTCTTCACATTATATATATGTGATAACCAAAGTGCAAATATGCATGTGAATCACACACCGTGATACATCCAGTAACTAGTGACTGTAAAAAGTGGCAATAGTGCAACAAATAGTTATGAATACTTAAAGTGGTTGTAAAGGTTCAATTTTTTTTTTTTTTAAATAACCAACATGTTATACTTACCTGCAATGTGCAGTTCGTTTTGCACAGAGTGGCCCCGATCCTGCTGTTCTGGGGTCCCACGGCGGCTGTCTGGGCTCCTCCCCGCTAAAGCTAACTCCCTCTGGGAAGCTCTCTTCCGGGGGGGTTAGCTTGCGGGCGCGCTCTCGAGTCCTGTATCCGGCGTCCATAAGCCGCCAATTACAGGGCTCGGCCCCACCCCCTGGCCCTCGCGTCATTGGAGTTGATTGACAGCAGCGCAAGCCAATGGCTGCACTGCAATTAATCTATCCAATGAAGAGCCGAGAACAGGCAAGAAGACTGGGCCGACATCAAGCACGTTCTCGACATGGGACTTTCAAGGGCTCAGGTACAGTAAATGGGGGAGCTGGGGGGCCTGCAATCGCTGAATGTTTTTCATATAGATTAATAAAAAGTGCTTCTATGTGCATATGTGTCATCCAATTATTTCAAAAGTGTTTCTAAAATCCATGCGATTTGGAAACTACTGTGTAGATAATCAAAAGCAAGCCACAGTGATCACACTCAGGTGCGATTAAATGATTAGGTATTAAACGCTCACCTCTGAGCGTGTGACTTTGCACTTAAGCTTAGTCAATACACGCCTGTGAACCACCTCTGGGGCTCTGCAGTTTTAACCAGACCAGTGCTTTCACACTGGAGCGGTGCACTTGCAGGACGTTAGAAAAAGTCCTGCAAGCAGCACCTTTGAGCGGTTTAGGGGCAGTGTATACACCGCTCCTCCACCGCCCCTGCCCATTGAAATGAATGACGCATTTAACCCTTTCTTCGGCCTCTAGCGGGGGTTAAAAGCGCCCAAAAAGCACCACTAAAACAACTGTAAAGCGCCCCTAAAACTAGCAGCGCTTTACCACTGACACGGCCCACTTGCAGTGTGAAAGGGCTCTTATGCTTTTCTATTATCCTTTGTGTGATTCACAAAATACAATAAATCAATGATTCACCATTTGTATACATTGTAATGCAACTCCTTATACAACTACAGTAAAGAATTATTGAATACTTCACAACTTCACTTCATTTACTAAGCTAAATCGAAAAAAAAAATTGCTAAGTGAACATGCTGTACACTTTTAGTAAATCAACTCTGTTGACTTTACCCCAGGCCAGCACTTACTAGTAGCTGATCTCTCTCTCTCTGCAGATAATAGCTGTATTCTGGATATTCTGTATCTTGTGATGGAGAACCTTCGTATTATCTGCCTCTTTACCTTAAGCATCCTGCTGGGCATTGCAGTAAAGACATCTTGTTGAGGAGAACCTGCTTTCCTGTCCTCCAAGAGTCAAGAATTCTCCATGCAGAGAAAGTGGACGACATACATAGAAAAAAAAAGGAGCAGACCGATAAAGAGCAATGGAAGGAAGAGAATTTGCCTGCATTTCTGTTTTAATGACCTCTGGTCCTGTCTACATTCATTAAAGTGCTGGTCTAAAAAACTCATTCTCTCCCTTGCTTTCTTAAGGCCTGGATTGCTTCTGCAGCCTGAGGGTTTATTCTAATAAAGAAAATTGGTTTAAATTAATAGTTTTAAGTTCATATTTCATTATGACCTCACTGTTCCCTAATAAAGATATCACATAGGGGGTGATTTACGAAAGCCGTGCTCCATCATTTTGTTTTGTGTCGGGGTCAGGGAAGTGGGGTCAAAGGGGGCCCTGTCAGGTGGACTGTACAGGGCCCCATGATTTCTAACAGTGGCCCTAATAAGAGGGATCTCTCTCATCTAATGGAGGTCTCTAAGGAAGGAGGGGGCACTGATAGAAGGGAACTGTGAGCTAATGGGTGCTGATTGCTGATCTAATGGTTGGTGATCATTAGATCAGCAGGCAGCACCCCTCCCCTACAGACCCCTCATTAGATCAGAGTCTCCTTATATCAGCACTAGGGATGAGCTGAACACCCCCCCAGTTCGGTTGGCGGCAGAACATGCGAACAGACCAAAAATTTGTGCGAACGCGCAAACCCTGTTAAAGTCTATGGGACTTGAACGTGAAAAAATCAAAAGTGCTAATTTTAAAGGCTAATATGCAAGTTATTGTCATAAAAAGTGTTTGGGGACCCGGGTCCTGCCCCAGGGGACATGAATCAATGCAAAAAAAGTGTAAAAATGGCCGTTTTTTTGAGAGCAGTGATTTTAATAATGCTTAAAGTGAAACAATTAAAGTGAAATATTCCTTTAAATATTGTGCCTGGGGGGTGTCTATAGTATGCCTGTAAAGCGGCACATTTTTCCAGTGTTTATAACAGTCCCTTCAGAAAATGACATTTCTAAAGGAATAGAAGTAATTTAAAACTGCTTGTGGCTGTAATGTAATGTTGACCCCCCACCAGCCCATAACCAGACCCATTGGGTCTGGTATTGATATTGAGGTGAACCCCGCACCCAAATTTTTTTTAAAAAGGTGTGGGGCCCCCAGGCCCTATATACTCTGAACAGCAGCAGTATACAGGCGGTCCCCGGGTTACAAACAAGATAGGGACTGTAGGTTTGTTCTTAAGTTGAATCTGTTTGTAATTTGGAACAGGTACAATTTACAAGTGTAGCTCCAGCCAAAAAATCTATTTTTAAGCATTTTGGATAACATAGGGAAGGTTTGTCATCACCCCTGTAACATTTGTTTTGCTGTCTGTACCCCTGTTCAGAAGATTTCACCTCACTTTCTGTCCCAATGACAATTGGATTTTGAAAATTTTGGGTTATTAGGGAAACTAGGATTGGTGATAAAGCATTAGTGGGGAGACACCTTTTTCCCATATTAACTCTTACAGGAGTTGTCTCCCTCCATTGTCTGTTGTTGTCTCCCTCCATTTGTGTAGGAGTCGTTTGTAAGTCGGATGTTTGAAAATAGGGGACTGCCTGTATATACTATACGGCCTGCCCTATACACTCTGTGGAAAATTGGGCCTTAGGTGTTGGTGGTACCAGAACACTGTAAGCCCTCACAGGAACGGGCCCTGCTGTGAAATATTATATCAAGAATTGTAATTACATGCCCCTGTTAAACAGGGGCAGAAAAATTGGGCCTTAGGTGGTGATGGTGGTGGTGGCACAACACTGTAAAGCCTCACAGATACTTTTGTTGAGCGCAGGAACAGGCCCACCTGCGAAATATTAGATTAAAAATTGTGATTACGTGCCCCTGGTAAACAGGGGCAGAAAAATCGGGCCTTAGGTGGTGGTGGTGGTGGTGGCACAACACTGTAAAGCCTCACAGATACTTTTGTTGAGTGCAGGAACAGGCCCCGCTGTGAAATATTAGATCAAAAATTGTAATTACGCGCCCCTGGGAAACAGGGGCAGAAAAATTGGGCCTTAGGCAGTGGTGGTGGTGCCACAACACTGCAACCCTTCACAGATACTCTTGTTGAGCGCAGGAACGAGCCCTGCTGTTAAATATTTGATCAAAAATTGTAATTACATGCCCCTGTTAAATAGGGGCAGAAAAATTGGGCCTTAGGCAGTGGTGGTGGTGCCACAACACTGCAACCCCTCACAGATACTCTTGTTGAGTGCAGGAATGAGCCCTGCTGTTAAATATTTGATTAAAAATTGTAATTACGCGCCCCTGTAAAACAGGGGCAGAAAAATTGGGCCTTAGATAATCGTGGTGGTGCCCTGAACCGAAAATATTCTTAGAAGCTATCATCCTGAAAATTGAGGAGGAATAGGATAGTCACTCAGCATAATAGGATAGTCACTCAGCATATGCAGTCTTCAAGGGATCCCACATTCATAGAAAAATCAATCGGTTACATCAGCGTCAGGTGCTTGGTAGCTGGTGATCCAAGACTGATTCATTTTTATGAATGTGAGCCGATCAACAGAGTCTGTGGACAGGCGCACTGTGTGATCGGTTACAAATCCTCCAGCAGCACTATTACATAGTTACATAGTTACATAGTAGGTGAGGTTGAAAAAAGATACAAGTCCATCAAGTCCACCCTATGTGTGTGATTATGTGTCAGTATTTCATTACATATCCCTGTATGTTGCGGTCATTCAGGTGATTATCTAATAGTTTCTTGAAGCTATCAATGCTCCCCGCTGAAACCACCGCCTGTGGAAGGGAATTCCACATCCTTGCCGCTCTTACAGTAAAGAACCCTCTACGTAGTTTAAGGTTAAACCTCTTTTCTTCTAATTGTAATGAGTGGCCACGAGTCTTATTAAACTCTCTTCTGCGAAAAAGTTTTATCCCTATTGTGGCGTCACCAGTACAGTATTTGTAAATTGAAATCATATCCCCTCTCATGCATCTCTTCTCCAGAGAGAATAAGTTCAGTGTTCGCAACCTTTCTTCATAACTAAGATCCTCCAGACCCTTTATTAGCTTTGTTGCCCTTCTTTGTACTCGCTCCATTTCCAGTACATCCCTCCTGAGGACTGGTGCCCAGAACTGGACAGCATACTCCAGGTGCGGCTGGACCAGAGTCTTGTAGAGCGGGAGAATTATTGTTTTATCTCTGGAGTTGATCCCCCTTTTAATGCATGCCAATATTCTGTTTGCTTTATTAGCAGCAGCTTGGCATTGCATGCCATTGCTGAGCCTATCATCTACTAGGACCCCCAGGTCCTTTTCCATCCTAGATTCCCCCAGAGGTTCTCCCCCCAGTGTATAGATTGCATTCATATTTTTGCCACCCAAATGCATTATTTTACATTTTTCTATATTGAACCTCATTTGCCATGTAGTCGCCCACCCCATTAATTTGTTCAGGTCTTTTTGCAAGATTTCCACATCCTGCGGAGAAGTTATTGCCCTGCTTAGCTTAGTATCGTCTGCAAATACAGAGATTGAACTGTTTATCCTATCCTCCAGGTCATTTATAAACAAATCAAATAGGATTGGTCCCAGCACAGAACCCTGGGGAACCCCACTACTCACCCCTGACCATTCTTAGTACTCCCCATTTATCACCACCCTCTGAACACGCCCTTGTAGCCAGTTTTCAATCCATGTACTCACCCTATGGTCCATGCCAACGGACCTTATTTTGTACAGTAAACGTTTATGGGGAACTGTGTCAAATGCTTTTGCAAAATCCAGATACACCACGTCTACGGGCCTTCCTTTATCTAGATGGCAACTCACCTCCTCATAGAAGGTTAATAGATTGGTTTGGCAAGAACGATTCTTCATGAATCCATGCTGATTACTGCTAATGATATCATTCTTATTACTAAAATCTTGTATATAGTCCCTTATCATCCCCTCCAATAGTTTACATACTATTGATGTTAGGCTAACTGGTCTGTAATTCCCAGGGATGTTTTTGGGCCCTTTTTAAATATTGGTGCTACATTGGCTTTTCTCCAATCAGCTGGTACCATTCCAGTCAATAGACTGTCTGTAAAAATTAGGAACAACGGTCTGGCAATCACCTGACTGAGTTCCCTAAGTACCCTCGGATGCAAGCCATCTGGTCCCTGTGATTTATTAATGTTAAGTTTCTCAAGTCTAATTTTAATTCCGTGCTCTGTTAACCATGTAGGTGCTTCCTGTGTTGTGTCATGAGGATAAACATTGCAGTTTTGGTTACTGAAGCCCCCCGATTCACTTGTGAATATTGAGGAGAAGAATAAATTCAATACCTTTGCCATCTCCCCATCCTTTGTAAACAGATGTCCTTCTCATTCTTTATGGGGCCAATATGGTCTGTCCTCCCTGAATGTGTGTTCAGAAAGAACAATGGATGCAGGACAGGCCAGTGGCTCAATTGCATATTGAGCAAGCTCTGGCCAGTGGTCCATCCTCGAGACCCAGTAACCCAGTGGATGTTCTGGTGGAAAGGTCTCCAAGTCTGATCTTGCCCCTAGTTATTCCTGCACCATGGAATTCAGACGCTGGCAATGGTTGCCTTCAGGCAATTTTTCAGTCCTCAGCGACCGATCAGACCTGGGTGCTGAGGACTGAAGAATTACCTGAAGGCATCGGTCAGCCGGCCACCTTCTCCACCGCTCTTTCTGTGAATGAACGAAGCCTCAGCAACACGTTGTCCAGCCCCAGGAAATTGTAACCTCCCAGGTTCTGGAAACGCATTGCACAAACCTTTCTGCAAGGCCTCCCAAAGATGTTTCATCCTCTGCTGCTTCTGCAAAGGCTGGATAAGTTCTACAACCTTACCCTTGTAACATGGATCAAGAAGGGTTGCCAGCCAGAAGTGATCCATCTCCTTGATACCACGAATCCTAGGGTCCTTTTGCAGGCTTTGCAGGATCAGGGAGGCCATGCAGCCTAGGTTTGCAGAGGCATTCGATCCTGAGTCCTCTAGGTCACTAAGGTTCACATGATCCTCAACCACCTCCTCTTCTTCTTCTTTCTGTGTGATCAGCAGGCCTGCAGGAATACTAGTATCTGGATAAAGGGGGCCTTGAGAGGTAAAGAAGTTCTCCTCTTCCTCCCGCTGCTCTGCCTCAAGTGCCCTGTCCATTATTCCACGAAGTGTGTGCTCCAACAGGAAGAAAAGAGGGACAGTATCACTGATGCATGCACTGTCACTGCTCACCATCCTCGTGGCCTCCTCAAATGGTGACAGGACAGTGCATGCATCCTTGTTCAGTAGCCACTGGCGTGGCGAAAAAACAACAAGCTCCCCTGCCCCTGTCCTGGTGCCATACTCACACAAGTACTCATTGATGGGGCAACATCGCCAACGTTGAGTTCCACCTGGTGGGCATGTCACAAGGCGGTTCTTGGGCAGGTTGCATTCTCTTTGAATGTCAGCCAGCCGAGCACTGGCATTATATGACCGGCGGAAATGACTACAGACTTTCCTGGCCTGCCTCAGGTACCCGGGTACCTGCTCAAGAACTGCTGCACCACCAAATTCAGGATGTGAGCCAAACAGGGAACATGGGTCAAGTGTCCCTGTCGGAGGGCAGAGAGGAGAATGGTGCCATTGTCACATACAACTATTCCTGGCTGAAGCTAGCATGGCGTCAACCACCTCTGAGCCTGCACCTGCAAAGCTGACAGAATCTCTGACCCAGTGTGGCTCCTGTCTCCTAAGCAGACCAACTCAAGCACCGCATGGCATCTTTTTTTGCTTGAGTGCTTGCGTAGCCCCTTGAATGCCTACGGAGCACCACTGGTTCAGAGGAGAAATCTGCAGAGGAAGAGGCCATAGAGGAAGAAGAAGAGGAGGGGGTGGAGGAGAGAGCTGTGGCAGAATCACCACTAGCATTTTGGAGGCGTGGTGGCAGAACAAGCTCCAACAATACTGAACCCTGTCCTGCATCCTTCCCAGCTGCCAGCAGAGTTACCCAGTGTGCCGTGAAAAAAGAAAGCTAACGTCCCTGTCCATGCCTGCTGGACCATGAGTCAGCAGTAATATGCACCTTACTGCTGACCGCCCTGTCCAACGAGGCCAAGACATTGCCTTCCACATGCTGGTAGAGAGCCGGAATGGCTTCCCATGAAAAAAAATGGCGTTTGGGAACCTGCCACTGAGGTACCGCACATTCCACAAATTCACGAAAGGGGGCAGAGTCTACCAGCTGAAAAGGCAGCAGTTGCAGTGCTAGCAATTTGGCCAAGCTAGCATTCAGACGCTGAGCATGTGGATGGCTGGGACTGAATTTCTTTTGACGGTTTAGCAACTGGGGTAGGGAAATTTGCCTACTAAAATCAGATGGAGGTGTACTGAGAGCAGATTGGCTGCAAGTACTTGGGACACCTATTGCTATACCTTCATTCCTCTCAGTGCAGGTTTCTGAGAGGACTGGAGATATAGTGGGGTTGGAGAACCCAGCTGATGAGGAGCAAGGAGAGATCTGCCTTGTTCTTTGATATGGGTCTTTTAAGTGCTGTTGCCAACGGACTGCATGGGAGGTCATCATATGTCTGGTCAAGCATGTTTTGCCCAAGCAGCTGCTGTTTTGGCCACGCTTGATACGCTTCAGACATATGTTGCAAACAGCAACGGTGCGATCTGCTGCACACGTGTCAAAAAGGCCCACAGCAAAGAACTTTTCAAAATATGTGGGGAGTCAGCAGCGCCCTGCACCTGCTTAGCTCTGCGTTGTGATGCGATAGGGTGGCTGCCCTTAAGCTGCCCCCTGGATGGCATCCTACCTCGTTGGAGATGTGCCTCCTCCTCTCTTCTATCAGGCACCCAAGTTGAGTCAGTGACATCATCATCCCCTCCCTCCTCGTCACTGGAACAAACTTGGCAGTATGCTGCAGCTGGGGGAACATGACTGCCAGTTTCTTGACCTTCTTGGGCACCCCCTCTCTCTAGGCTGACGTTACTCCCTTCCTCAACCTGCGTACCATCATCGGAGCCTTCAAATCGCTGTGCATCCTCCTGCAGCATGTACCCGACACTGTGGTCTAATAGTTCAGGGGACTCCTCCGTGCATGATGGTGGGGCTAGGGAAGGAGTGACTGTTGACATGGAGCCGATGAAATAGGCCACTTTGGCAGCTGCATTGGCAGGCAAACTACGCTGAGCCTGGGTGACAGAGGATGAGGAGGGTGAGGACGACTTTGTTATCCATTCCACCAACTCTTCTGCATGTTGTGGCTCAATAACACGGCCAGCTGCAGGAAAAAAGGACAAGCATGCCCCAAGGCCACATGCTGAGGATGCACCACGTCCACGACCAGCACTGTCAACTGTAGAGAGAGAGAGGTAAAGAAGAACCCAAAGATCACTGTGGCTGAGCTCCAGAGATGCAGTCGGGAGATGGGAGAGAGTTGTAGAAAGTCAACCATCACTGCAGCCCTCCACCAGTTGGGGCTTTATGGCAGAGTGGCCCAAACGGAAGCCTCTCCTCAGTGCAAGACACATGAAAGCCTGCATGGAATTTGCTAAAAAAACACCTGAAGGACTCCAAGATGGTGAGAAATAAGATTCTCTGGTCTGATGAGACCAAGATAGAACTTTTTGGCCTTAATTCTAAGCGGTATGTGTGGAGAAAACCAGGCACTGCTCATCACCTGTCCAATACAGTCCCAACAGTGAAGCATGGTGGTGGCAGCATCATGCTGTGGGGGTGTTTTTCAGCTGCAGAGACAGGATGACTGGTTGCAATCGAGGGAAAGATGAATGCGGCCAAGTGCAGGGATATCCTGGATGAAAACCTTCTCCAGAGTGCTCAGGACCTCCGACTGGGCCGAAGGTTTACCTTCCAACAAAACAATGACTCTAAGCACACAGCTAAAATAATGAAGGAGTGGCTTCACAACAACTTCGTGACTGTTCTTGAATGGCCCAGCCAGAGCCCTGACTTAAACCCAATTGAGCATCTCTGGAGAGACCTAAAAATGGCCGTCCACCAACGTTTACCATCCAACCTGACAGAACTGGAGAGGATCTACAAGGAGGAATGGCAGAGGATCCCCAAATCCAGGTGTGAAAAACTTGTTGCATGTTTCCCAAAAAGACTCATGGCTGTATTAGATCAAAAGGGTGCTTCTACTAAATACTGAGCAAAGGGTCTGAATACTTAGGACCATGTGATATTTCAGTTTTTCTTTTTTAATAAATCTGCAAAAATGTCAACAATTCTGTGTTTTTCTGTCAATATGGGGTGCTGTGTGTACATTAATGAGGAAAAAAAAGAACTTAAATGATTTTAGCAAATGGCTGCAATATAACAGAGAGTGAAAAATTTAAGGGGGTCTGAATACTTTCCGTCCCCACTGTATATATATATATATATTATATATATATTAAATACACTGAAGCTAACTGAATCACCTGACTGCCAGAAGAAAATTAGAACCAGTACACCAGGAATGGCCTGCAGTGAAATATAGCTAAACTGTATGCAGTGGATATATATATATATATAAAATCAGGGGAAAATCATGGGTGCGTGTTATACGCCGATCTCCTGCGATCCCGAGCTGTCAGATCTTCAAAATCGCCAACCGCAGCCTTCCCCAGTGCAGCCTCGTCAGTGCAGCCTTCCTCAGTGCAGCCTTGTCAGTGCAGCCTTCCCCAGTGCAGCCTTGTCAGTGCAGCCTTTCCCAGTGCAGCCTTGTCAGTGCAGCCTTCCCCAGTGCAGCCTTGCCCTAGTGCAGCCTTTGATCCTGTGATCCCCTGCCATCCTGGGCTTCAAAATTGCCGACCGCGATTTGAAAATGGCGCCGCTGGCGCCGAAATACACAGAGCCGGTCCTCGGCTCTTCTCGCCCACTTTCGGCTTCACTCGAGCGCCGCCCGAACCTAGCCGAGTGTACTCGGCTAGGTTCGGATAGCTCCGCTCACAGTCCCATTGGCGGGACTACGAATTGAGCCGAAAGTGAACGAGAGCCGCCGAGAAGAGCCGAGGACCAGCTCTGTGTCGGCAATTTTGAAGCCCAGGATGGCAGGGGATCACAGGATCAAAGGCTGCACTAGGGCAAGGCTGCACTGGGGAAGGCTGCACTGACAAGGCTGCACTGGGAAAGGCTGCACTGACAAGGCTGCACTGGGGAAGGCTGCACTGACAAGGCTGCACTGAGGAAGGCTGCACTGACGAGGCTGCACTGGGGAAGGCTGCACTGGGGAAAGCTGCACTAACAAGGCTGCACTGACATGGCTGCACTGACATGGCTGCACTGATAAGGCTGCACTGGGGCAAGGCTGCACTGTGAAGGCTGCAATGATGGGCATTTAAATGTAAGTTTTTTTCCCTTCAACTTCCCTCCTAAAAGTTTTTTTTTCCTTAAAATTCCCTCCTAAACTTGGGGTGCGTGTTATACGCCGACGCATGTTATACGCCGATAAATACGGTATATTAGAAACAGTACACCAGGAATGGCCTGCAGTGAGATCTAGCTAAACTGGATACAGTGAATGTATATATATATATATATATATATATACACAAGACTATCTGTATATGTATATTAAATACACTGCAGCTAAGTGAATAATCTGCCTGCCTGCCTGCTCAATCTACATGAGACTCTCTCTCTGTCCACGCCAACAACACACTACACGAGGCTGACGTGCAGGTGGCCTTATATAGTGTGGGTGTGGACTTAGTCCCCCTGAGCCATGACTGGCGAAAGGCACCCTGCCTTTGGCCAATTATGGCTCTCTTAGCTGAGGATGCTGTGATTGGCCAAAGCATGCAGGTCATGGTGCATGCTCTGGCCAATCATCATACAGCAATGCACTGTGCACCCGCAGTGCATTATGGGCCGTTACTCTCTCTCTCAAATTTAGCGCGAACGGCCCATAATGTTCAGTTTTCGACTAACGGGCGAACAGCCAATGTTCGAGTCGAACTCATGTACGACCCGAACCGAAAGCTCATCCCTAATCAGCACCCACCCCCCTCCCTGCAGACTCTTTAAGAGGGGGTGCTGATATAAGGAGACTCTGATCTAATGGGGCGGGGGGTCTGTAGAGGAGGTGGCTGACTGCTGATCTAATGATCTCCAAACATCATCAGGCCCGGATTTACTCCCTTTGCCGCCCCAAGGCCGGGCCCTTCAATGCCACCCCCCCCCCCACACACACACACACCACCAGAAAGAGCCCCCAGACATGATACGGTCAAAGACTGCAGACATGATACAAGAGATGGTCAGAGACTGCAATCATAGTACAGGAGATGGTCAGAGATTGCAGACATGATACAGGAGACGGTCAGAGACTGCAGTTCCTATGGACATTAGTAGATAATGGCCGATAGGCCCTCTCACCTGACCCAGCGATACAGCAACGGTTCCCTCTGATCAGGAGTCAGCTCACTCTGAATTGCCCATGGCGAGTCTGTTCGGTAGCACCCAGATCTGTATTCCTGCAATGACTCCATTCCTTTCTCCGCCAGGGATGGCGCCAGGCTGTGTGGCTTTCCCTCTGGTGGCGCAGGGCAGCGGGGTTCTCTCTCTGATGGTGTTCCCTCAGCACTGCCCTCTCCCTCTGGAGTCCTGGGTGTACTTTCCTGGGTGTAGACCCCCCCAGGACAAACCACCCCCCTCCATTAGTACAGACCCCCCCCCCCAGGACAAACCCCCATCCATTAGTACAGACCCCCACCAGGACAAACCCCCCTCCCTTCATTAGTACAGATCCCCCCAGGACAAACCCCCCTCCCTTAGTACAGACCCCCCTAGGACAAACCCCCCTCCCTTCATTAGTACAGATCCCCCCCAGGACAAACCCCCCTCCCTTAGTACAGACCCCCCCTAGGACAAACCCCCCTCCCTTCATTAGTACAGACCCCCTCAGGACAAACCCCCCTCCCTTTATTAGTACAGACCCCCCCAGGACAAACCCCCCTCCCTTCATTAGTACAGACCCCCCAGGACAAACCCCCCTCCCTTCATTAGTACAGACCCCCCAGGACAAACGCCCCTCCATTAGTACAAACCCCCCAGGACAACCCCCCTCCATTAGTACATACCCCCCAGGACAACCCCCCCTCCATTAGTACATACCCCCCAGGACAACCCCCCTCCATTAGTACAACCCCCCCAGGTCAACCCCCCCTCCATTAGTACAAACCCCCCCCAGGACAACCCCCTCTCCATTAGTACAAACCCCCCCAGGTCAACCCCCACCCCCTCCATTAGCACAGACCCCCCCAGGACAAACCCCCCTCCCTTCATTAGTACAGACCCCCCCAGGACAAACCCCCCTCCCTTCATTAGTACAAACCCCCAGGACAAACGCCCCTCCATTAGTACAAACCCCCCCAGGACAACCCCCCTCCATTAGTACATACCCCCCAGGACAACCCCCCTCCATTAGTACAACCCCCCCCCAGGTCAACCCCCCTCCATTAGTACAAACCCCCCTCAGGACAACCCCCTCTCCATTAGTACAAACCCCCCCCAGGTCAACCCCCACCCCCTCCATTAGCACAGACCCCCCCAGGACAAACCACCCCTCCCTTCATTAGTACAGACCCCCCCCAGGACAAACCCCCCTCCATTAGTACAGACCCCAGGACAACCCCCCCTTCATTAGTACAACCCCCCCCAGACAAACCCCCCCTTCACTAGTACAGAGCCCCAGGACAACCCCCCCTTCACTAGTACAGAGCCCCAGGACAACCCCCCCCCCTTCACTAGTACAGAGCCCCAGGACAACCCCCCCTCCCAGGACAACTCCCCCTCCATAAGTGAACAGATGGAACAGATGGAGACAGGCTTGGGCGGGAGTGAGAGACACAAGAGAACACGCGCCCCCCCGCCCCCCGCACAGAGACCAGCCGCTCCGATCTCCGGCGGCTGCTCTCCTTCTCTGACAGGAGGAGGGAGGGGGGACAGGCTGAAGCCTCAAAAAAAAACAGCAGCGGCGGCGGTGGGAGCGGAGGGAGCCGCGTCTGGACACAGAGAGTAGGAGGAGGGAGAGGAGCACTCTAGCGCTTCAGCGCCCCACCTCTCTGGTGCCCGGGTGCGCTGCATGCTGCTAGGTTAGTGTGGGGGGCGGCCGAGAAGTCATTGCAGGAGCGGCGCCGGGCCGCCCCTGTACCCCTGCCGCCCCGAGGCCTGGCCTCGGTGGCCTTGTGGGAAATCCGGCCCCGAACATCATCACCCATTAGAGACCCCTATTAACTCACATTCCCCTTCTATCGGTATCCTCTCCTTCCTTAGTGACCTCCATTAGATGAGAGATATCCCCCTTATATTAGCACTCCATGTCCTCCTTAAAGTTCCCCTATAATTCTATTTATTCATATCTGAAAAAAAATATTTTGAATGCTCCATATGATTAAAAATGTTATTTAATCACAAAATATTAGACATGTGCACTGCCGAAAAATTTGTTTGTTTTGGTTTTCGCTTCATTAGTTTTTTGTTTTTTTCGGAAATTTGAAAATTAAAAAATTCCAAAAATTCGAAAATTAAAAAAGTTTGTCAATTTGAGAATTCAGAATTCGTAAATTTGTAATTTGAAAATTTGTAAATTCGAAAATTCGATAATTCGTATTTCGTAAATTCGAAAATTGAGAATTCATAAATTCGAACATTCGTAAATTTGTAAATTCGTAAATTTGAAATTTCGGATTTAGTAATTTTGTAAATTCGAAAAATTCAAAAAACAAGAAAGGAAAATCCGAAAATTAGAAAAAACGAAAATCCAAAAATTCTAAGTAATAACTAACTAATAATAACTATTAAATGGGTTATGGAATTTCCTTTTAAATTTGGCTGTTAGTGAACATAACGAATATGAATTTATCTGAAGTTTTGAATTATCCGAAATAAAGAATGCCGTATCTAAACAAATGGATCGGAACAAAATAATATGTTATTATTATTATTATTATTGTTATTTATTATTAATAATTCGTTACATTCCATTCGTTTAGATACGGCATTCGTTATTACGGATAATTTGTAACTTTGGATAATTTTGTATTCATTACGTTTACTAACAGCCAAATTTGAAAGGAAATTCCAATACCTATAATTTAATAGTTAGTAAAAGTTAAGTTATTATTTGTTAGTTATTATTTCAGATTTTCAAATTTTAGGGTTTTAGAATTTTTGGATTTTCATTCTTATTTTTGGATTTCCGAATTTCCAAACTTTCGAATTTTGAATTTTCGAATTCCCGAATTTCCATATTTTCGAATTCCCGTCTACAAAATATATGCAAAAAAATAAAATTCCTGTGTGCCGCTAAAATGTTCGGATTTGGCTTGAAGAAATGGTGGCAACTCTATCTCTGACTGAGTCTGGGTTCACACTGCCTCTTGGAGCGACTCACAGCAGGGGTCCGGTGCATCCCTGTTCACTGTTTCAGGTCTGATCTCAGTCCGAATTTTTGTCTGAATTCGAACCTGAAACGGACCAGAAGACGCACAAGACTCCCATGCAATTCACACCGGAGACGCTCCGGAGATGTGTGAACTGGCTCCATACAGAGGTGGTCACAATCTCCTGTTACGCGAAGTGGATGTGGTAAACCTGCATCCAATTTGAATAAGTGTGAACCCAGCTTTACACAATTTAATTTCCTCATTAACCAGTTCCAATCTGGGCCAATTCTGACATTTGTCCCATACATGAAAATTTGCAATTTTTTGCTAGAATTTCCCTGAAGATTAAAATGGTTGTTGTTGCAATTTTTTATGTTGCATGATATTTGCACAGTGGTTTAGCAAACTTAAATTTTCAGGAAAAAACACACTTTAATGAGTTTTAGCAGTGGCAGCTGGTGTTCAAAATTTTTTGGGGGGCGCAAACAAACTGAAAAATTCTCACTGTACCATCAATCGCAGCCACTGTGCCATCAAATGCAGCCACTGTGCCCATCAAACGCAGCCACTGTGCCCATCAAACGCAGCCACTGAGCCCATCAAAACGCAGCCACTGTGCCCATCAAACTCAGTCACTGTGCCATATCAAATGCTCCCACTGTGCCATCAAATGCTGCCACTGTGCCCCATCAAATACAGCTACTGTGCCCATCTTATGCAGCCACTGTGCCCCATCAAATGCAGCCACTGTGCCCATCATATGCAGCCACTGTGCCAGGGCCCAGATTTACTCCCTTTGCTGCCCCAAGGCTGGGTCCTTCAATGCTGCCCCCCTCCCCCCCCCCCCACACACACACACTACCATTCGGGGAGTGGTTTACGTAAAATAGTGGGCGTGGCTTATATGGGTGTGGTTCAATTGGGGGTGTGGTTAGAGCCTGAGATGAACGTGAGATGGAGAAATAAAGGGGAAAAGAGGGAGGGAGGGAGAGAGAAAGAAGGAAGGAAGGAGGGAAGGAGAGAGAAGGAAGGAAAGAGGGATGGAGGGACAGCAGGCCCAGATCCTACACCACAATAGAAATGTGTATTCCAGAGTTTAACAAATCAGCAGATAAAGATACTCAAAACACCAGGCTTCAATCATCCCAGCACCATAGTTGTTGTGGTGTCAGGATAATTGAAGAGCATTATTTCTATTATTACATTGTAATATAGAATGTGATCATTCAACTCACCATAATCCAGAATCAGTGGGACCCCTGAGCATGTCACCTGCCATGTCGCCTGCCACCAGGTGCCATCAGGTGCCATCAGGTGCCCCCAGCAGAGTCCGTCCTTACATCAGGTGCCCCCAGAAGCAGAGACCCTCCTTACAGATCTGTGTCCCTGGCAGCAGAGCCCCCCTTGCATCAGGTGTCCCCAGTGGAGAAGCCCCCATCAGGATTTCTGGCTCCAAGAATAACCACTGATGAAATAGTGACATCTAAATGCAGCAAAGTCTGTTATCAAAGGTACACTAATAAGGAGAGACTCAAGTAATTTAACCACTTGACGACCGCCTCACGCCGATATACGTCGGCAAGGTGGCACGGACAGGCAAAATCACAGAGATATACGTTATCTGCCTTCCGTGAGTGGGGGGTCCGATCCGATCCGAGGCGGTCGCCATGTCTTCCCGGGCGATGAGAGGTGAGGGGGAGGCCATCCATTCGTGGCCACCCCCTCCCGATCGCTCCCGGCGAATGAAAACGCTTCCTTTCCCTCTGTAATGTAAACAGAGGGAGAGGAAGTGATGTCATCCCTCCTCGAGCCGGTCTTTTTGATCCGGCGCCGAGGAGAGAAGACATCAAGTAAGTCTGCACAACACTACACTAACAGTAGAACACACCAGGCACACTTGTCACCCCCCTTCACCCCACGATCACCCCCCTGTACCCCCTGTCACACTGACACCAATAGCAGTTTTTTTTTTTTGCATTGGTGTCAGTTTGTGACAGTTATAAGTGTTAGGGCAGTTAGGTTAGCCCCCTTTAGGTCTAGGGTACCCCCCTAGGTCCAGGGTACCCCCCTAACCCCCCCTAATAAAGGTTAACCCCTTGATCACCCCCCGTCGCCAGTGTCCCTAAGCGATCGTTTTTCTGATCGCTGTATTAGTGACACAGGTGACGCTAGTTAGGGAGATAAGTATATAGGTTCGCTGTCAGTGTTTTATAGCGACAGGGACCCCCATATACTACCTGCTAAAGGTTTTAACTCCCTGATTGCCCCCTAGTTAACCCTTTCACCAGCGATCACCGTATAAGTGTTACGGGTGACGCTGGTTGGTTAGTTTGTATTTTGTAGTTTATTATAGTTTATTATAGTTTTAGGGCACCCGCCGTTTATTACCTTATAAAGGTTTAACCCATTAATTGCCCGGCGGTGATATAAGTTGCGTTTTTAGGGTCAGATAAGGTCTGCGTCGCCCCAGGCAGTGTCAGGTTAGAGCCAGTACCGGTACCAGTACTTACGCATACACCTCCCTTAGTGCTATAGTATCTGAGCGGATTGATATCTGATCCGATCAGATCTATACTCCCCAGCAGTTTAGGGTTCCCATAAACACAGTGTTAGCGGGATCAGCCCAGATACCTGCTAGCACCTGCGTTTTGCCCCTCGGCCCAGCCCTGCCCAGCCCACCCAAGTGCAGTATCGATCGATCACTGACACTTACAAAACACTAAGCACACATAACTGCAGTGTTCGCAGAGTCAGGCCTGATCCCTGCGATCGCTAACAGTTTTTTTGGTGGTGTTTTGATACAGTCGCTGACAGTCAGGAGCTTTTTTGCCTGTGAGTCTCACTAGTGTACACTAGTGAAGAGGCCTACACGTTTCTGAGCATGACAGATAGTGAAGAGGAAGTCACTCATCTGTCAGATACAGGCTCAGAATACGATCCTGTAGAGGACAGAGGCTCCATGACAGATAGCTCTGACAACGGAGTTGTGGTCCCTGCCAAGGTCAGGCGTACCAGACCCCAATCTTCTTCTTCTGTCCTTGAAGTGCAAGAACCGCAGGGCTCTCATATGGAGCAGAGAAGTACTAGTGCCCCTATTCCTTCTGGTGAACTGGCAAGCACCAGCGGCCTAGTACACCCTGGTCGTACATCCAGCACTGCAGTATCACGTGGTGACGTGGCGAGTCCCATAAGTGCAGTTCAAGCTGGCGAGGTGGCAAGCACAAGTAGTGTCCCGCTGCCACCAAGAAGACAAAGACAGGCCCGTCGTGCCCATAGTGCCCTTCCTGCTGCATTCGCCAATCCGAATTGGGAACCCACCACTTCTGCAGCACCCGTACTTCCCCCATTCACTGTCCAACCCGGAATTCAGGTGGAAACAGTTGATTTTACGCCACTGGATTTTTATTTGCTGTTTTTCACCGAAGATCTCTATAGATCTATTGTGGACCAAAGCAATTTATACGCTGGTCAACACATCGCCGCTAATCCCCAGTCCTCCCTTGCCAGAGATTGGAGACCAATTACGGTCTCCGAATTTAAGCTCTTTCTGGGCCTTTCCCTCAACATGGGCTTGAATAAAAAGAGTAAGTTGCGGTCATATTGGTCCACTGACCCAATTTACCATGCGCCCGTGTTCTCTGCCTCCATGGCCAGGGCACGATACGAGCAGATTTTGCGGTTCATGCACTTCAACGACAATGAACTCTGTCTTCCTCGTGAAGACCCTGGATACGATCGGCTCTACAAAATTCGGCCCCTCGTAAACCATTTCAACCAACGTTTTGCAGACTTGTTTACTCCCCATCAAGTTGTCTGCGTTGATGAGTCCCTGATTAAATTTTCTGGCCGCTTGTCATTCAAACAGTACCTTCCCAGCAAGCGTGCCAGATACGGGGTCAAGATGTATAAGCTCTGTGACAGGGCCACAGGTTATACATGTAGTTTTATGGTTTACAAGGGCAAAGATAGTCACGTAGAGCCGACAAACTGCCCTGACTACATAGGAAGCGCTGGCAAGATAGTGTGGGACTTGGTGTCACCCTTATTCGGAAAGGGGTACCACTTGTGCGTGGACAATTATTACACGAGCGTGCCACTTTTTAGTCACTTGTTTGATCAGCAGATTGGAGCATGTGGCACCATGCGACCTTATCGCCGGGGCTTATCCCCAGCGGCTTGTAGATTTCCGTCTTAGGCTGGGGGAGAGAGCCTGCTTAAAGTGTAATAATTTGCTCGCTATGAAGTGGAGGGATAAGAAGAATGTTTTCGTTCTCACCTCCCTTCATGCAGACACGACAACCCAAAGTACTACGGCGACTGGTGTTGTGGAAAAACCCCGTGTCCACGAATATAACCTTAATATGGGAGGGGTGGACCTCAATGACCAGTTGTTGGCGCCGTACCTAGTTGCCCGTAAGGCCAGACGCTGGTACAAAAAAGTGTCTGTTTATTTATTTCAATTGGCTTTGCTGAACGCTCATGTGCTATACAGAGCTTCAGGATGGACTGGATCCTTCCTTACATTCCAGGAAGAGATCATCATAGCCCTTCTGTATCCAGACGGTGCTCCACCTCACCATCCCCAACCAAATGCAGTAAGCCGGCTGCATGAGAGGCATTTTCCTTATGCCCTCCCGAGTACCCCTACCCAAAAAGCCCCCCAAAAAAGATGTCGTGTCTGCAGCAAGCGTGGATTTAGGCGTGACACCCGGTGTTATTGTCCCTCCTGTCCTGGCAATCCTGGTCTTTGCATGGGTGAATGTTTTGAACGCTACCATACACTAGTTGAGTATTAGCGTAGGGTACAGCACTGCACAGACTAGGACACACTTTCACAGGGTCTCCCAAGATGCCATTGCATTTTAAGAGACCCAAACCTGGTACCAGTTACAAAAGTTAAAAGTTACTAAAAAAAGTGTAAAAAATAAAAAAAAATAAAAGAAAATATAAAAAACACAAAAAAAATATAAAATAAAAAAAAACAAAAATAGTTGTTGTTTTATTGTTCTCTCACTCTCTATTCTCTCTCTATTTTTCTGCTCTATTCTGCAATGTTTTATTGTTATTATGTTTTACCATGTTTGCTTTTCAGATATGCAATTTTTTTATACTTTACTGTTTACTGTGTTTTGTTGGTAACCATTTTATTGTTTTCAGGTACGCCATTCAGCTGCAGAGCGGATTTATTTATCTTGACAGCAACAGCGTTTGCTCCCACGATACATAAAGCCGTGACTCCAGCGCTGTCGGAGGTGATTTCACCACCACAGTTACATACTTCAGCATATATGCCGAAGCGTGGGGGCAGCAGTGGGTGGAGGAACGATTTTCTCCTGCCTTTTGTGGGAGGATGCCCCCATGCTTCGGCATATATATATTTTTTATATATATATTTTAGGCACAGGTTGCGTTAAATGTTTTATTTTTTACTATGTTTTTTTTGTATTTGCTTTGCAGGTATGGTAAGTCTTATAGGGCGTACACACGGTCGGACTTTGTTCGGACATTCCGACAACAAAATCCTAGGATTTTTTCCGACGGATGTTGGCTCAAACTTGTTTTGTCTACACACGGTCGCACAAAGTTGTCGGAAAATCCGATCGTTCTAAACGCGGTGACGTAAAACACGTACGTCGGGACTATAAACGGGGCAGTGGCCAATAGCTTTCATCTCTTTATTTATTCTGAGCTCGCGTCGCACTTTGTCAGTCGGATTTGTGTACACACGATCGGAATTTCCGACAACGGATTTTGTTGTCGGAAAATTTTATCTCCTGCTCTCCAACTTTGTGTGTTGGAAAATCCGATGGAAAATGTCCGATGGAGCCCACACACGGTCATAATTTCCGACAACACGCTCCGATCGGACATTTTCCATCGGAAAATCCGACCGTGTGCATTACTGTTATACTGTAATGTTACTTTGTTTTATTGTTAACCATCATTTGCTGAGCAGGTACGCCATTCAGTTGCAGCGCGGATTTATTTATCTTGACAGCAACAGCGTTTGCTCCCACGATATATAAAGCCGTGACTCCAGCGCTGTCGGAGGTGATTTCACCACCACAGTTACATACTTCAGCATATATGCCGAAGCGTGGGGGCAGCAGTGGGTGGAGGAGCAATTTGCTCCTGCCTTTTGCGGGAGGATGCCCCCATGCTTCGGCATATATAAATGGTGCATGTATGCCCATTATTAGAAGTGGGTGGATGAAGGGAGGTATTCTAATGGTGGGCATACCCACCGATCAATATCTTTTTTTCGTTCAGCCCACAGGCTGCATGAAAAAAAAGTTTACAATATATGCCCAACAAGGACCAGCAACGTACTGGTATGTTGCTGGACTTTGAGTGGTTATACCAGAATGATGCCTGCAGGTTTAGGTATCATCTTGGTATCATTCTTTTCAGCCAGCGGTCGGCTTTCATGTAAAAGCAATCTTAGTGGCTAATTAGGCTCTAGACTGCTTTTGCAAGCAGTGGGAGGGAATGCCCCCCCACCATCTTCCATGTTTTTCTCTGGCTCTCCTGTCCCAACAGGGAACCTGAAAATGCAGCCGGTGATTCAGCCAGCTGACCATAGAGCTGATCAGAGACCAGAATGGCTCCAAACATCTCTATGGCCTAAGAAACCAGAAGCTACGAGCATTTCATGACTTAGATTTTGCCGGATGTAAACAGCGCCATTGGCAAATTGGGAAAGCATTTTATCACACCGATCTTGGTGTGGTCAGATGCTTTGAGGGCAGAGGAGAGATCTAGGGTCTAATAGACCCCAATTTTTTTAAAAAAAGAGTACCTGTCACTACCTATTGCTATCATAGGGGATATTTACATTCCCTGAGATAACAATAAAAATGATTAAAAAACATAAAAATGAAAGGAACAGTTTAAAAATAAGATAAAAAATCAAAAAAATAATAAAGAAAAAAAAAAAAAAGCACCCCTGACCCCCCCTGCTCTCGCGCAACGGCGAACGCAAGCATCGGTCTGGCGTCAAATGTAAACAGCAATTGCACCATGCATGTGAGGTATCACCGCGAAGGTCAGATCGAGAGCAGTAATTTTAGCAGTAGACCTTCTCTGTAAATCTAAATTGGTAACCTGTAAAGGCTTTTAAAGGCTTTTAAAAATGTATTTAGTTTGTCGCCACTGCACGTTTGTGCGCAATTTTAAAGCATGTCATGTTTGGTATCCATGTACTCGGCCTAAGATCATCTTTTTTATTTCATCAAACATTTGGGCAATATAGTGTGTTTTAGTGCTACTTTCCAAAATGGGGTCATTTGGGGGGGTTTGTGCTGTCTTGGCATTTTATGGCCTTCGAAACTTTGATAGGTAGTGAGGAGTGAAATAAAAAATTTACGCCCTTAGAAATCCTGAAGGCGGTGATTGGATTTCGGGGCCCCGTATGAAGCTAGGCTCCCAAAAAGTCCCACACATGTGGTATCCCCGTACTCAGGAGAAGCAGCAGAATATATTTTGGGGTGTAATTCCACATGTGCCCATGGCATGTTTGAGCAATATATCATTTAGTGACAACTTTGTGCAAAAAAAAAAAATTGTCACATTCCCGCAACTTGTGTCAAAATATAAAATATTCCATGGACTCAACATGCCTCTCAACAAATAGCTTGGGGTGTCTACTTTCCAAAATGGGGTCATTTGGGGGGGGGGGGGTTGTGCCATCTGGGCATTTTATGGCCTTCAAAACTGTGATAGGTAGTGAGGAGTGAAATCACAACTTTACGCCCTTAGAAATCCTGAAGGCGGTGCTTGATTTTCGGGGCCCCGTATGCGGCTAGGCTCCCAAAAAGTCCCACACATGTGGTATCCCCGTACTCAGGAGAAGCAGCAGAATATATTTTGGGGTGTAATTCCACATGTGCCCATGGCATGTTTGAGCAATATATCATTTAGTGACAACTTTGTGCAAAAAAAAAAAATTGTCACATTCCCGCAACTTGTGTCAAAATATAAAATATTCCATGGACTCAACATGCCTCTCAACAAATAGCTTGGGGTGTCTACTTTCCAAAATGGGGTCATTTGGGGGGGGGGTTGTGCCATCTGGGCATTTTATGGCCTTCAAAACTGTGATAGGTAGTGAGGAGTGAAATCACAACTTTACGCCCTTAGAAATCCTGAAGGCGGTGCTTGGTTTTCGGGGCCCCGTATGCGGCTAGGCTCCCAAAAAGTCCCACACATGTGGTATCCCCATACTCAGGAGAAGCAGCTAAATGTATTTTGGGGTGCAATTCCACATATGCCCATGGCCTGTGTGAGAAATATATCATTTAGTGACAACTTTGTGCAAAAAAAAAAAAATTTGTCACTTTCCCGCAACTTGTGTCAAAAAATAAAATATTCCATGGACTCAACATGCCTCTCAGCAAATAGCTTGGGGTGTCTACTTTCCAAAATGGGGTCATTTGGGGGGTTTTGTGCCATCTTGGCATTTTATGGCCTTCAAAACTGTGATAGGTAGTGAGGAGTGAAATCAAAAATTTATGCCCTTAGAAATCCTGAAGGCGGTGCTTGGTTTTCGGGGCCCCGTACGCGGCTAGGCTCCCAAAAAGTCCTAAACATGTGGTATCCCCGTACTCAGGAGAAGCAGCAGAATGCATTTTGGGGTGTAATTCCACATATGCCCATGGCATGTTTGAGCAATATATCATTTAGTGACAACTTTGTGCAAAAAAAAAAAAAAATTGTCACTTTCCTGCAACTTGTGTCAAAAAATAAAATATTCCATGGACTCAACATGCCTCTCAGCAAATAGCTTGGGGTGTCTACTTTCCAAAATGGGGTCATTTTGGTTTTCGGGGCCCCGTACGTGGCTAGGCTCCCAAAAAGTCCCACACATGTGGTATCCCCATACTCAGGAAAAGCAGCAGAATGTATTTTGGGGTGCAATTCCACATAGGCCCATGGCCTGTGTGAGCAATATTTCATTTAGTGACAACTTTTTGTAAATTTTTTTTTTTTTGTCATTATTCAATCACTTGGGACAAAAAAAAAAAATATTCAATGGGTTCAACATGCCTCTCAGCAATTTCCTTGGGGTGTCTATTTTCCAAAATGGGGTCATTTGGGGGGGTTTGTACTGCCCTGCCATTTTAGCACCTCAAGAAATGACATAGGCAGTCATAAACTAAAAGCTGTGTAAATTCCAGAAAATGTACCCTAGTTTGTAGACGCTATAACTTTTGCGCAAACCAATAAATATACGCTTATTGACATGTTTTTTACCAAAGACATGTGGCCGAATACATTTTGGCCTAAATGTATGACTAAAATTGAGTTTATTGGATTTTTTTTATAACAAAAATTAGAAAATATCATTTTTTTTCAAAATTTTCGGTCTTTTTCCGTTTATAGCGCAAAAAATAAAAACCGCAGAGGTGATCAAATACCATCAAAAGAAAGCTCTATTTGTGGGAAGAAAAGGACGCAAATTTCGTTTGGGTACAGCATTGCATGACCACGCAATTAGCAGTTAAAGCGACGCAGTGCCAAACTGGAAAAAGACCTCTGGTCCTTAGGCAGCATAATGGTCCGGGGCTAAAGTGGTTAATTGCTGGTTGTATTTTACAACAGCTACAATGCTACACAGTGTACAAAAGCAGAGGTACCGTATATACTCGAGTATAAGTCGTTCCGAGTATAAGTCAAGGCCCTAATTTACCACAAAAAAATGGGAAAAACTTATTGACCCGAGTATAAGACGAGGGTGAGAAATACACAGCTACTGTAAGTGGAAAAGAGGGTCAACAATGCCCATTTGCAGCATCACTGTGCCCATTTGCAGCCATAGGTCCCCTGAACTTCAAACTCGGTAGTTAAGGGTTCCTAGATGCCCCCTAGCTGCAGCCAAAATTTGGGGTCTCTGAACCCAAAGGGTCCCGAAATGACATTGCTGCACATGGACACAGTTGACCGAATTTGGGGCCCCGTATCTCAGGGCCACTTAGTGCTAGGAACCCCAAATTTGGTGTGCAAACCCAGTGGAACTAGCACCATAAAATTTCCAAAGCTGGGGTTTCTAGCACCAAGTGGCCCCGAGATACAGGGCCCCAAAAATCAGTTCAGAAAATGTCAAGCACTTTTCTGCAGCAGAGAATGACATTTTCCAAACCGGTTTTGGGGCCCCATATCTCAGGGCCACTTGGTGCTAGGAACCCCAGCTTTGGATATGTTATGGTACCAGTTCCACTGGGTTTGCACACCAAATTAGGGGTTCCTAGCTCCAAGTAGCCCTGAGATATGGGGCCCCAAATTCGGTTCAGAAAATGTCAAGCACTTTTCTGCAGCATAGAATGACATTTTCCGAACCGATTTTGGGGCCCCGTATCTCGGGGCCACTTAGTGCTAGGAACTTCAGCTTTGGGTATGTTGTGATACCAGTTCCACTGGGTATCTACACCAAATTTGGGGTTCCTAACACTAAGTGGCCCTGAGATACGGGGCCCAAAGTCGGTACGGAAAATGAAATTTTTTGCTGCAGAAAAGTGCTTGACTCGAGTATAAGTCGAGGGGGGCACTTTCAGCACAAAAAAATGTGCTGAAAAATTCGACTTATACTCGAGTATATACGGTATCTAAGTTCATGAATTTAAAAAATCCTATTTTAATTAAATTAATAAAAAATTTTAAAACTTCACAGTAAACATCGCTCCCTCCTCTGAACTAACATAAGAACAAACATACCTGTAGCTCCCTATACAGTATATGAATTTGAAAGAGAATTCCCCCAGACCACTGATAATTAAACTGACAAATCACCGGGTATTGTTTTTAAAACACAGGATTTTCATTAAATGTAAGTATAATATTGCATACTGTGTATAAAAACATATTGGATTAAATTAACCACTAGTATAATCGCTACATGTCCATAAATATACTCAAATTTTGAATAAAAGGAAAGTATCGCAATTTACAAACCTATTTGAACGAGTGCTGGACTTGACCTTTCTAGCAATTGTGGCTGCAATTAAGCAAACTACAAAAACTCCCACACAGACATGGGGTTTGTCTGGCAGAGACAGCTCATGTTAGACCCCATAAACACTATACAACTTTTATCTGATTTCCTTTAGATTTACCAAATCCATGTAGTGCTGGGGCCTGCCTGATTGCATACAAATTGAAACTCTTAAGCCTCCTACACACGATCGAATTGTTGGCCAACAAAACCGAGGAATTTTGTCCGAAGGGCGTTGGCCCAAACTTGTCTTGCATACACATGGCCACACAATTGTTGGCCAAAAATTACGAACGTAGTGACGTACTAGACTACTAGATGTACTACGTGGTTTTTCAGCTCTTTAGCTCCACCCTTTGGGCTCCTTCTGCTAATTTTGTGTTAGGAGAAGTTTGGTGAGTGTTGATTTGTGCTTTTCATTTAGCGCTTTTCAGTTTGTTTCTGAACGGCCATTGGTCAACCAGACATGTTGTGCAATCGGAAGAGAAAACGTGTTATTTATTATTGGCCTTGGAGTTATTGCTTTGATATTATTTTTTTGGTTGAATAATGATTTGATTTGGTATATTTTATATATTTAAGGATGCAGAAAATGCACTTTTTGGTTAAGGTCTATTGGCCGATAGCATGTCTAATTTTATTTGTTTTCTTTTTTTAATGCACAATAAAAAAATTGTGGAGAATAATACTTGGCTATGTGTTTTACTTCAAATGACAGTTTGGGAGTAGGCAGTTTTATTTTAAAAAATACAATGAAAAATTAACAAGGGACACCAACATAGTTGTATCTTTGATCTTAAAAACTACAGGATAATGGTGTTGTGGTAACTTGCCCAAATAAAATTTAAAAAAAGCATAATAATATTATTCTTGATATCACTAGAAAAAAAAAGCCTTTGAAAATTTGTTTGCAATAACTCCATCAGTATCACCAGCAAAGCAGCTTCATTATTATCCCATTAAAGAAGAAGAGAATGTGTGTTGCATTTGGACATTTCATAATTTGCCACGTCAGGAATATTAATTCTCCATTCCGAGCGCTAGTTTACAAGACCAACCGCTTCTGGTTCGTCCTTGCTTCCGAGCATGCGTGTTTGTACTTTGGACTTTTGTCCGACGGACTTGTGTACACACGATCGGAAAATCCGACAACAGACAATAGTCAGCGGAAAATTTAAAAACCTGCTAGCCAACATTTGTCCGTGGAAAATCTGACATCAATTGTCCGATGGAGCATACACACGGTCAGATTTACTGCCAACAACCTGTCATCGAACATTTCCCATTGGAAAATCTGATCGTGTGTACAATGCCTAAAGGGTTGACCTCATGTTATATGGTTTTGGTAAATCTGAAGGAAAAAATCTACAGAAAATTGTATAGTGTGTATCCAGCTTTAGTCCTAGATAGAAACAGTACAAATAACTTTCAAGACTGCCTCTAAACTGGACCCTAGTCCACTTGCTCCGGTCCTGCCTACAGATACAAGCTCACTGGAAGCAAATAATAACCTTTTTGCGCGATGGGTTCCCTGATACAACTAACCCTCGTCTATGCCTGCTGGGTCCTCCTAAATCTTTCGAATTAAACATTTATCTGTGAACCTTTTTGCATGAGGTATACTGCCAAGAAACTGATAGTCAAGGCATGGATCCAAGCTGGGGTGCCTACCTTCCAACAATGGAGCAGAGATTAGTAAAATGCTCCCATATAAAGAACTGATCTATGACCACAGAGGCTGCCTAAAAAAAAATCGGAATATTTAGGGTACGTGAATGGGAGAATCTTCTACTTGCGTTTCATTAGACACAACTCCTACTTGGTTTTGGACAGTGGCTCTTATGTATTTAGATTCGATGTACTTATTTGTGATCTGTTATGTCTAAGGGTAATACTAAGTTCAAAATATTCATATAATAGGGACAGCACAGAACACTTTTGGTTTAGGTTGTCATAGTTTCTCAAAGGATTATGCTTTAATTTTACGGGTTTTCCTATATTACTTTGCACTTATTCATGCAAACAGTCTGTGATTAGGTGTATCATTTCATTTGTCTTCACCCTTCACCGCAATAGCAGTCATGATCTTATAAATAATAATACATGAGTCCAATTGATAATAGTAACACCACATCCCTAAATGTATAGAAAAAGTAGACAAGTAGAGATGGTGGGATTTTACAACAGACAACAATATTATTAAAAATGATCACATATATTTGGAAAAACCTTGTTAAGGAGTTTGGGGTAAGTAATCCTTTAAAAACATAGATTTCAGCAGACCATATTGACAGACACCAGCCCCATGATAATAAAGCACCCCCCTTCGCTTTATATAGTATGGTTATGAATTGAAGAAATATAACGATACCAAATATATCTTGGAGAACACCATAAAGATCAGGCAGTTAATGTGAAATGCATTGGAAAAAAGCACTGCAGCATCCTTCCCTGTTTACCTCTATATTTCATATAGTTATATTTCTGCAATTCATAACCATACTATGTAAAGGGAAGGGGGGTGCTTTACTATCATCTCAAAATCTCAAAATGTTGGGAGGTATGAATCAGTGCCACCGATCAATGCTGCCTATCAGTGGTGTCACCTACCAGTGCCTACCAGTGCCCATCAGTGCCACCCATCAGTGCCACCTACCAGTGCCGCTTATCAGTGCCACCTATCAGTGCCCATCAGTGCCAACCATCAGTGCCCATCGGTGCCAACCATCAGTGCCACCTCTCAGTGCCGCCTCATCAGTGTTTATCAGTGCCACCTATCAGTGCCCATTGGTGCCACCTTATCAGTGCCTTTCAGTGTCCATCAGTGCCGCCTATCAGTGTCCATCAGTGCAGCCTCATCAGCGCACCTCAATGTAGGAGAAAAATTACCTGTTTTCAAAATTTTATAACAAACTTTGAAAGTTTTATTTTTCTTCAAAATCTTTGCTCTTTTTAAAAAAAATTTTTTAGCAAAAATAAAAAACCCAGCAGTGATTAAATACCACCAAAAGAAATCTCTATTTGTGTGAAAAAAAGATAAAAATTTAATATGGGTACAGTATACCATGACCGCGCAATTGTCATTCAAAGTGCAACAGCACTGAAAGCTGAAAATTGGCCTGGGCAGGAAGGGGGTTTAAGTGCCCAGTAAGCAAGTGGTTAAACTATTTTTCAATAAATGTGATTGTTTTTAATATTGTCATCTGTATTAATCTGATAGAAGGTTTCAACACCTCTAAGATCCCACCATCTCTACTTGTCTACTCTTTCTAGCAGCCATGATCTTGTTTTAAAATTCTACAGCCAGCTCCTGGCTGAAATGTGGATGTGATCTGGGCATTCCTTGCGATAGCAATACAAGTGATCATTTTTTTTTTTTTTTAAAGGAACATTGTAATAATGTAAGAATTATAAGAAAATAGAAAAAAAAATGTAATGTGCCCCCGCCCCCGCGTGCTCGCGTGCAGTAGTGAACGCATACGTAGGTCACGCCCACATATGTAAATGGTGTTAGCACCACACATGTGAGGTATCACCGCAAATGTCTGAGCAAGAGCAGTACTTCTACACTAGACCTCATCTGTAACTCTAAACAGTTAACCTGTAGAAATTTTTAAAGTGTCGCCTATTGAGATTTTTAAGTACCGTAGTTTGGCACCATTCCATTAGCGTGTGCAATTTTAAAGCATGACATGAATCTATTTTCTCGGCGTAACATCATCTTTCATATTACACAAAAAAATCAGGGTATATATTATGTTTTTTTTAAAATTAGTTTCCGAAAAAATAAACTATTAAACAGTGTGACATAATACATTTCAACGTTCAACATTTTATTCTCTAGAGTCTCTGCTGGAGAAAATATATAATGTTTGGGGGGTTCTAAGTAATTGTCTAGCAAAAAATACTGATTTTAACTTGTGGTTAAGGCAAGAAAAAAGTGTCAGCCACTCAATAATTTTACAAGTAGCAAGCGAAGTTTTAATGAAAAGTGAATACAAAAACCGAAGCAAATACAAAATAAAAAACAAATACAAAAAAGAATTCTAAGAGCCAAAGACAAAAGAGATGAAGCTTTATTTTGCATTAACAAAGTTTAGGTCAGGAGCCACTAACTTTCTAAAAAAGGACCAGTTTCTTGTCCTTTAGAATTTAGGGGGCCGAACTGTAGCTAGTGGGATTAGAAAAAACCCCGACATCAGTGGGAGTAGACCAGTCTCAGGTCTGAATTGTCATACTTTACAAATCACTTTCAACCGGATTCAATTTGTACACTGGCTACACTCTGCTGTCTGTGTGTAATATAGAGAAAAATTAGTACTGTCCGTGAAACTTTTTTTATTTGCACTAACATACAATTTTTCAGGACAAGCTTTCGGGGTATGTCCCCTTCTTCAAGGTCCAAGCAGTACCTTGAAGAAGGGGACATACCCCAAAAGCTTGTCCTGAAAAATTGTATGTTAGTGCAAATAAAAAAATTGCACTCAATTGCACTAATACGGCTAAAATCACCTCAGTATGTGTGTAATATCTGCTGCTGGAAATTGTTTTCCCAGTAGAAGCTTCCTAAATGGAGTTGGGGCAGTCTAATACATTAGGTGTGGCCAGTTCACCAGGTGAAGACTAAACAAGAAAAGACTAAACAAAAAAAATAAAACAAATGCGGCCACATCTAATAATTTTTGGTTTTGGGTTTAATACCACTTTAAAATCGGTGCTGTTAAAGCCTGTCCATTTTTAGTTTGTCACACAATGTTACTTCTCGGTTATTACTGAGATATGTACTTGGTTGCTGCTGCATTACACTTTACTTCTATTTTGGGACACACACTGTATAGCTTGCTTCTTTGTGGTTTGTGCAGATATTATGTTTTTCAAGAGCTGTGACATTCATTTCACTTGACTTGCATTAGTATTTAAAAAAATGGTAACAAAAAAATGCAGACTGGATCCAAATGTATACTTGTAATTCTACTTCCTTGTTCAAATATTTTATTGAAATATGTCAGTGTACATGGCAAGGTACATAAAACGTGGTAAAGAATTTTAGAGTACAAAGCATTAAAGTGGTTGTAAACCCTAGAAAAAAAAACTGCAAGACAAAGGAATAATGAGCTAGTATGCATAGCATACTAGCTCATTATGAGTTACTTACCTGAATTACTTACCTGAGATCGAAGCCCCTACATCGCTCTCTGAGTTACTTCCAGGTATCACGGGCTCCGGCGCTGTGTTTTTACCGGAGCCGCGATGATGTCACTCCCGCGCATGCGTGCGGGAGCTGCCGGTAATGGCACAGTCTAACTGAAGCAACGGCACGTACGTGCCGTTGCTTCAGTGCGCATGTGCCAATGATGTCGGCACATGCAAATACAGGGGATATCTCCTAAACCGTGCAGGTTTAGGAGGTATCCAGCGTAGCTACAGGTAAGCCTAATTATAGGTTTACCTGTAGCAAAAAGTGGTTGTAAAGGGTTTACAACCACTTTAAGTAACACATCAAGCATTAGTAACAAAAAAAAAATAGGACTGCGTTTTGGACGTACGCAGTGGCGGTGTGTCTATTAAGGGCGCACGGGCACCGCCCCCTCTCTTCAGCCATTGCATGAATCTATCCATGGCTGCCGCCACCCCCTATTCAGGCGTCCAGCCCCTTTTCAGACTCCGGGCACCTGAATTACAGCGGCGGGGGTGGTAGCTCAAATAGAAACAACTTATTATGTAAAGTCACAATAAGTACACCAAATAAAGAAGGGGTACTTATCATCAATGATGGAACAGAGATAATGCCTTATCTAGATAGTTCTGTACTCTCATGCAACCTAGTCAAAAGCTCATAGGAAGTTTTACGACACAAAGCTATACAGAATATTAGCAAGTACTAATAAAGTCTGATCATGAATGTAGGCAGGTTGCCTGCTGTACTGTAGTTAGCTAGCCAGCTTAGCTGTCCAAGTCAGGGATAATGAGTTAATGTTTTGCCGCCTTCTCTGGTCAGGTTCATGGGCTGTTTTGGGGTCTGGCATCTTTTCCCCTGTATTATAAAAGGGGGAAGGTTTGGGTCCCCGAGAGAAAGAAAGAGTGGGAACTATCATAGAAGAAAGTTGCTGGGACCTGTTGTGCTCTCCAGGAAGGCCAGCTGGTCAGGAAACCATAAAGATGGACACCACCACCCTGGGTCTTCCAACTATGGACTTGTCCCTAAAAGACCTTATCCATGCAGGTATGCTGGGGCAGCCACAAATAGGGTTAGTTTGGGAAAGGACATTTTATCCTGTTATGCCAAAGTTCCAGTAAAGTTGCTCCTACTGCTTTAAGCCGGGTCTGAAGTCATTTAAGGGGGTGCATGTGGGTCTTGGCGTATTCCTCAGAACCTGGGTCTGTAAAGAGGATTTGTGCTAGGAGAGGGGATTTAGGGAGTTTGTGCTAGAAGCGGTGATATGGTGGTGGTGGGGGGGGGGGGTTGGGGACGATTGGGGAGTACTTGTGCTAGGAGGGGAAATTTTTTTGGGGGGGTTAGTATTTGTTCTTGGAGGAGTCATTGAGGGGAAATTTGTGCTGGAATGGGGGATTAGGGTGTTTGTGTGTGTGTGTGGGGGGGATTTGAGGGGTAGAAGATTTGGAGGGGGGTTTGCTGACACATGATGCTCTCACATCTTGGGGGGGGGGCAGTTTGGCTTGTTCGCCCTGGGCTCTAGATGACCTTGCCCTGGCACTGGGTGGCGAGGCAAAGAAGAGGTGGTAGTTGCCATGGGAAACTGTATGGAAGATCGGCTACAGCAACCAGTCTTTTGGCGCTCTACCTGGGTAGGTGACAGGTCCTCCAGTAGCGAGGGGGTCAGTGTGCCGTCTCCTTCGGTCACTGGGAGCAAACTAGCATTACAGAAATTCAAGGCCTGATCATGAGGTATGGTATGGAAAGAGTTAATGAGCACACATGGGGCCCACTATGTGACCTCATTCTGTTACTGGGAGTGAGGTAGCAGAGGGTGCTGGACTGGTGGAGTGGGCGCAAGCACAGCAGTGTCCCTCTAAATTGCAACATTCATACACGGCGCAAAGTACCCCCATATGCTGGGCGAGTGGCCCTGCCCACAGACATGAAAAGATAACCTGTTACTAGCTCCTCTAATTTGCAAGGTTTGCTTATTACATGTAACTGATCTGTTACTTGTAGTTCCACGGACCAGCAGGCAAGCTGTTACTTGTAGTCCCAACAGCTGAAACATGCAAGGCTCTTCTGTTACCTGTTTTCCTACAGAAATCTGTTTGAATACTGGAGACTATGGGTGTCACCATTGCTCCCCTGCTATTTGATTCAATCAGCTACAGACCCAGTCCCAGGTCAGCTTGGCCAATTCATTTTCTATATAAGCTTGGTTCATTCTCACACAAATTGCCTATCCTCAACACTCTCGTCCTCTTCACTCCCTCACCTCCAACTATACCTCCTTACTTCAATACAGTCCTTGTTAAACTAGAAATTACTTGTTGCACTTACTCCCAAATCTTGATAACATAACTGTAAAGCTCTAACTGCTATTGTGTATGTGTAAAGCCTCACCTTGAAAAACAACCCATTCAAGTTTAAAATAGAAATGAAAGGAAAAACATTTGTGCATAGATATAAAAAGAAACATTAAAAATAGTGATCACATTACCTCTGTTGTCAGCTGCATAGAGAGGTGGGGAGGACCAACAGCACCACACTGATCTTCCCAGTGAAAGACTGTGTGGTGGGGGGAAAGGGTGCAAGGACAAGTCTGATCATCGGAGGAGAGCACACTGAATTCCCAACCCAGCCAAAGAACTGACCATGCTGTGCTCTCATGCCTAGTGTAGTCAGTTTTTAATAGGAAAGCAGAGGTAAGTTTAACAAGACACATAGCCACTCATTAAAATTAAAAGAAAAGAGGTTTAACCTTAAACTACGTAGAGGGTTCTTTACTGTAAGAGTGGCAA